>NC_139939.1:26546985-27076985 GCF_963454915.1 Gymnoscopelus microlampas
GTGTGTGTGTGTGTGTGTGTGTGTGTGTGTGTGCATGTGTGTGTTTGTGATTACGCATGCACATGGAGTTAGTCCTCAGCATAAAGATGTGTTACGGGACACATCCGTTTTGGTCCAGGGAAAGGCTGTCCAGCAGCTGTACAAACCCAGGCTTTAGCAGAGAGCTTCAGCCTCTCTGCAAGCATCTGGAAGGGACAGAAGAAGAGAGAGAGAGAGAGAGAGAGAGAGAGAAGGGGGTTAAAGGGGTATAGGGGAGACCATCCAGAGGTAGAGGGGTCAGAGTATGGAGGGTGGTCATCCGGCCTGGTCATCTAGCCAAGCCCCCCACAATGCCCCAAGCAGCCGTCGCTCATTAACCCACTGACAGGACTTCTGGATACTGAGGAGCACTGGGCCATGCCGAAAGGTCATGGGGTCAAACAGCCCCCACTCTCTCTCCGGCCATTACATCAAGATAGACACAGCCGGTGACTTATCCCTCGATCAAAAGATCAACGATGCATGGGCATTGGGCAGGCATGTTAACAGACACAAGTGTAGCACGCACACGCATGCACGCACACATGCACGCAGGCACGCATGCATGCACAGGCAGGCACCCAACAAATTGATTTATCAAAGGTAATTAGGTATTGTAATACCAATCTACTTTTCAGGTCTTTGGATGATCTTGTGTCGACTGATCCTGATTCAGTGAATCAGTGTGAAAGAAGACAAATGTGAGATTTCTGGAAGGAGTTTGCATTGTAAGTAAAGAGTGTATGGTAAGACTGTAAATTAAGGTCGGGTCTGTAATGCATTATAAGCCCATTTATAATGCAATATAATACGTTCATAAGGCAGTATAACACTCAATATAAATGTTTATAATCATGCATGACAACGTTTATGACGTATTATAAGTGCTGGCCATAATGCATTATTAGCATTGGAACAGCACATTACAACTACCATAATGCATTATGACCAGCACATAAATCTTGTTATAAGTTGTTATGCATGATTTGATTACAAACATGAATAAGGAGTATTATAATGACGTATAAGCACATTGGAAAGCATTATAAATGTGCTTATAATGCATTATAGACCCAAACTTAATATACAGTCTTGCAGAGTGTATTAACTATATGGAGGAACATTTTAAGGATGATGATGGCAGGTGAAATACTAAGACAGAAATGCAACTGTAATATGACTATGATGGCAGTAAGTACCATAACAATATGTGAAGTTATACACAGTACAATCAGTGTTCTTTTAACTCTTTGTACAAATTTTACCAAATGGACCAGTATTTGGTTACATTCATACTCTCTTGTAGCCTGGTAAACCCCCCTCCCTCCGGAAATGTGTGTCGCAAGGTTCTTCCATTTGACGGAGTCAGGTTTACTCTCTTTGGTTATAAATGCATAAATTAACATTGAGGATGTACCGTGAATTGAACAGGATAGAAAATAAACTGAACCCTGACAATTAAATAACAATGTAATGTAATATGTAGGTTTTGTGGTTCTGAATAGATGACAGTATTCTTTATTTTATTTTATTATGACATTAGGATAGGTTAGTCCATTTCAAACATTCAAAAAATAATGAGAAAGTAAATGAATATACATATTACAGTATATGTATTTTGTTGCAAGCATAATGCAATAACTTTTTGTACCAAAATGCCAAATTGAAATGAACAGATTTACATATATATCTGTATTTCATATTTACATATAGTGTCAGAAAGGATGAAGTGGTGTAAATGCACTCTGACTTCCAGTGACAGCAGTCAGTTGCACTCTATTTGCCAAGATATTGGACTTGTCTTATAAATGAATAAAGTACAATTCATCGCAGAGAATGTAGAATAAGATTATAGATTCAGAAATAATCATAACAGCAAAACTTCTGACAAAATCTCCCTCATTACTAGCAGTCATTCTGAATACGGATACTCCCTATCATTTGAGTGCTGTTGAGACGTTTCCCAGCAGGTCTTAAAGGATCCTAAGCTTTGAAGAGGTTGTTGTATTCTTGAGGAGAATAAAGAATGGAAAGCACTTCTGTGTGTCTGGTTCACACACTTGAGAGGGACCATCAACTTGAGGGTGTTAATATGTTATTCCCCTGAATTTACATACAGTTGTGACTGAATACTGTCTTGAGTGGAAGAGAGAGAGGGCATCCCACTGACATTTATTAATTTCCACTAATTTCCAACACAAACACACACCCACCCACACACGCTAGCACGCACAACGCACACAGGAATCATTCCTGATGAAATACTATATGTCCTAAAATTAACCTCTAAATACTTCACACAAGAATACAAACAGAGAGCGGTTGACCAAGAAATGTGTTGCCCATATTACTTGTACTGGCAAATTTATTTGGGTTGGATTTCAGCTGGATATAATTTCAAGCAATTACAGCAATATTTATTTGGGAGAAAAGTCAAACTTATCCCCAAACTGTATTATGTGTCTTAACCTCACTTGTGACAATCCATGTCACAACTGGCCTCAAATGCACAATATACAGAAATGCAAAATGATAATCTGTTGAATTTCACACATCATAACATGAATTTTTCAAGTCCAAACAGCCCCAAATTGTATGATTATACAAGGTTAGGTAGACAAAGAGCCATCACCAGGTCTTTAATTCAATACAATATGAAATCCATATATGGTATATCAGAGCATTTCTACTTATTTGTAAAATATTGTTGCTGTCTGGTGGAAACATTGTATGTCCAAAACAGTTCCTTTTTTGAATGAAACCATTTAAATTATTTTTGAATAAATACGGTATAGTCAGTGGCAAGTTTGCAATTGATCAACTATCTATTGATTCTTTCCAATTAACTTACTGTGGTTAGTTAGACCAACATGCATTATCAAAGGATAACAATACACAGATCTGAGTCTCATGGAACAGTCCTGTCACCCAGACATTACTGGTGCCAAATGCCAATGGATAATAAGATTAGAGTTCGCAGACTTGTCCAAAACTCAGACATCTTGGTCATGGGGATTGTGTGTGTGTGTGTGTGTGTGTGTGTGTGTGTGTGTGTGTGTGTGTGTGTGTGTGTGTGTGCGTGCGTGCGTGCGTGTGTGGTTGTGTGTGTTTTTGCCTGTGTGCCCAGTATAGCTGCGCCGCTATTTCCATCACCCTGACCATTAGTGAGAAATCCACACCCTGATCAGCATGACACTAAGTTAACCCCGTCTAGCTGACACCCACACCCACACACACCCGTGCGCGCATGCCTTTGACTTGCACATGTGTGTGTGCGTGTGTGTGTATGTGTGTGTGTGTGTGTGTGTGTGTGTGTGTGTGTGTGTGTGTGTGTGTGTGAGCGCACGTGCGTGTGTGTGTGTTTGTAGGTATGTGTGTGTGTGTATGGCCTCCAGTCACTTTCTTTGATTTTTTTTAAATAGACCAACAATGGCACCAAAGAGAAGAGGGAAACACTTAAATAATCCCTGTTACTCTCTGCACTGAGGAGTGCCCAGTGTGCATCCCACTCTGTTGGACTGGAGACAAGAGGATTGCATTATAGCGCTGTGAATTTAAACAGGAGGCCGTTAGGGTCCAGCATTGTTATAGAATAAACAGCTCGTACTCCCTGCTGCAGCCCTCGTGCTCCTCTCACTGGAAGTCTGCTGGCTTTTGTTGATCGATGTGAGTGTCAGATACTGCTGCAGTAACACTGCACACATCACACACGACACAACACGCAAATGTCACATTCATGCCATGTTTTAATAACAGGGACGGTATAGGTTGTTTACTTCGGAAATCAGGAGAAATTGTTGGCTGGTGAACTTAAACTATTTGTTCTTTGGGTGAAATACATGTGTCTGCAATGCTCATTATTTTTCATCACAAATTCAGTGTACACAGTACACCGTGTTGATTTTAACCATTTGTACTCTCTCAGTGAAATTAACACGGAGTATTTTGCAGATTATATGTATATGTATATGAGAATGGTGCTCAAATCTGTGTATAATAGTGAAGGCAGCTGTTAAATTCTGTGCCGAGCATCAACCTGGATTATATTCTGAAGTCAGAAGCAGCAGTGGTTCCATGCTGGTGAGTTATGACCCTAAAATGACTGTGGTTTTAACCCTGTCTGACTTTCATAATCCTTCTTATCCTGGAATCTCTACTGATCTAAGGTAGACTGTAGGGGGTGGTAGGAATAGAAAGATTGTTGCCATTGTTGCCTTTTAAGAGGCAGTATCGTTGACGGTGGTGGTGTTCATCTCTCTCTGTGTGTACGTATGTGTGCGTCCCTTTGTGTATGTGTGTGTGTGTGTGTGTGTGTGTGTGCGTGAGAGAGAGAGTTTGTAAGTGCTGTGTCCATATGCATTAGTGCGTGCTTGCGCGTGCGTGTGTCTGTGTGTGTGTGTGTGTGTGTGTGTGTCTGCTGAAGACGGAGGGTGTTAACAGTCTCTGTCTGACACCTGCAGCTCTTCGTCATGGCCCTGCATACTCATAATGCTAATCTACCCCCCCCCCACAGACAGACACACAGACACACACACACACACACACACACACACACACACACACACACACACACACACACACAACAATGATCCTGGTCTCACCAAACCAACACGTCATACCGTATATCCTTTCACAACTATGTGTGTGTGTGTGTGTGTGTGTGTGTGTGTGTGTGTGTGTGTGTGTGTGCGTGCGTGCGTGCGTGCGTGCGTGTGTGCGTGCGTGCGTGCATGCGTGTGTGTGTGGCTGGCTACTACAGCTGCACCACAAACTGACTGTTTTTCTTATCATTGATAATTAGCCCCAAGACATTCTTCACACAATGCAGAAAAAACAGATTTTTCTGCGAGCGACACTGTATTACATCAAACCATAAATCAGGATGATGAACACATAGAGCAGGGGTCTTCAACGTTTTTCAGGTCAAGGACCCCCTAGCTGAGAGAGAGATTAAGCAGGGACCCCCTCAATATTGTATACAATTGTGTTGCAGATTCAACTCTTTTTTTTTTTACATGGCCTGCTCTCTTCAAACCAAACCTCTTTGCCAAAAATATTTTGGCTATTAATAACAGTAACTCTGAGGACCCCCTAGGGATCCCGGACCCCTGTTGAAGACCCCTGACACTCCTGAGATGAACAAGAAGGATTTCAGCTTCATTAATGAAGAGAGCTAATAGCTCTCTGCTGCCACCCACTGACCAGATTATCCAGCTCCATACAACAAAGATCTATTCAATCATGTGGCTGTCTTTATGCTTCATTTTAGTCAAAATAAAATAAAAGCTAAATGCATTTATACAGCGCCTTTATCCAAAGTGATTTTTGTGCATTACATTCACCCATTCACCCATTCACACACACACACACACACACACACACACACACACACACACACACACACACACACACACACACACACACACACACACACACACACACACACACACACACACACACACACACACACACACACACACACACACACACACACACACACACACACACACACACACACACACACACACACACACACACACACACACACACACAGTGGTGAAAAGTAACTAAGTAGGCTACATTTACTCAAGTACTGTACTTCAGTACAATTTTTAGGTCTTTTTTTTTTACTTTACTGGAGCATTTCAAATTTTCTGTACTTTTACTTCTACTCCACTAGATCTCAGAGACAGATATTGTACTTTTACTCCACTACAATAATTTGACAACTTTGGAATACTTGTTACTTTGTAGATTTTCATTATTACAAAACATATATTACCCACTTCGGTCGTTCAAAAGATTATTTTGTAGTAGGCCTACTTTTTGGAGTACTTTTACTTTGGTACTTTTACTCAAGTACATTAAGTACATTTTGAATTGCAGACTTCTACTTGTAACAGAGTATTTCTAGCAGTATTGATACTTTTACTTAAGTAAAAAATGTTTTACTTTTTCCACCACTGCCCAGTGCCCAGTGCCCACACACACACACACACACACACACACACACACACACACACACACACACACACACACACACACACACACACACACACACACACACACACACCTGGAGGAGCAGTAGGGGATAGTCACTAAACGTGAGCCAGGATCGAACAGGGAGGGAACCTTCCGACATAATATAATTTCATATTCTTATAAAAAAAATATATATATATATCACATAAAACTTAACTTACTTAATAAGGTTTTGTCCGCAAAATTGGTCAATGCAGCATGGTCAATGTTGGGCAACAAGGTGCGTACCTTCCCCACTGTTCGATCTATTCAGTGAAAGAGCACCATCTTGTGGTATTTTAACGAAGCGCTGCCTGCCTCGAGGAACTCGTTGGAGTTTCCCAAACAGTGGGTCGGGACCCATGACTGGGTCTCGGATCAATTTTTATGGGTCTCCTTTATTTTATTTTGTCTCCTACATTTTGTTTTAATTATAATTATTTCAAAAATATTTTTAAAAAATCCCCCGCCCCCCCCCACATTTTCATGAGTTAAAAACGGATTCAAACGTTGTTGTTTTTTCTTTAAAAAAAAATGCCATTAAAAAAACTATTTAGCTTAAGACCCAAAAGAGAAATTAGACGTTTGCCCCGGGACCCAAACTAGTGAAAATAGCAGATCTGCAAGCTCACAACTCCACGTTGTGAGCTTGTAGATCTATTTTCACTACTTTTTAGACGTTTCTTGATTTATTTATTTATTTATTTTTTATTTATGAAATAGCCTACTTTTGAAAAATGTTGGAATTATTTTTAATTGATGAAAAGTTATTTATTTTTTGTTTAAACTTGTTTTAATCTTTTGAAATAAAATATATTTTTAAATGAAAAAAATAGGACATTAACTCTTGACCCATTAAAAACTGGTCCGCGACCCAAACATGGGTCTCGACCCACTGTTTGGGAAACAGTGCCGTAGACGTAGTGGAAGAAAACGAGTCAAAGAAGATATCTTATACCGTGGGGTATATCTTATACCACATTGCTCTTTGCATCCACACATACATACAAACAACCCTTCCTCACTCACAGAACAGGTGCCAAAAACTGGACACGCAGCAACACTTGCGAGTAGTAGCTATGTTGTGCTTTACGCACCGATCAAATAGTATATAAAAAGGACAGGAAGCGCTTAAAAGTGAAACTCAAGGGGAATTCTGAACGTCTGCACCAACACCTACCACCACAACGCGCAAAATGTGTATCCACGTGCCTTCCATACCAGTCCTTGCATTTCACGTGCGTAAATGGGGGTATTGGCCAAGCCCATACATCCATGCCTATGTATGGATACGTGGGCTGTTTGTGTGTTTGTTTGTTTGTTTGTTTGTTTGTTTGTTTGTTTGTTTTCTCTATGAATTGAATACACAGGACCTCAATGGAAACAAGTCCTTAGGACTTTTTGGGGTTATCATTTTAGACCAAGTGTATGACTGCACTCGTGCTGTTTGCATTTCCGTCTAATGAAGTATTCAATCAATCAATGTTTGTATGTAGGCCTATAGGCACCAATAATTCAGGTGATCCATAACGCCTCCTAACCCTCATTGTAAATTCAACTGAATGAAAATATGATTCATCACATTTGAAAGAAAACATTTTCATGTGGATGAATCCCTTCCACGACTCATTCATTTTAGGGCTATTGGATAAAGTCCACTATCCAACCATTTGGACCAATGGACTAGGATGTCTGCATTACCAGCTTGATGCCAATTTAAAGACTTAAGCATAATAGGAATAATAGTTAGTTAGTTGGTTTATGCAAGACACGTTTCAAGAAAGAGATGCACATTTAGCCAATTGTGTGTTGATCATTCATTTAAATATGCCCTTTAAATGTCCCTGGGCATTAGCCGAAAATGTCATTTCCTGAACATGGCGCACATTTTGAACTTTAACCTAGGATATTTATTCAACCTCGTTAGAGGGTTCGACAAAGTGCACATCCATCACCCCACATTCTCGCGAGAAGGGGCTCTCATATATTAGGAGAGATGAGGGGGGGCTTCGTCCACTTGAACGGCCGTTGGGTTTCCTTGAGGACCTTGGTGAGGTTTGAGCACTAGTAGGAGAAACATCCAAAGATCCAACCATGTCGGACGCGGCGGTCAGCTTCCTTAAGGACTTTATGGCTGGTGGCATTTCTGCTGCCATCTCCAAGACAGCCGTTGCTCCTATTGAGAGAGTCAAGCTGTTGCTGCAGGTAAGATCATTGATCCAACGGCACAGTGGAGCCGTTTGTGCGTAAAGTGCGTAAAACTGGTAAACTGGGGGGAGAACATCATAATAACTAAAACAATAAATAAAACAAAACATCGTGGTTGAAATATCTAGTTTTCTGTTGATCCAAGGCTCTTAAAGCAAGCTCCTCTTTAAGTACCTAGGGTGAGAGAATGCATGATTGCTGGAGGTGTGCAACATCAATTGGGTGGAGAATGGAGATGTTTTAAGCATGTGACTTGTAGCTGCCCTAAATTACTGCTTTTGTTGAGATGGTGACACAGTGTTTTAATATTGTTTAGTCAAATACTGGTGTTTTATATTTTAAAAAAAGCACTATAGTTTAATCTTGATTGTGTATACATGTTAAGCGCTGTTTAGTGTAAGTTGCTTTAATGACAGATCTGAATTTAAATATGCTTTCACATTAAATAAGGCCACTAGTCTTCCTGCTTAAAGTGTGACCTCTGTAATATTCAGTGTAAGTAAATTCCTAAATTTAACTTCAAGCATGTAACCCAATATGCACAACCTCATCTCAAGTGACGCCTTGTTGTAGCATGAAGCAGCCTACAACTAGCCTGCTACTTAGAATTATTCAAATTAAAATGATTTGTTGTTTAAACTATAGTAATATTATTATTAAACGAAAATAGCGTAGTTGGGTGACAATTAAATTCCTATTCACAAATATTTGGCTAATATTGATAGGCAAATAGTAGGCCTTAATCTTTCATTTTCTTCTGCATACAGGTGCAACATGTCAGCAAGCAGATCTCAGCCGCGAACCAGTACAAGGGAATCATGGACTGTATTGTTAGAATCCCAAAGGAACAAGGCTTTATTTCCTTTTGGAGAGGTAATCTGGCCAATGTGATCCGTTACTTCCCCACCCAAGCCCTCAACTTCGCCTTCAAGGATAAGTACAAGCAGGTCTTCCTGGGTGGAGTGAATCCCAAAACACAGTTCTGGCGTTATTTCGCTGGAAATCTGGCATCTGGTGGCGCAGCTGGTGCAACATCCCTTTGCTTCGTGTACCCCCTTGACTTCGCCAGAACAAGGCTTGCTGCCGACGTTGGCAAAAGTGGAGGCGAGAGAGAATTCTCTGGCCTTGGAAACTGCCTCACTAAGATCTACAAAAGCGATGGCTTCAAGGGTCTCTACCAAGGATTCAACGTGTCTGTTCAGGGCATTATCATTTACAGAGCGGCCTATTTCGGATGCTTTGACACAGCTAAAGGTGAATTGGGCCTAACATGGGACATTTATTATTATCAAGCGCAAACCTGCCCGAATAGATTGGGCCTAATTGGTTTAAGACAGACACAAGGAAGTTATAATATTGTAATCATATTGTCACATAACTACCGACTGACTTTTTTATAATGTTTTTATTGTATCCAACCTCATCACATAGGTATGCTGCCTGATCCCAAGAACACCAGCATCCTTGTTACCTGGATGATTGCTCAGACCGTCACTGCCGCAGCTGGAATCATCTCATATCCCTTCGACACCGTCAGACGTCGCATGATGATGCAGTCGGGACGTAAAGGAGGTGAGTATCCCATTTGATCATAG
The DNA here is from genome assembly GCF_963454915.1 of Gymnoscopelus microlampas. Lineage (NCBI taxonomy): Eukaryota > Metazoa > Chordata > Actinopteri > Myctophiformes > Myctophidae > Gymnoscopelus > Gymnoscopelus microlampas. Next base: position 26,556,828 of record NC_139939.1, read on the forward strand.
AGTCACACCATAAAATCACGAATCTTACAGTGAACTTGTCCAATTTTGTGTTTTAGGACTGGATACGTTTGTTAAGTTTAGTGTCATAATGCATTTTACCTGTCAATGGGCGGTTTGTTAGTGGTTGTTAATCCATATGTCACTTTCCAGCGGACATCATGTACTCTGGCACAATAGACTGTTGGAGGAAGATCATGAAGGACGAGGGAGGCAAAGCCTTCTTCAAGGGTGCCTGGTCCAACGTCATCAGAGGCGCGGGTGGTGCCTTTGTGTTGGTGCTCTACGATGAGATCAAGAAGGTCACATAAACATTATAGTCTACTAGTCCTCAAGGAAACCCTTCTTGTTGCATATGTCTTAATTATTTTCATAGATTGATAACAACTTGTGGTGAATCAAGGTATGCATGAGGCCCTTTGAGACAGACCAGGACAGGTGGGCCTATTTGGCCCGAATTCAAGCCGGAAACCTGTATATATTTTATTTTAAGATGTGATGTGTCAAAAGGCTCATGATGAATAAGTAAGTCAGGTTGGTTGCACAGTCGGACTGTGGATCACCTCTCCACCTTGCATTTGCTCCTCATACAGTTAATCTATACAGTCAGATTGTAGAAGTTACTGAGGCCCACATTTTCTTATGTTCATTCTGTCCCACCTCATACATTCTTTTCTTAAGAATAAATATGAAAATAATTCTGTTTTGTGTTGTCACATTTATTTTCTCATGGCAAACCTGACCAATTGCTGCACTGCTATTCAATGATTGCCTTACACATTATGAAGTTTAACATCTTATATTTGTACAAAACAGACCTCAACATCAATACAGCTCTATGTAATGGCGTGTTTTTGACAGCCATTGTTGTAACACAGCTGGTATTTACCATGGGCTATATTATGACCTTAGAACACATGTAATCCTATTTCTAATTCAATATTATTCCAACTATGTATTTGGGGAAAAGGTGTAATAGTTTGCGAGTTCATTTTGCCCCAAATAAAATTTGCCATTAAGCAAGATGTCGCCCAAGCAGAAGCTTTATTTGATAATGAAAAACATTACACAAAATCACAATAAAAATATATATATTTTTTTATCTAAAAATATTTCAGTATAGCACTAGCATAACTCTCTCAATATGCATTACAAAGCATACAAATTATCTTAAATTTTCTTTAACAAAACAAAGAAAAGTGCATGTAGGACAATTTGCGCATGTTATCATTGTAAGTGAAACTCTGAATAACTGTTAACAATTGGGAACAGAAGTCACTGTAGTACCTTCACCACTTCAACAGAGATGTCACTGTACAGGCAATACAATGTATAATAATATAGCAAATATATATTATAATGAGCAACCTTTCAAAATAAAAGCTAACAATTGCAGCCCAACCATTTATTCAGAATACTAGTTCTCTGCCTGTTTGGGGTGTGGAGCTGTTCGGAACACGTACATGTCCTGAGCGGGCTGGTTCTGGAGAACTGCTTTTCCAGTCGACTTCACACTCGTCCTTGTACTTTCTTGGGTCCTCAGCTATAAACCCGGCAAGTGTGAAGTTGAATTTGAATGAACGGCTCTTCATATATGCGAAGGAAAGTCAGACATACAGAGATTCCTGGAATTTACAGATAAATGCACTACAACACATTCACTAGGGGGACTGGACAAAGTCTGGAGTAAAACAAAGTCAAAGCAAATCTGACCAAAACATAAAAAATCAAATAATTTTCTTTTATGCAAACCGACTTTGGGTACTTAGAAAAGCGCAATAATCGGAGCCATTACTATTATTTTTCATTAAAAGAATGCTGATCCCATTAAATGATCCAAGCTTTGATAACTCCCAGTCCCAGACTTTACCTTTTGGAAATAGTACCATCAAATAGACTTGAGGACACTTCTACCCCACACGAATCATTGAATATTGGCAAATAATAGTATTGCTCTCAGCTCCAAGCTGGCCGTGGCACACTGACTTTGTTGGACTTGGGAATAGGTCTGGTGGTGGAGTCACTTGAGGCCGAAGCTGCCCTAGTGTGGTGAACAACACTGCCTGGACGTGGACCCTTACCTGCAAGCAACCAGAACAGAGACACTGAGTTAGTGAAAACTGTTGCATCACACCAGGCATAGGCCAAGAATGCGTGATTGAAAATGAGTGATGCATTCACAATTCTGCCTTCAATTCTGAAAGCAGAAAACAAACACTACAGGCACATGCAACACAGGTGTTTGGGCCAGAAAATAACTGACCAATTCCAAAATGTTAAGTCTTTGAGGACTCCAGGTAATACTGGACAGAGCTTTAGTCTATTAGTTTGGTATCAGCTATCATCCCACGCAAAATGCAGGAGGGATAAATGCCTGTCTAAAGATAGCATAAAGAAATAGACATCAATGTTACCCGATAGTATGATACTCAAGCCTACATGCAATTTCGTCTGGTATCTTTTGTTTAGATAAAAGGTCTGCTAAACAACTTAAGTCACAAATCACTTACCTGGAGGAGCTGTGCTGGATGACTGTTTTTTGGTGGCAGGCCTGTAGATGGAGTCTGAAGCATTTCCCAGGTACGTAGCTTGGCGTTGGTAGTCTTCAAGCTGCTCTGAGCGCCTCATGCCAGGTGTGGGCTTAATAGACTCTAACCTCTTCAAGAAAGCCTTTCAAGAAAATACATGGTTTCACTTAGTGCAAAGTAATTTTCCTAGCCACAAATACTATATGAACAGCCTCAATTTCCGTGAGTAGAATAACACACTGTCTGATCAGACACTTGATAGTTTTAAGTGAGGGATCATACAATGGTAGAAAGATACTTGCATTTACCAATAATATATCAAGATATTTACAAAACAACTTATAAAACATTAAGAGTATTAAACAACAAAAAATAATTATCAAAACGCTGTTTCTTATCTTAATAAAAGATTTAAAAGAAGACACTGGTTTAGCAAGCCTAATCTCCTCAGGCAGGTCTTTCCAGAGCCGAGAAACCCTCAGCAAAGGCTCGGTCACCCTTCATCTTAATCAAGTAACAACCAAATGCTCCTGCCCGTTGTGAACAGGCTCGTATAGGGTTAATAACTTAGAAAATAATGTAATTAGGGGCCAGGCCATGAAGTGGCTTAAAAGTAATCAGTAAAATTGTCAAATGAAAACAGACAGGCAACCAGTGTAAGGAAGTTAATATAGGAATAATATATTCTCTTCTCCTGGTTTTAGTTAAAGGCCTAGAAGCAGCATTATGTACAAACTTGGAACACATTGAGTGTTTTGTGTTTAAGACATGCAATAGTCAACTAAAGTAAAAGATGCAAATCGCTGGTTTCTTTCAAAACTGGCCTGAAAAATCACCTATCAGGAGACCACAAGGGGAGATAAATACATTTTCCCACTGCTGCTGTTTTTCCTTTTTCTCCTTTGTACATATAGTGTTTTGTATTTGTTGATGACATGTATTATTGTGTTATTTTTATGTTGATGAATTGAATACATAGGACCACAACGGGAACAAGTCCCCAGGACTTTTTTGTGTTATCTTTTTAGCCTTAATGTCTACCATGTGCTCTTTATATTTTTGAAAGTATTCAATCACAAAGTATTCTCACACGCACACACGCACACACACACACGCACACACACACACACACATTATTACTCACTGCATGATTGACATTGTGCTATGCAAAGCTCTGTTCTCGAGATAAGTTAAATTAAGCTTTTTCAATTCCTATAAGGAAATTATATCATCACAACGCAGCAGTTAGAAACAGATTAGACAGCTTTTTCCCCCTGCTCTTTATCTGCCTTGAACAAACCTTGAAGTCCATCAATCAGGGCAAAAACTGTTCATATTCCTACAAGCTAACTCTACAAACAAAAATATGAACAACTAGAAAAAGTGCTCCTCGGAGCACAGATCTCCACCAGGTCGGGTAGGTTATTGTGGGCCAGCAATGTTCGGAATGCATCGGCCTCCTGGTGGCGCTATAACAGGTATGTGTGAACTTTCACGGCAATCGGACGCTGCGTTCATGATTTGAGGCATTTTGTTCAAAGTGAACCTCTCCTGCAAACTTTAGATGCATATCTTAGCCATTCAGGATGGAATATGAAAAATTGGACAAATCCGTCTTGATCACATGCCTATAGAAATACTGTGTACCGATTTGCGTGATATTTGGACAAAATCTGTAGGAGTAATATCAAAAGATTTGTTTCGGTGGCGCTATAATAGGCCGATCTGGAAACTGGGCAGAGGTTCTGCTCTGGCATCCAGGGAGTGTGTGTGCACAGTTTCACGTCAATCAGGGCAACGGTGCCGCAGATTAGCTGTTCACAGACGGACACACGGACGGACGGACGGACGGACAGACGGAGACACACACGGACGGACGGACAAACGGGCAAAACATAGTCTTGGCCAGGCCATTTATTAATAAAAAGATAAATAATTGGTTCTGCACTTTGCAGGACTGAAAAGTATGAAAAGAGACAGTTCAGAGTAAAAATAACTTCTGTGGGCTAGATGCTCAGAAGTGATATATGCAGTCACCCCCCACAAGCCCTCTGGAATTTCCTTGGTAAGCGAAACCCCTCAAAGCATTGCAACTGGAAAGAGGCAACTGGAAACTGGAAAAAGGGAGGTCAATAGACCTCCTCCTTAAATTTCACTGGCCTTTCGGAGGTCAGGAAAAGATACTGTTGGCTATCTGGGAAAGGTTTGATCATTTTGACATTTTGTTAAACCGATATATGATATGATATGGTATGGTAGATTACTGTATGTAACTATTTCTCTTGAAATCCATAGAAACAGTCGTACTCTAATGCTTGAAAATGAAGTGTCTTACACATGTCACGTGTGGGATGGATATAATGATCATCACACGCCATATTCAATTACTTCACTCTAAGAATAGAGAGAAGGGAGGGGAAAGGAACTGTTGGTGAAAGACAGTGAGTCTCCAGAGAGAACAGTCTGTTCTGAAAGGGATAGGAACATGTTCCATGATAACATACAATCAATAACAACATTGACGATTAGTTATGTCAGAAAGCAGACTATGTAATAAATTTAACATTTAAACATAAATTAGCATGCAAAAGATAAGATAGTAAACATCCCTCCCACTGCGTGGTCAAGAGGAGTTAAAGTTTGGGTTAAGGGGCTGTAGAGTGACGTAGGGTGATGACCTATGATAAAATGTCACTCCATGGCTGATGCTTCACTGACACCTGCTACCATCTGTCCATGTCCGTCCGTGTCCACTTTCACTGATGGCGCTCTCATACTGGCACTATGCTAGAAATTACCACGTCGTAGTCACACACAGACACAAACTACAAAAACATGAAAATAATTTGATGGAAATCATAGAATGACTGTTCTACCTACTTGTAACTTATTTGGTTCTGGACCTACTGTAGAGTAAGGAAAGCTGCACATCTGAGCACATTGCTGCTTCTGTTAAATATTTGGGCTGTATTGTGGATATTATAATAAATTGGATGGGGAAGGAATGGCCATGAAGGTATTGGGGAAGATAAATGCAAGAACTACTTTCAAAGATATAAAGGCTAATCTTCTGAATAAGGACTGTGTCAGACTATTGGGCTTAGTCTTATGTTGATTACATCTTTGGTTGGAAAAAGAAGGTGAGGGTGATGATTAGACTTGGCCCATTGGAACATATAGACAGGAAAACATTTTGAGAAAATGGTCTCCAATAGGGGTCAGAATAACTCCTTGAGGTCTGCTTGACTACCTCTACAATAGTAGACAGACCTCTAACCTTTTAAGGGGAAGATCAAAATTTGGCTCCTGGAAAAGCTTGTAACAGAATTCTGCCTATGCTACTTTACAAAAGGTTTAGCATAATTTGTTTAGCTTGAGCACTTTTGTGAATGGACTGATTGATATTGTTATATTGTTCTTGTTCTTGTTATTTTGTGATATTCAGTAACTATGACCAAATGATAACTTAATTTGTTAATGTTGATGCTGCTCGTAAAGGCATCACTTAACGATGGAAACCAACATTTTTGTGTTACCCTACTTAACACAAAAAGTCATCCTACTTAATGATAACTATATTTTAGATTGCTTGACCCTTTTCTGCTTTTGCAAATAACTGAAAACTTGTATTGTGCTCATGTAGGAACAATATATATTTTAAAAAGTTGTCAACCATTGGTTCCACTGAACATGTTCTTTGTTAAAGACATATTTCTGCATGTCATTTATTTGACTTTTCATAATTATGTCTTAGGATCATGTTGTGACAATTTTGCCAGATATAAATAAGCCCTGTATCTGATACCAGTACTCCCAAACTCACTAGCTCATACTACGATACACAGCCTCACTCCCCATGCTGGGCAAGACCTGGACTGTTGGTTGTCTAGGCGGAAGTGGTTGAATTTGGCGGAAGTACCGCCCAAGGAAATGACGTTGATGCTTTACAAATCAGTTAACATTCTCCGTGAATGAAACAAGTGTTGTGATTGGTCAAAAAAGATCGTTTCCGGGGGAAACACGTACAACGGAAATCCTGTCCACTCAGGACTTCCGAGACACTCGCTGGTTTAGGTCGTGACCAGGCTCTTCTCTTCGCAGATGAGTGAGGCTGGGAACAAGGCTACTCACTCCCCAGATATAAAATACAATCCTCCACTTTTTGTTGGAATACCTTTAAATATTTGATAGGTGAGGGGGGGTTTATGTTTTTCTTTTTTAACCACTTGAACCCCAGTATCCTTATTCTGTGGGGAACGTTTGCCAAAAATAGCCGATCTTCAAGCTCACAACGCATCGCGTTGAAACGAGTTGTGAGCTTGTAGATCAGTTATTTTCCCAAAGAGATTTGGTGTAGATTGAAAAAAGAGCGCACTAACACCAAGTACAGTGCAACTCAGGTCAATTTTTACTAAGATTAGAGGATTAAAAGCTCAAAACTCACCAAGTTCTCCCTCTCTATACGCTGCTGCTGCCGCTGTCGGTTGAGCCCACTGTGATTGACAGGTACTGGAGGTGGAGTACTTGCTGTAGGTGTCTTCCCACCTACTGAGCTACCTGGTCTGGACCTGGCAGACAACTTTCGCAGCAGCCGCTGGTTTTCACGGTCTATACGACGGACTTCATCATTGGAAAATGAGTAGTTTTTTCTGTTCCTCCCACCAGGACATTTAAAGACCAGTTCATCCACCAGCTGACTCTCCACACTAAAAGAATCTTAATGGAATAATAATGGAAACAAGTTAACAAAACATGTTTTTCTTTGAATGCCTCTTTGATTCGAGCATATTCTAGAAGAGACAGGAACGCCTGGTTTGGTAATATTGTTTGTCAGATACCAAAAACAAAAGCATGCATTCCAATTTTATCCTGGCCATAAGTCTACAAGCCAAAGCACCGCCTGTACACCATTTGAAAACACGACACATAACTTTTTAATACAGCACAAATGTCAGCAAGCAGATAAAGGCTGAAGGGTAACAACATGATATTTACTGAATACATATCATGACTCACATTTATCCATATCTGAGGCTTCATCTTCTTCATCTTCCTCAGGTCTACCAATGACGCTAGATGGCACATCCACTGGCTGCTGCTGCTGCTGCTCTTGGAGACCTCCATTCTCTGCCTCCTTGATTTTGGATCCCTGCGTCAGGTCCAGAGATTGGAGCGGGCTGGTGTCAGGAGTGGAGAGGGGGGTCACATCTGTTACAGAGTCTTCTGATTCCGCCACAGGAGTAGCGGGCCTTTCTCTAGGCTCTACTGAGCCCACACTAGACCTTCTCATTCTGGTGGATGTGGAGGGTGGCGTCGCCTTAGACTTGGTCAAGGTGGGGGGCTCCAGAGTGCAGCTTTCGCTGCTACTGCTGCTGCCACATGAGCTATCTGTGTCCGTGTCTGTGTCTGGCTCAGACGAAGTTCGGGAATGACGCTTCCTCAGGAATTTCTTTGGAGTCTTTACCTTTCCTGCTTTTAGGCCAGATGATTTGTGAGTGGATGGCAGCCCTTCCTCTTCTTCGCTCTCATCTTGACTCTGGTGATAGCCATCTTCATCATCGTCCGCGCTGTCTTTATCTGACCAAACTATGAATGTTTCATTGGGGCTTTTAGAGTGCATGCTGGACATCTCAACATCACTTCCTGTGTGGACCACTTTATCTGAATTGCAGCCAATAGATGACATGCTGGAAGCCATACTTATATCTTCTACCTCGGAACCATAGTTGACCTGTTTATTTTCCACTCCTTTGGTTAAACATAATTGAACCGTTGCCTCATCTGTCCGTGGAGTCCTACTACCTTCAAGAGCCTCTGTCTTCTGACTCCCTCTGCCATGTAGAGCCTCGGGCACTGGCGAGCCCTCCTTTTCATCCTTTGAATCCTTGCCCACCTTCTTCATCCCTCCATCTTTACTGATGCCAACATCTTCGTAGTCGCTGTCAAAAAATGAGTGATCCACTTCATCTTTTGGTACCTTGGGGTTGAACATGTTAGCCTATTTCAACTTCAGTGGAGGAAACGCAGAAGCTTTACCTGTCAAATAAATACAGGTCATCATTAGATCATCTTTTACCACAACAAAGTCAGTAACAGCTCATCATGTCCATCCCACCACTCTCTCACTGTCTCTTTGTCAAGTGAAAGGACAGCTTATTTTGATTCATGGTGCTACTACAACTACAACAACAACAACAACAACAACAACAACATGCCCGTTTTACTTAGGTAAAGGTAAGCTAGGTAACACTGTGTACTGTGTTTTTGTTATAGTCTCACCATATGCTGGTCCGCGAAGCAAACAATGTCACGAGCTTTACATCTCTTTTAGATGTTGTTATCCTATACAATGCATGTATTTGTATCTATGTAAGACTCACTAAACAATGTACATCGACATTGTTGCTATCTGGAGTGAATGCTTGAGGCTGACTCGTGTAGCTAGGGAACGTCACTTCCTGACAACGCACTTCTTTTCTCTTTGTTTTACGGATGCACGCGGTATTATTTTGCATTACCGCCATCTACTGTCCAAGTGTCTAACAGTGATTTCTCACACATTTTCACACTCACCTCTTTTTCCCCCACAATAAAGGATAAATGTTTCATCCTATGCATCTGCTATTGGGTTATTAGCCTATAGCTCATTTTCTCCAATTTCTTCTTTTAAAAGAACCTACCTGTACATTATTTTATCGCAAAGACAGTATACTATTTGCTATATCAATGGGTATTGAGCTGCTACACCACAATATTATATAAGTGTTTTTCTTGACGGGTTAATTTTCCTACATTTGATAGCCTACATCTAGTCCATCGCCATTGGCACAGCATAGACATAGGAATGCTCATGCCAAACTGCATGATGGTATTGTATGGCAGTTTGCATGATCAAAAACCACAATTGTATACGTTTTCTTATAATAATTTGTCAATAAAAAAAAACATGCTTCCCCCAATAAACCATACTGCCTGTTTCTGTGAGCTCATGTGTCTACAAGGCCTGAACCCCATTATCACACCCAGTATTCAACAATATCAGACAATTAACAATATTAGATTTAAGGGGTTCAAATTAAGGCTACACAAACATTAACCACAACCACTGGATTAAAAAACGGCAGTGTTATGCTGAATATCCAAGGATGCTTATGCAATAGCATCTTCATTATCTATTGTGTTCCAAATTTGGGTTTGCTTGGTCCAATAAGATTTTACAACAAAGTAGAAAAACTAAAAACTAAAACATAATTGCCAAATTAAATTTGATATATTTATATGAGCCCTCATGCCAGTTAGTGAAGGCATATGAGAGCATAATATATCAGCTGGGTTTCCCTTGTGGCTCTATTATGCCAAAGTAACTGCTCTCCCAATGCATCTCTAACAAGAAAAGGATTAGTCTGAGGCGCGTCCCCTGAAATCACAATTTGTCACGGAGGTTTCTTAATAACCTAGTTAGACCTAGAACTGACACGCAGTAATGAAACGCCAATGCCCTCATACAAAAGAACTTTGAGGAATACACCACATAAACCTGTCTGGTCACTGTCATGGAATTTGCATGCCAATGCAAGGGCAGTAGAGCTGGGGATGGAATAAATACTGTAAGGGGAGGGAGGTATTTCATTTTTTTTTTAAAATATATTTTGGGGCAATTTAATCCTTTATTGACAGTAACAGTGGAGAGAGTAGGGGAATGACATTCAGCAAATGGTCCGGCCAGCTGGTCGGGAAACGAACCGGGGACCCGCCAATCAGGGCGTTGCGCAAATGTGATATGTACCCCAACCACTTGGCTATCAGGTCACCCCAAGGGGGAGGGATGTGTATATTGCTGCCACACAGTCTAAAATCATCATCGCACAGGAGGAGGTGGACAATAAGGGTAATATTGCCCCTTGAAAGACATTGTCAATGCAAGTTTCCCTAAATTCACATTTCTGTATGACCAATGTTGATGTCTTCAAAGTGATCATGCAAAAATGAAAGGGCATTGGTTTGCAGGAATCGGTTCTAGATCAGTGTTTTAGCCTGCAATTGACTGGTGTTTAGAATGCTATATTATGTTGTTATATTAACTTGTTAGTGAGTTAACTATTATTCATATTAAAATATTTACCCATCAATATTGTACAACAGACCTTCTACAGACACAGAGCATATCACTGGGCAACAGATAATTATATGACGTAGGGCTGTGAGTTATTTTGTTTATCAATTGAGTCCTCAAGAGCCGGAGTAAAATGATGACAAACTACTGCATTTATTACATTGCATTTATAAATACGTTTTTGTCAATTATAAAAAAAAACACAAAAGACAGTTCAGATATAAGACTCACAATAAGATGAAACTAATCTAGAATTTTATAGTGAATAATTGCAGCCGTGTAAACTTCGCAGAACATCAGAAGTCACCCGATGTTAGTCTCAGGAAATTAATCATGTCAAGTCACAGACTTGTTTTTTTTAGAATGCTAACAAGGTCAGGAGCACTGGTATTATTTTAACCAAAACTCTTTGCCCTTTGATTTGTTTGAAATACAGACACAGTAACATCATTTTGTATTTTAATTAAAACTTTCTCTCTGAACTGAGTTCAGAGGAAGGAACAATGTCAATGTGATCATACATGGACTCACTTTTACTGTATTCAGTCATAATTGTTTATAGACTGTGCAGATAGTATACAGATACCCACTGTTGAAAGCCGGCTGACACTGTACATATATCAGTCTCATATGCACTGTTGGTAGATATATCCCTTCATATTTTGATTGAGGTATTCATGCAAACTGTATATCCACTGGCGATATAAATACTTACATTTCCTGATAGAATATACATACTGTATGCTAACTCAGTCAGACCAAGTGCAATGTCTAGTGTTAGACTCTAAGTCTATTTAATTTAATTTTATCTTATTCTTATCTCTCTCGTCTCTACTCGTACCTGTACGAGTATGTATTACTGCTGTTGCTGCTATGACAGCAGAATTTCTCCATGGGGATAAATAAACGTTTATCTTATTATCTTATCTATACAATTATTATTGTATGAATTTACGGTTCCAAAGTTTTACATTCACATACTGTAATTCCAAAAAGGAAAGGCCATTATGAACTCAGATTGCCTTGGGCCTCTGAGGCAAACAAAGGTTATAATAAGCAGTTTGATCCCAAAAATCGGGTCCCTTCCAGCCACACCAACCCTGAATAAAAAACAAAACAAAACAAGAAACAAACAAACACATGTTGCCATGTCAGTATGATGCACAGAAACACATTCTGAACAAAGATAAATGATACTTATGCAGACGGTTATAAACAATAATAATAAAGTAATACATAAGTAAACCAGGAATATAATAATAAAGTAATACATAAGTAAACCAAGAACCTATCATCAGCCTGTACATTGAAACTATACATGCCGGGTAAACAATGACCTGGCATCTTTCTTCATAACATGCTATCTAAGTATAACATTACCTTGTCTGTGATAACCTGTAAATCCTCTGCTCCTGTGTAATGTGGGTCTAGGATGAGATAGCGGATCTGTCCTGTCGTCTCACTCCATGCAACCCCCAGAATAGTGTGAGCCAGAACTCCTCCTCCTGGAAGGGACAACCCAGCACAGTGTCAAGGATTGGGTGAAGTGAAATTAACATTAATCAATAATATGAATATGATGATATACTACACCAACAGTGACATACACTATTATATGCTGCTGGTGTAGTATTATATTATGTCCTACTGTAGGTGTTTGGATTAATGGGACAAAAAGATGCACAGATGACCTGACATCAATTATATAAATTATGATTAGATGGTACATCTCACCAATCATGACAGGAGTCCCCTCAGTAAGGAAGTGGTTTGCCAGTTCTCTGCCTTTTGACGCCAACTCAGCTCCCTGACTAAAGTGTAACCAGATGTGATCGGATAAATATTATCACCACATAGTATGATATCATACATACAGTATAAGGTGTTATCCTCAGGTACATGACCAGATAACATACCTCACAAACATGATCTTTGAAGTGACTCCAAGCAGCTGGTCCAGAACCATCTGAACCTCAATAGATCCAATCCACTGCCGTGACCCCACAAACGATGCCTGTTTGTCTCCGACGTCCACTAAAGCCTGGATGAGGGTAGAAGGGTGTCCCAACAAAGTATGGTATCTCAAAACAACGTTTATAACAACCAACTGTGGACATAATATGGTCCTGGTCATGCAGTGTGACCTGTTTACACCACTACACAGTCAAAGCCTTACTGTTAATTTATCCATTTGTAACTCTCAGAGTCAAATGAACACATTTTACAGGGTACCTGCTGTATTTGCTTGTGTGTGGGCACAGGCTGCTCAGCATAGCCCTGCTGCTGGAACCAGGAGCAGATAGTCTGAAGGGAGCGATAGGCACAGCCCCAGCCATTGTCATCCATACGATCCTGCATGTAGTGATGGTAGCTGTAGATCCCCTGGACCAAGTACAACTAATAAAACATAGGAAGAGAATACAGTTCATTAGCATGTTTCTTTGCAAAATATGCACCACTGCAATTTTTTTTTTAACGATCCAGTTAGCTTGTCTGCATTTACAGTATTTTTGCTAATGAATGCTAGTGTAGGAATAAGGTCAACCTTGCCATCTTCCAGATTGGGATGCGTCAGAGCCAGATGTGGGTTCCGGAAGTAGCCATCTTTATAGGGCTCATCAGGAAAATGATAGGCATTAGCTCTTCTGAAATACGGCCTGTCTTCTGGCAGCTCAAACCTCTGATGTAACTCCTACACAGACAGACTTTATTAGTATTGTGTGATTAGTATTCTACGTAATAACATACCAACAACTAGTTTGGAACAGTAATATAGACCTTTGCATTGTTTTAGAAAGCAACTCCTACCTTGCGGTGTGTCTCCAGTTGGCTGTCAGGTAGTCCTGCTGGGTAAACTATGCTCACCAGTCCTTTTGGCTTGGGAAGGAGGAAGTGGAGTGGCTGAGGCACCAGCAGAGCTGTTCCCTTGATGTACCTCAGCACAACCTTCTCCATCTCATACAGCTGGCCTACTAGCTTTTCCAACATGTTTTCACAGGCACTGCAACAGCAGAATGAGGGCATAATAGTTAAGCTTAATACAGTAGCAGTAGCATTTATTTAGGATATCATTATTTCTTTACCACTTTCACCCTGGCACCCTCATTTATTTTTATCTTTAACTTGCGGAAACAGCTGATCTACAAGCTCACAATGCGTCGCATCGTGAGACATTTTGAGGTTACTGTTGGCAAAGTATAGAATAGGGCTTAAGAGGTATCTGGATCATTGTTTACAGTTCTCAAGGTATGGAGAATAAAATGTAAATCAAAACGCTTGTGCGTGTGTACGTACAACTTCATGGTCTCATTGCTGGGTACGTGGACAACACAATCCATGGGCAGAGTTGTATGGAGGAAGTGGTGCTTCTGAATTGTTTTGCTGAGGGTTGGGGCAAAGACCTGCCCTGGCTCTGTCACCTCCATCATCAGGCGTAGATTAATGACGCTCTAATTCACAAGTGTAGACATGTACAGCACACAAACATGGATGTACAATTTCTAGAAGGGGGTGATAGCAAACTGGCGAGAAGAGTAATAGAATAATAAACCCCAAAATAATATGAACCCGCATCAACCCGAATAACAGAAATACCAAACTCACTGCTGTTGTTATCATTTTGCCTTTCTTTTTTGTAGATTTCTTGCTAGTGCCGTCTTGTTCATCGGCCCTATGAAAAGATTGTAAGTATAAATAGGTGGTATATAAGGGCAGAGATCACAGTGAAATCAAAATCTATAAATGAGAACCTACTTTATCCACTGTAGGATATCTTCCCACAGTGTATTTGGGGTTATCGCTTCATGTGTTGCAAACACATCTTGGTTTGGCCAAATAAAAACAGGACTTTCGCAGACCAAGAGAACAAGAGACTTTGATTTCACTTGGGAGCGGAGAGTCTCAAATGTTCTCGAGATTGCCTTGTGCACAAGAGATGCTGGAAGAAGAAAACATACTCATGTTTAGCTGAGGTATATTGACTCAGGATTTGAGCACATGATGGAATTGAAACAAATATTTTAGAATAGTGAATATAATGGGGTTCATATAACATTTATGTAATGTGTCTCACAAAAGCATACTTTGGAACATGAAACTAGATAAACTAATAATTGAGAACACAAACTTGGACAAACATACCATCGGTGCTTTCAAATTGACATTTGAACTCCAATGGCCCCTTTACACGCATAATGGTCCCCGTCTCAGGAGACGCTAAGTCAAGAAGCACCTGAGAGAGAATCAAGTCCTTTTAATTAAAATTATTAGTATTAGTATATTTTGCTTTGTTTCTTTTTATTTGTGAAGGTCAAATGACAAATTGATAATGGATATAGATATATGGACTCATGTCAGACTTAGATTTGTGTAATTGTGTTTTTTGTTTTGACTGATTGATTGAATATTTTATTATATTTTATAAAAAAGAAACAGCACGAGTACAGTCAAACCCTTTGTCTAAAAGGATAGAACCAAAAAAGTCCTTGCGTTTACTGAATTTTAATTTAGTTTGTAACATCGGGTGTACGTAAAAAGAAACAAAACAATTGCAAGAAGATGTAATATGTGTACTGCAACATTAAATGTAATCTGAAATAGAAAAGTCAGGGTCCATCCAGTCTCAATTTGTGTAGGTTATTGAAACATGCTAATGTCTGAAATTTCTTTATTAGGAGTAACCCCTTGAGATGAATCATCTCGTTTTAGAGGGGCCCTCAAATTACAAAATACACTTTATACATTAAGACAAATATTTTTTACAGACAAATCTGACAACAACAACCAGACAAAACAAACAAAACAAGAAACAAGACAAAAAAACATACAATGATAACACAACAACAACAACTACAACAGTACACATAGCACGTATATGAAACATTGCGTCATAGATCAGTTATAATGATGATTAGTCGAAACATGAACAGGTAATCTCAAGGTGAACAAATGAAAATATGTTATTGAACGAATATGAACAGGTAAGTTGTTCCAGTCAGACGGAGCTTTAAACATAAATGTTTTTTTGGCAACTGAAGTAGATGCAGTTGGAACTTTAAAGTAAATCTGTGAACAATGTCTTAGTTGATGTCTAGAAGTAATCAACTAAGTTGATGTCATAAGTAATGAAGCAGTTATAAGGAAGTCTTAATATATGTCTTCAAACATAAAAAATGCATATTTTGTCATTATACACAGTAGTAAACAAACTGAACTGAATGACAGATGCTGACAAAACATCAGCATTTCAGTTGAATTGGAGTTCTTGCCTTCAGTATAGTATAGCTAAAGTAGTTGAACGAATAGTTACGAAAATATCTTAATCAAGAAAACAGCACTTAACAGTGCTACCGACTTACCATTGTGAAAATAAGTGGATGACAACAACAAGGCTACACTATGAATTGAGCTGATGTTGTAGCAGACAGTGGAGGCTGACATGTTGGTTCGTGATGCGTGCTCAACGTGTCCCTTTTGCTTCATTCTATTGGACGGAAAAATGGTCCCGCCCCATATTCTCCCCGCCCACTGCTGCATTTGGTGGAACTGGTAAAAATGAATCATACTGTCGCTTCGAAATCAGTTTGACCACTTTAACCCTACATAGGCTATTTGAAAGAGCTTGAAGATCTGTTATTTAAAAAAAAATATATATATGGGGAAAACAGTGTGACAATCTTTTATGTCTGAAACATTTTAACAACACAAGTTTTGTTTGGAGAGTCCCTGGCACAAAATCTTTTATCTGGGGGTCCATGGCTAAAAACATGACATGAAAACGTTTGAGAACCACTGCATTAGAGCATGGATAATAATTACTTAAAGCTGAGTGTTCTCTCCAGGGATTGATAGAACGAGAAGTTAATGCACTATATAAAACTAAATATTATAATAGTGATAGGACCAATAAAATGAATTAAAAAAATGTCAGAACATGGTAATGAAACAAAACAAAGGAAAGCAGAGTGCGACCTTTATTCTTAAATTTCCTGACTCTGAATTTTCATTATAAATGCATTTTATTGCAAATGATTCTATATAGAAAAGCTTACAACACACATGGCTTTAATCGAGTGCAACTTTTGTTAGAAATGTCATACTACTTACATACAATAAATAACACTTTGTATGAAACTATTGTTCCTTTCAATTCTGAAGTTAACACAATGAGAAATCAGCCATCATTTATAAAATTTATATTTTATGAATTACAAAGCTGTCAACTGACCTGCATAGCAAAATATACAGATGTGTCTATATAAATATCGCTCAAAAATACAAAATCTTACCTCTGGAAAACAAGGATGTGTAAAAATGTAAACATTACCATTTGCCACTGTAGACTACAACAACATCTGATTAAATCTGAAGAATCCAAATAACACACAGGCTTAACAGATATCACAAAGATGGTTTATGACAATTGATGAATTATTTTCTAAATGGTATCGTTTTATTCGGAGGGCTCCAAGGAGGAGGTGGCTCATCTTCGAGGATAGCCTGTATTTTTCTCTCTTCTCTCTGTCTTCTCTGTTCGCGTTCTTTCTTTATCTGTTGGAAGATTGCAAAGTCGACGGTCATTACAAACTTGACAAGAAAACTAGAAGTCCTGTCCAAACAGTATCACCACAGAATACTTATTAAGAGTAAATCAGACTTGTATGACACTACCCATCATAGTCAAAAGTGATTTGAGGTAACACAGTGAAACACATTAGATGTTTATAAAGACAACAGTGGCTATCAGAGCGGTGGCGATCCCACTGCAAAGCATGCAGTACACAGGATACAGTACATTATGACGATGATTCCACAGCATGGAACAATGTGAGATATCGATGCATCGTTAGCTTGAAATGTATTTTCTACACTGATCCTAGATAAGTGAAGCATCAACTTAGTAGAACAATGCTAGCTAATATGTGCTGGACCTCGCTAGCTCTCACCAAAATCTTCTCTGGAACTTATGGTGATTATGTCTAATCAATGCGCTCACTGTAAGTTGCTTTGGAAGAAAGCGTCAGCAGAGGCAGTGAAATGACACACACCTAAATTGGATGTATCAAAAATGACTGCTCTGTGGTTGGAGTAGGAAATAACATGCTGTTCCCTCCTCAGGCTTTCATAGCACTCACGGGACCAGGCTAACCCTCTCCAGCCCACAGTGCCTGAGGGCCTGACCTCTGGCAGGGACAACACAGGCTACCCCGGGGACATGTTCATAGCAGCCAACCGCTGAATCAATAACAAACAGTGTTTAGCAAGGTAACTGAAACCGTGTATACAGCTTGCATGCCCATATTACCACTACTACTGTACTTACCAACCACTTTTCATACATCTCTAATGCCATTTTGTCCTTTTCTTCTTTCAAGTATGTCTCTTCCTCTGCTTTATTTCTATTTTCCTTGCGCTCCTCAGTAATCTTTTCCATGACGAAAGTCTTCTTTTTTTCTTTCCTAAAATTATTTGGAAAGAGGAGGGGGGGGGGGGCATAAATACATATACTAATAAGCTTGATTGACTTTTGACATTCAAAAGTTAAAATCAATTAAAGCCGGTACGTGAAATGAAAATGATGGGAGCGCAAACCCATGTGTCTGCATGTTCAACAACGCTCTGAGGTTGTTTACTTGCAACAACATTAACAATGGTTTAGGAAAAATATGTGTTTTTTTTATTAACGTTACGAGTCACTTACTTATTTAGTACCTCTCAAACTACTTTATAAAAAACTTTATGGTCAGAAAGAAGTGCTAAATAAACTCACCAGTCTGAAAAAGCAGAGTTGCTATCTTTCTTTCTTTCCTCCTCCGTATGTTGTTTTTTCTGCTTATGTTTACTCTCAGCCCCTTTCTGTTGTCGGTACTTCTCCTTGAGCAGTTCATCATGCTCCTGTTTCCATTTTTCAAACATCTGTAAAGAGTATAACAACATTTACCCTCATTACTAAGCCAAACATATTACAATTAAGCCAAATGTACAAAGAAATCACCACAGACCTTTTTGGCAGCTTCCTTTTTTTCTTCTTTCTCTTCAATCGCTCTTTGCTCTTTTCTGATGGTGGCGTGCTTTTGTTTGGCTTTTTCTTTGAGAGTTTCTGACTTCTTTTCTTTCCAAGCATTATAGGATGCAATGGCATGTTCCCTTTTATCCTGTTCTTGCTGTAGTGTCAAACAGATAACCAATTACTGTTGAGGAATTCTGGATAATTCAGGGTGTTGAGGCAAAAGGAGCCTTTATATTTGTAAGATACTGTAGAAGTTTAATGCATTATGTCATGGGAGAAGTGCATTGACACTCAGGTCGGTGGTCACGTAGTTCTCTGGGTAAAGAAGGGATCAGAGCATACAGTAGCTATATACAAATATGGGGGGGGGGTCATAGGACTAAAAGACATACTCAAAACAATAAATGCCTGTACCATGGCATTTTGATTGTATGATTTTCAGAACATATTGTAGGATAAGGATTAACAACATACTTTCATAATACATTGTTTTTTATTATTTCCCATAGTTTTCAATAATATGGCTTATGAAGGTATATTTCCCCTCTAAAAATAGTTTTCTTTGTTACCTTTTTCTTTTTCTCTTCTTTCAAGTTGTCTTCTTGTGTCTTGAGTTGCATGTTCTCTCGTAACTTCTCCTTTTTCTTTTGCAGCCATTCCTGTTGTTGTTGGGTTTTTTTTTTAAATAAAGAAATCCAAATAGTGTTACTACTGTAGTATATCAACAAATACACTGAGGTAGAACGAGAGTGTCAAATTCCTGCTGCACTACTGATAAAAAGACAAAAGCATAGCAAAGATGGAGAGGACAAAATCAGGGCTCTGAGCTCTGTCTGTTCTGATTTCCCTGGTTAATGAATTACTCTTAGGCTTTGCACTAAAAGAGTTCCAGGAAGATGTATTTCCCGGCCGGTACACAGCCCTCCTGTTTCTTGTGAGTGTTGTTGGTGCTAATTGGCTGTGTGTTAGCATGATCTAGTTTGCTGCTTTGAGTCCATGATAAAGTGGTGTCGTTCCCACATGCATTCACGTCCACCTTCACTTCTATCCAATCATTTTGGTTCCCAATGTCACTCTCGCTTTTATTTTATATTTTTGTACAACAACTACCAGGAGCCTGGGCAAAAGTGTTTTGTTATTACTGCAAAGTATTTCTTAAAGAGTGACAATAAAGTATTTCTGATTCTGTTTCTATTCTAAACCATAAGAATACAGTACAGAATAGATAATGAAACTGGACTCTGACCTGATAAATGGCAGCCCTGAGTGAATCTGCTGCTTCTGGCTGGGAGTCCTCCCCAGGCATTTTTCGATCCAGAACTTTCAGTGTTCCCATATACTTGGACTTTACTTTTGAGGAGCACGCACTCTGGGATCTCCGGGGGCATTTAATAAGCAAACTTGGTGTCCTATTTTAAACAAGGATTAAAAAATACATATATTGTCAATATCACTTTTTTCCGTTGATACAACAAGGCTGCAAGCATTTGCCTACCTGGTATCTGGGGAGTTTTCAGGGCCATGACTGAGTCGACTGATGGAGTGATCCAAGTGTTCCTCTGAATGTTCCTAAATAAGAATGATTGTTTTTAAAGTGCTCACAGCAAAGGATTAGTTACAGCAGCAATCTAATCTACAATCTAATAAATATATAGTATTTATCCATAGGCGCTGAAGCCTAATAGGGGTACAATCTTCAAATGTATATGTGACTTGATACAAATCATTTTCTGCACAATAATATACTTCATGGCAAAATCCAGTGATGAATGTCTTACATGAAATTCTTCAAACGACATTGAGTATTTTCCCTCATGGGCTTTACTGTCATCTGAAGTATGGTAATCTAGAGGGATAAAAATGTATGTTAAAACAAAAAATAAAAAGGGGTTATACAAGATAATGTGACACAGCACTACAGCTGGTACCTTTAGTTCCAGAATCTACTGTGGAAATGGTGAGTGACCGCGACCGCTCAGTTCTGGCTTGGGAGGAATTAATTGAGTCTGACTGGTCTCTTTCAGGCACCTGGGGGAAAAAACACACAGCACCAGTTGGTTGGGGAAAAAAATAGCGTTTAAAATAGCGTTTTAAAAAAAACTTCACAAATTGTAGAACAAAGACAACAAAAAGACAACAAAAACACTTACAGGTAAACTACAGCTCCTGGAAGTTGCCCTGCGAGGGGATGTGGTTGAATTGCTGGCCGTATCACTTGAGAGAGGAATAGACACAGAGGAAGTCATGGCCCTGCTTTGCGGAGTTCCAGTGTCTTCAGTTAGGTCCACTATTCCCTGTGATCTCAGTGCACGGGTTCTTGCCCTTGGTTTGGGTGTGGGCAGCTCCCTCTCAACGGTGCCATCTGTAAAAGAATGGGAATTATTTCAAATTAAAAAGACACACAAAACATTCCTGCATGCAGTCAAAGTTGTGATATATTTACAATATTATATTTTGTTATTCTTTATGACATGACAAGCCAAGTACTGTCTGTACATTGTGTAAACAGACCTGTTGAGATGTGCGCAGAGCTTGTTTCCAATGGCTGTGGACTGTTGGCTTCACTTCCTTCTTCATGAACGGAGTCTCTCCTCAGCTCAGAACTTTCAGGGAGCAAGGGACTTTCCATTATGCCACTTTCAGACTGTAAGGGCAGTGATGTGGATTGAGAATGGGTACGATCCATATCACTCATGTCAGAAGCTGCAGATTTGGAGTGTTCTTTATTGAAACTTTGAGAAAGCTGGGAGTCCGATGAGTCATTCTGGTTACTGTT
Organism: Gymnoscopelus microlampas; assembly: GCF_963454915.1. Lineage (NCBI taxonomy): Eukaryota > Metazoa > Chordata > Actinopteri > Myctophiformes > Myctophidae > Gymnoscopelus > Gymnoscopelus microlampas. Next base: position 26,578,250 of record NC_139939.1, read on the forward strand.
GGATGGTTCAGGAAGATGCTCGTCTTGCTGTGAATCTGGTGCCATAATATCTTGAGACGAGGTGACAACTCTTTGCGTTTTCAGGAATGAGACTCTCTTAGGTCTGCTTTTTTCACCTTCATCATCTGACAGCTCAAAGTCATTCATTTTGGCCATCTTCTTCATAGCTGCCAATGCATTCCTCTTTTTCCTCGATTTGAGAAGGTCCTTCAAAAAATCTGTAAGAGAACATTATAATGGTTAAGGAACTAGAATGAGCAAACCATGTTTTCCCAAATGCATCTGCAGCAATTCAATGATGGTCGTAATCGTACAGCTCTATGCATCTTTGCTATATATGCTGTCATTCTTCTTTTTTTCCAGTCAGCATTGACAGCTTTGTCACCTCTTTTTAATCTCAACTAGCTACAGAAATCCTGTGCCTGATTACAATTCAGTAGTAATTAAGTAATAGTAGGACAATCAAACAAGCTTTCTCAGGATGAACACTATTGCCTTGCTAGCAGTACTGTGTTTGCAAGAATAGTTAAGAATTATAATGTGAGTTTATATCATACACACTCTCATTATAATTCTTCATTATTCTTGTGGATTTGAGTATTGGGCTTTTAATGTGAAATGGTGTAAGGAGGTGGGAAGGTGGGTACAGTATGATTTATTAAATAGCAAGGAAATGCTAAATAAAGTATTGAATATATGCATTTTCTAGATTGTTCTAGATTGAAAAGTGTGGCTTTAAAGTCGTTACTAAAGAGGAGGCACAGTTAGAAGATGTTTGGGTGCGTTGTGTTCTGTGATCTTACCATTATCATCTTCATCAAATTCATCTGAATAGGAGTACTGAGCAGTGGTCTTTTTACTTGACCTAGAAGAGACTGCAGCTTCCAGTTCATCCTAGAAAGATACCCAACATTGTATTTCACCATCCCAACTACATTTGATATAACAGTAACCATTGGTGGAAAGTAACTAAGTACATGTACTCAAGTACTGTACTTAAGTACAATTTTGAGGCATTTTTTACTTTCTTCAGTATTTACAATTTTATTACAATCTTACTTCTACTCCACATCTCAGAGGCAAATATTGTACTTTTTCATTATTATTACAAAACACACTAACCACTTCAGCCTTATATTTTGGCAATATGAAAATAGCAGATCTACAACTCACAATGCATCACGATTGCATTGTGAGCTTGTAGATCTGCTATTTTCAAAAGATTTTTTATACATTTTGAAGTTGTGAAATTCTGCACAATGAGCCTATAAATAGCCTATTTTTACTTTTGGTACTTCATTTTGATGGCAATACTTTTGTACATTTACTCAAGTACATTTTAATACAGGACTTCTACTTGTAACAGAGTAGCCTATATCTACGTTGCAGAATTGATACTTTTACTTAAGTAAAATATGTGAGTACTTTTTCCACCACTGACAGTAACACACCAATGCTAACAGTGAGTGAAGTCCTCTCTTTTTAGCATTTATTGTCGAGGCTAATTTACGATTTACCTGAAACGTTGTTCTTCTTGACGCTTTGGGGCTTTTAGTGTAAGCCAGTGTCCTGATCTTTCTGTCGGTCATTTTAAAAACAAGACCTAGACACTTTGGTTTGAGTAGCTATTCAGCTAACTGTTAAGTTTCAATGGAGTTAGCTTTTTAAGCTACCCAACCTACTGTATAGAGACAGCTGTCCGCCTCACAAGGCAGAAAATCAAGACTATCAATGTAAATGGCTTACAACTTTGAAACGACCGACAAAGACAACAGTCAGCATATTAGTGAACTAGACCGCTTGTTATGGTTGTTGACAACGGTAACCCAGGGAAACCCGAAAGATAGGCTCAGTTCCGGGTTAAAATCTGCGCATGCTCAGGAGCACACCAAATCTTCTTCATCCATAGCTCCAACTTCTGAACGGCTTTAACATTACTTAATAATATTAATATATCATGTCGGCATTTTTCTTTTTACGTATTACTACAGCAAGTAGTCTAACAAACAATCCAATCATTATGGTCTATATATCTGGCCTATGTATATATATATATCTCCACGCCATTCCCCTGCTGATCACTAGATGGTGGTAAAGCAGTGGTTTTCAACCTTTTTCATATCGAGGTCCATTATCTATTCGGCATTTGAGCCACGGACCACCATTTGATGAGATTTAGCCTCTCAGACCCAAAACTTTAGAATATTTTGTTATCGTTGGATACGATTTTGTCCACAATTCCATGCTGTGGTACCATAGAGGAGAGATGACAGGCCAACGTTTATCAAAATAATAATTCTTTAATTCAATGATGATGCAGATGTTTAACAATAATTTAACTCTTGAGAGTGTACACAATGAAACCATTTGGTTTAATTTTACACTCTCAAGAGTTAAAGATCTATAAGGGTCATTTGGTTACCAACTCTCCATCATGACATTTAGCTGGGGACCACCTGGAACCCCCTTAAGGACCACTGGTGGTCCCCGGACCACTGGTTGAGATTGAGAACGAGTGTGGTATAGCACTGCATCGCTAGATATCAACCAGCTAGATTTATGAACTATTTTATGTCATAAAAAGTGACACATTTTCTTATGTGATGCTGTAGTGTGCATGTGTACATGTTCATTTTTATGTAGGCTACAAGACCACTGTGTTTTCCAAAATGTAAAAAATGTAAGGTAGCCTATGATTTGAACATGCAAGGTACATCCTTATCAAAATCCAAAATTTACCCTTCAATTTCTTGTTTTGTGTTGTAGCAAATTGTAGCAATTGTAGAAGTATTGGCCTTAAATGTAATTAAAACAAAATTACAAATATGATGTATTTGGCCCCTCATTTATGAAATAAATGTAAATATAAAATCAATACAAATGTTTAGAGTGCACACTATTCCGGTTATACTGTCAAGACCAGATGCCAATGAAGCTTCTGTGTTGCCCACATTCATTGAAGTGGACTCCAGAATTATTTCTCATAACTAAACAGATAGCTGTTGATAGCTGTTATCAAATGTGGATTCTCCCCAACCTCATCTTACATTTATTTACATCACAAATATGTGCATTATTTATATCAGATTATATATCTAATACTATATGTTTGTGTATGATTGTCAATGCAACGAGGGACATAGTTTGATAACACTTCGCAATAAATTAATATTTTACTTTTTGACTTATTATTATTGAGTCTTTGCCTCATGTTTCATTACTGAGGCACCATAGAACATATTATCGTATTATACAGGTATTATATTGAAATCTGTGATTGTTCATTCTGAAACCATTCAACTAATTAAGTTGCTTCTGAAGGTAACAATGAGTACCAAACCAAATTGATGTTTGCCAATGTGATAGGGGTGGATTACTTTTGCAAACAGCATATTACATTTTCATTTTCTGTAAAAACCTTATCAAAGTCTTTTGACCTTTACTGAATAACTACATTTTTGTCAGTTTACAAGGCTCTCACCAGTTAATTATAAAGTCACTTGGAGTTCCATAAGTTATTGAATCACAAGTTTGTTTATTTCTTTTCAGTTTTACCACTCCAGAAATGACAGTTGACTAAATCTATTTTTTTTTTTTTCATTTTTTCCCCCCAAATTAATATTGTTGGTCATATTGCTGGTAGATGTGAAACTGGAGCTAGCAGCTCTGTGGTAGACTAGAGAACAGCTCTTATAGGAGAGGATGTGGTCACAGAGTATAGGCTGTTTAGTAGGTTACTGAGAAAGTGCCACCTTCAACCACAACCCTATGCCTGGCAAATAACACGTGCCTCTCCGCAACCCCCATCTCTGCAGGTCTCTGTACAAACATAAACTGAACAGAACAGAGAGAATGTTCTGTTTTATATGTCAGCTGTGCACATGCAGTATGAGCGTGTGTGTAAAATGTAAGCTGTTATATCACCAGCTGTTACTTATAATCTGGTCAACAAATATCTGTTTTACTCTACGGGGTGGAATACAAGAAACAGATGCAAAACGTGCAGGTCTTAATGAGCATGTTCAGCAGTACATGTCTATTGAAATATCACTTATGGCGTTTGTTGGTTATTTGAAATCAAAATACCCTCCAGGACTGCGACTCTACACCGGCTGCACCCTATACATTTTTAGAACAGATGGCATCAGTTTAAAGTTGATAATGGTGTTACCCACATATCCTGCCATGTGAAGCTAGCCAGGATATAGGGGCAAAAACTATGCTTTAGAATATAAATGAAAATAGTCAATAAATATGATATTATTACTACAAACATGACATGAAATGAGACTCCTGACATGGCCTAACAAAAGCTTTTGTTTTTCTTCATAAAAATATAAATGATCTGTTGAGAGATTTTCATAAACCTTGGGCCATTGATGCCATAGTATGATTATTACACACATACATCAGAGTCAGTTAAAACATCATCTCTATATAATTCATAATGAAAGTAACTCTTTGATAGATACGAGTTTTAGTAAACAGTAACTAAACTCTCTTTGCTCTGGTGTATGTGGTATTTAAATAGAAATGTGCTGTTATACTGTGTTGCTTGCTGCACAGTGGCACACTCACTGCAGGCTCTGCTAGAGCAGTGGTTCCCAAACCTTTTAACTCTAGTCCCTGGGAAGCAAACTTACAAAAATACATTATGAATTAACCACTTAAGCTCTATTTAATAGTGAAAATAGCTGATCTACAAGCTCACAACAATTATGCAACGCATGTGAGCCATGCTATTTTCACGAAGTTCTTATTTATTGATTTGTTTTATTTGGGGGGGAGGGGGTATTTTGGAGAAAATGTTTAGATTTTCTTTTGAAAGTTGAAACTTATTATATGAGCCAGGATGAACTACAGGGTCTCAATGTATTTGATCGACACAAATGTTGCCCTCTGTTCCTAGATAGGAGAATTATGGTAGAATTGAATCTTCATTGTTGTAAAACCCATGTTACATAGTAGTAATTCATTAAAAGTATGATTGTGGACAATATTTTAGATAAATAATCTGAGGTCCATTTAGCAAAAAAACATAAAGAGACAAAAGAGAGAACTGGAAATATATATATTTTATTGTATTTATTTCAGTAATGATGAATAATGCTCCTGCAGAAAAACTCACATTTGAAGCACGCCACAACATCAATCCAATAAACAAATATAAACAAAGCTTCTACTTGATCAAGCATGTGCACTAGTTAGAAGATGGGCTTTTAATTATTATTATTTTTATTTTTTTATCATAAACAAATATTTGCAATTTTGCATTGTAGGAGTTAGTCTTGTGACATTTACATATTAAAATGCTGGGACAAAAGTCAAGAGCAACCAATATACAGGATGTAATTAGTTTACTAATGAATTCTAAATGCTTTAATTGATACAGAAGAGTGCAGTATACAGGCATAGAGGATGACAGCCATTATTGTTTTGCTAACAAAGACATATGTGATATATGTCTTTGTTAGCAAAAACAATAATGTTGAGATTATGGTGTGTGCATTAAGTGATCACATCATTTACACCTGAGAAGTATTGTACTTTCCCCCAGGCATTTCGCAAGAACCTTATATTTTATATACTTTAAATCCTGTCTGAACTGACTGCCTTATCCCCCTCCTGTCACTTTGAGACTTGGGATTATGATTGAGTATTAGATGCCAGTTTTTTTTACATCTTAAACTATCATGCAAAGACTGAACAATGTTTTCTTTAGTTATTTATATTGTCTAATGAAGTTTTATGATACCATAAATATCTAAAGAAAATACATCAATGGTGAAGATATCTAAGACATCCTTGGTGTTTGTGCTGTCTGGTTTGGTACAGTGATTAACAGTTAACGTCATGCTTTACAGTGAGAGAATTATATGACTTCTCATAAAAGGAAGTATTTTTAAGTTCACTCCAATCAAGGTAAATTTAAAAAAGGGAGAACAAAGATATCAGATGTGAAATATACTTTTGGGGTATTTCTTGAAATAAACACCATCAAACCCATGAAGGAAAAACACTCCCTACAAAGATTTAAGTGTTGTCTCATCCCTTATGTAATGATCCAACACATATCTTTAGTTGTGAGACTGAGAACAGCTGTGTCTATCAATAAATTATAAACTTTTCATCATGTGTGGCTCAAATCATATGCATCTATCTATATGGCACGGAATGTGTGTGTGTGTGTGTGTGTGTGTGTGTGTGTGTGTGTGTGTGTGTGTGTGTGTGTGTGTGTGTGTGTGTGTGTGTGTGTGTGTGTGTGTGTGTGTGTGCGCGCGCGCGCGCGCGCGTTTGTGTGTTCAAACTGGCGGTGTATCACAGAGGACCTGAGGGTGTCGCTGGTTGGACCAGCGGCTGTCAACGGATAATCCATGAATCTCTGTATTCCTCTATTTATGCGTGCGTGCGCGCGTGCGTGCGTGCGTCTGTCTGTGATATATATGATGTCATACTGACGTTATTCACTGGCCTCCAAATAATATTATAATAATGCCATTCATGCCCTTAAAAGGAGAACTATAATGTCATCAATATTATGTCATAGTACTGACATCATAGACCTCCAAGCAATATGATATTAGCAGAGCCATATAGGTACTGCACTAATTGCTATGACAACGTAATACAATGGGTATTGTGTTATCGAGGGGCATGCGTCACAACGGGCATCATTCCCAACAGGGATTGGCCTAATATGATAAATTACAAATACAGTATGTGTCTATAATTATATAAACAGACGCAACATTTCTTTCTTAGGCAAAAAATAACAGAAGACAGAACTCCAGATGGCTACTGAGAAATATGAAAACACTGCAGTTTAGGAAAAGGTTTGTTTGTACTAGATAGCCCACTGTGTGCTGAAGAAATAGTGCATAGTCCTCCTTGGACAAAGTCAGTTCAAAATGGGGTAACACTAGCAAGGATAATTTACAATGTTTAATTCAGTTCTGGCCAAAAGTATTTCAGTCCTCCAGGCCTCATCACTGCTTGTGGATATACGAATTGTACTTCCAACAAGACATTAGTGTTTTTTATATTCATAGACAATGATGAAGGCCAGAGGAAAGAAAGAGCTTTGTCTAAAACTGAACTAAACATTGTAAAATATCCTGTCTTGTGTGAACCCATTCTTTTGTATGGGAAACCTCTGTATCTATCCTATCCATTGTTGACCTCATCAGGTAGAGTCAAACTTAAATAGGAGTGTTGTAGCCATGAATGTGTTAAGAGAAATGTATAAACCTATATTGTAGTGACCTGGGCGGTTAGTGGATGAGGAAGACTTCCCAGCATGCCATGGGGCACATACTTTGTACATTGTTGTGGTGGCGACCATAGATATAGAAACCTAGATACCTCATTGGCCTCTGCAGTTCATTGGAGCGACTGGTATCTCAATACAAGGCTCTTCCGCAGAGCTGTTTGACTACTGGCCAATCACATCGCGTTGACTACTGGCCAATCACAGCGCGTCTAGCTGATTGGTTGCTGCACGGCTGCTTCTTAAGAAAAGACCCACCCCACCTGCCTCTGATTGGCCTACCGAACGCCCCCTTCTGTGACGCACACGGAAGTTTCCAGCTTGCCCTGCTGAAGCGGAAGGAAGTGGAAGGCTAGCCCTGCGGAACAAGGAAGCACGCCTGAGATACGAACGCTTCAGAGCCAAAGGAGACGTCTACCTTTATATGTCTATGGACTCCTCTCTGGCAGGCAGTGGCGTGCACAGACATTTTGAGGGGCAGGTGCTCAAGTAAATTGTACTTTTTTTGGTATACTTGGTCTGCTCTTTTTTCCCTCTACACCTATACCTCTTTGCCAAAAATAGCCGATCTACAAGCCCACAACGCCTCGCAGCGCGAGGCGTTGTGGGCTTGTAGATCTGCTATTTTTGGCTAAAGTTCTCCTCAGAAAAGGGATGCTAGGTTTCGAGTGGTTATGGTAAAAAGAAAAATCATATCACATAAAGATTTGGCGGACCCCCTGTAGTAATTCTGAGGACCCCCTAGGGGTCCCGGACCCCCTGTTGAAGACCCCTGCTGTAAACCGGAAATAAAAAACTTTTTTCCCTTTTTTTTCAAAAGGGCACTTTTGGTCAAGAGGACAAAGGGCAAGTGCTCTAGCACCACCTAGAGTCTATCTGTGCACGTCCCTGCTGGCAGGTGAGCTAGTAGTGTCACGAAATAAGTCAATGGGGAAGAGGAGTCAGTATGGTTCCTATTGATGTGGAAAACTGGGACTTGTGGCTGGCTACTGCATAGCACCAATGCCCCTGAGTACACACTGTCAATTTCCCCCATACAGATAGGCCAGCCCAAAGGGTTATATCTGCACTGCAAAATGAGAAACACCAAGTCCCAGGCCCTTATCGACATGAGAACTCCTCTGCCAAGGAACCCTGCCTGATGCCCACTATGCACCATCTCTCCACTGTGGCCATCCACAATGATACAGATTTGGATTGTGACAGGAGAGCAGGTGCAGATGCAAGGCCAAGGACTGCTCCAAATAAAAGTGGCCAATAAAAGACTAAATAGTCCGCAGTAGCAGCATTAGATTAAGACAGTAAGGCATATGTTGTATCGTAGGTGGCAAGTGTAATGCCCGGGAATTCGAACCTTCATCATTTTCGACTATGAAATTCCAGCCAGCAGATTCGTCGCTCTGGGAGGCAAACTGCAGCTGGGAGTTTGGTGGAATACATTGGAGTCAATGAGGGCCAGCTGGACCAGCTTATGAACAAACATTACTTCTGAACGACTGCAACATTTCTAAAATACTCGGCCCAGGAAAATAAAAGAAGACATATCACACATTGCTTTCTGTCGTTTTGAATTTCGATGTGTACACTGTATAATTTTATTGAGGTATAAAGAGCACAAAGAATGCTAAATAAAGTATTGCAAGACTGTCGATCATTGACAGCGTGTCAATGGCGCCTGACTGGACTGACTATCTATCATAGCCTTGATTTGAACCCGGGTCTCCCGCATGGGAAGCCAACATCTTAACCATTAGCTTAAAGGGAAATTCCCCCTTGGCCGGGGAAGATATTAGGCTTTTGGTCATCAGGCAGAGACTCTGAGTGAGCCACAACAGCTACACTGGCACCTGGGAGGCAAGGTCAGACAGCTCCTGGTGCCTCAATGCTCCAGCATAAAGCACTCCAGGTGGTCCTTGGCATAATGGGGGCAGTGCAGTTTGGGATTGGCAAGACCCTGCAACAACTTCAGGGCGGGTTCTACTGGCCTGAACGGGACATGAGACTGCATGGTTACAGGTGTGCCCACTGTACCAACCAAAAAGGTCTTACCCGACATGCACATACTGTACACCCCCAAAAAACAGCACCAGAGACTGGCCTGTAAGTAGGCTACCGATGCATGGGAAAGGACTTTGCCTTGGAGGAACAGGTGTGGGTGTTCGACTCATTGGAGAGGAAGAGAACCAGGTGGAGATGGAGAGATTTGTATCAGAGTGGTCTCTGCCTGAAGACCAAAAGCTTAACTTTTCCCCCAGCCAAGGGGGGATTCCGCCAGACTAGTGATTAAGATGTTTGGCTTGAGTGTCCCTTCCCACACTCGAGACAGGGTTTGAATCTCTGTGTTACACTGCCTCAGCATCTCAGGACCTCTGGACTTTCTTTTGTGTGATTGGGTTACTGGGTACAGATAGTAGAACCCCTCAGGTGGGGCTGTGTAGCGTCCCGGGCTGTTAGTGAGGGAGACTTCCCAGCAAGCCTCAGGGCGTACACACTTTTTTAAAATTGTCATGTACTGTGTTGAAGTTGTTATTTTCTAAAGGAAAGTATTGGGGGAAATGCTGTGTTATGTTGCTCTCTGTTTACTTGTTTATATTATTTGCAGGCTACTTACAGGGACCACACCCCTCTATCCCTATATGGTTTGGTACTTGGTGTTTCTAAATAAAAGCATATTCCCATAAAAAGTCATTGTCATGTCATGAGTGTCATGTCACTCCTTCATCAGCATCAGCAACCCACAAGGTACATTATTTATTCATTTATTTTGTTATTAAACAATATGTTAGTCATTAATTAAACCATTATTTGTTGAAATAAACATTATTTTGTGCCACCACGATTTGAACATTTTCCAGTGGAATTTCTTCCTTGGCCTAGTGGGAATGTGCGTGCAAAAGTTCTCGGAAAACGCACGCTGCGTTCATGATTTGAGGCATTTTGTTCAAAACGGACCAATCCTGCAAACTTTGGAAGCCAATGCTAGCCAATCAGGATCTAATATGAAAAATCTGACAGATCCATCTTGATCACATGACTATACTGATACTGTGTACCGATTTGCGTGATTTATGGATAAAATCTGTAGGAGTAATATAAAAATATATTTTCTTTGCAAAACTCAGCCTCCTGGTGGCGCTATAACAGGCCAATGTGAAGACATTGGGGCAGAGGTTCTGCTCTGGCACCCAGGGAGTGTGCATGCACAGTGTCGCTGCCATCGGGCCAAAGGTGCAGGAGATTAGCTGTTCACGGACCGACGGGTGCAAAACAGTGTCTGCCACGCCTTCGGCCTGGCGGAGGGACAAAAATCCTATAACTTGATTATGGATGGAGTTTATGGAGAATCATTAATCGAACTGTTATGGGGCAACCTAAAGTCTTCTCCAATCCCACTTCCGATGTGTTGTCTCTAAAGTCTAAACGGCCCATTGCACGCGATGGATGAGTCGAGTCGTGAAAACAAATCACTGTCCGCAGCTGATAGGTTGTTGGGATGCCAACCTACTTGCGCACGGATTGGCCCACTGGTGCCTGTCGTTAGTTTCTCATTGATGGTAGTTCACTCTCATCGTTTGACCGTGTCTTTTTAAATGAATATTTTATGCGAGTCTTTTTCCCCCCAGAATGTGTTGGCAGATCATTTGACAGACAGTAGGCTATGCAGAGAGGAAGGACGGTGCACAGGATGAGCACATGGACTGAGGTTTTTGGAGAATGGTGGAATTTCTACGAGAGACAGGATATCTGATATGATATTGAATAGCCGAGACATAGGATAGGATAGTAAGATGTTTTGCGCAAAACTGAAAGAACTGCAAATATCCGGAGAATGTCCCTTCTCCAACGTCGCCAACAATGAGCTGGGGGACTTTGAGGATTGCTCAGTGGACGGCGGGGATGCATTGCCTATTTCTAAGGATGTGCATGGAAAGATATCTGAGGATCCCCCTCAACGGAAAATTAGCAGATCGAAAGTTAATCTTCATACACTAGGAGACAGCATCCGCAAATTGGCATGTCCTGAGGTGAGGTTTGAAAGGTTAAATAATTCAACCTTAATTATGTTTGGTTAAATTTAAATAAATATATTTTATATTTGTATCTAAAACAAATTAGGCCATATCTCGTCTTGGCAGGGTTGTATGACTAACTTAGGTAGACACACAGTGTTGGGCTCACATGAAATGAAATGTGATAGAATGCTATCGAAGTCGACAGTTTTTTAAGGTTCAATGTAATGGTTGTTTTAGCCTTATTTGGCAAGATGATAGGTCTTTAACTTGGAGTACTCTTATTGTTATACAGTTTGAAAGTCTACACACTGCCCTTCACCGAATGATGAGGATAACATCACATAGAGTGGACAATGAAGGGTAAGAAGATGAAATGTCAATAGGCTATAGTGTAGAAAAAAGTTACATGTACATAGCCTACTTATATAATTAGGTTTTGAATAGGCCTACATGAGATTAACCATAAACAGTTCTGATGAAAAATGCCTGTCACAAGATTGCAGTCAATTCTGTCAAAAGGATACATTTGTTTGATATTGATAGTTACTGACATTTCTCAGTGCATGATTTCTAAAGACTGATTCCACTTGACACTGAACACATAATTTCCCACATTGAAAGAAGATATATTATAAACCTACTGTTGCTGTATATCAATATATGGCAAGTATGTGCCACATATGCCACATTCAGTTTCATATAGGCCTAGCTATGTTGTATAATGAAAAATAATAATGTTAATAATTGCCTTTCTGTGTGGGTTAGCATTAAATGTGAATGTGATGTTGTCTTTACAGTCCAGCAATGTGCTATACAGACTATCAGTGTTGCAGTGATAGTCCAGCTCATATAAATGACATAATGCAGACTTATGCAAGGAAAACAGGTAATGCCAGGTATACACATACATTCATACAATTTAATGTATTTATTTTTTAAGGTAATTGGTCATGAGGCTCCAACCCCCATTACCTTTCCTTTCTTGTAACCACCAGGTATCAAAATGGATGCATTAAAAATAACCCTTGGTGAGGAACTCTTCAAAATGTGTTACGAGGAGGATGAACATATTTTGAGGGTGGTGGGGGGAGCTCTTCACAACTTCCTCAACAGCTTCAATGTCCTGTTGAAACAGAGCAGCGTGCTGCCAAACCCGGACAGAGGAGGTTCTGTAAACGAACCTTCGGTGCTGTGCTTAGACAAGGATCCGGGCCTGCTTACTGTCTATTACTTCAATCCCAGCCCGACCACAGAGCTCTTCTTCCCCGGAGTCATCAAAGCAGCTGCCTCTCTGCTGTATCACACAACAGTGGATGTTTTGATGGACCTCCCTGTGGCCAAAGACTGCATCTTGCAGTCTAGCCCACAGCCCAGTCTTCTCTACACAGTGGCAGTGGAGGATAGCAAGAGTCTGAGTCCCAGTCCGCTTCGGGCCACTTCAGCTGGGACCCTTCCCACCTCTCTCTTCTCCACCGTCTTTCCTTTCCACTTGTTCCTGGACCAAGACTTGTTCTTGGTGCAGATAGGAGATGGGCTCAGGAAGAGGCTGAGCAAGAAGGAAGGAATGAGACGGCCCTCCGTATTCGAAGAACACTTCTCTATTGTCTCTCCCCAGATCAAGTGCACCTTTCAAGGCATTTTGACCATGTTAAACACCCAGTTTATCATTCGGATCAAACATGGGTCGTCCAACCCTGCAGATAACACAGGGAAGGTAGGTCCCTCTAAAACATGAAAATAAACATCAATGACAAGAATACCAATAGTAAATAGAATACTTTCAAAATATTATCATTCTGTTAAAATAGGGTTGCTTATTTGTTTTGGGCTAAGTAGAGACATGCTTGCATGGGGAAGAGATCAACAGTATCCCCCCTGAGGAGTTCAGAGGACATTTCATCCATCAAAGATGTTATGATTCTCATGCTGTTTATTTATGGGTACAGGGAAAAAGGGTGGATATGGATTGAATAATTTATATTAAAATGAATTTAGACTTGTTGTCATGAATAAGAATTGATGGCACTATTCTGGCACTATAGTGGCTCTGGAGCCAGCTGGGAAAAAAAAGAGGAAAGAATGAACATCAAATAAGTGTAGGCTATTATTATCTATAAGCATCAAAGAATGAAATGTCAGTAGCACTTAGTGCCCCCATTTTTGACATGTGGGACAGTCTTTCCTAAGGGAGTAATTTGACATCAATTATTCAATGGCAATAGGATTACAAAGCTAAGAATGAATGACATCTAGGTATTTTCAAACTCAAATATACTAATTCCCAATTTCCGTATTATTTTTCTTTAAAATGTATAATTATAATGTATATATGCATTTTTTGGGCGGTGCAACCGCCCCTATATGTGAGGTTTGGACATCGACATTCATTGCACCCCCCCCAACCCTGCGCTGTGATAGGCCACCATTGTACCCCCCTAACCTGCACCGTGATTGGCCACCATGACTCTATTCAGGACTGTGATTGGCTAGAAACACATGACACATGTGCATAGCCCTATAAATAGGACTATGCACTTAAAAAAACACATCATGTTTTTTTTAAGTGAATCACTTCCATCACTGTGATGACCACTGTGACCACACCGCCCACTTCACACTGGGTGTGATTATTTTATATTCTATTAAAATTCACTATCATCATTTCCATTCAAAATACTGCTGTGTAAGACTTGTTTTACTTATTATCATTCCCTTTTTCCTTTCAGCTCATGGACCTGAAAGGTCAGATGATCTACGTTTCTGAGTCCAACTCCATACTGTTCTTGGGCTCGCCTTGTGTAGACAAGCTGGAAGAACTAACAGGTCGCGGCCTGTACCTGTCAGACATCCCTATTCACAATGCACTCCGTGACGTGGTTCTTGTCGGCGAGCAAACCAAGGCCCAAGATGGTTTGAAAAAGCGCCTTGGGAAGGCCAAAGCCGCCTTGGAGCACACACACCAAGCACTGGAGGAAGAGAAGAAGAAGACGGAGGACCTCCTTTTTACGATCTTTCCTGCCCCTGTGGCACAGCAGCTATGGCAGGGCCAGTCAGTGCAGGCCAAGAAGTTTGACCATGTTACAATGCTGTTCTCGGACCTGGTGGGCTTCACAGCTGTGTGCTCACGATGTAATGCAATGCAGGTGGTCACCATGCTTAGCGAGCTGTACACCAGGTTTGACCACCATTGTGGGGAGCTTGATGTTTATAAGGTAAGTTAATAACAGCTTCAAGGGTCATATTTTAGCTGTCAGGACTGAATGTCTACATTGATTTATTTCAAGTGCTCCATCAAACCGTAAGAGAAGAAGAGAGTCAGTTTAATGATGTGATTTTGGCATCAAGAGGCTAGAATTCCAGACAGGCCTTTGTAATGGCTCATTTAACACCCATTTTGTCAGATGAATCAATAAGAATGTTCAACTTTAAAACTAAGATAAATTGTAAAGATAAAGCTTCACGTATTATATATTTTTTTATGAGAGATTGATTGAATTTTTGAGCACATACTGTGAATGTTAATTTAACTCTGAGGGTAGAAATGGAACCGTAAGGGTCCATTTTAATTACCACTTCAGATTTTACAGTGTAGCACTTTCAATTTTATTACAGCAACTTGAATGTTTGTGGATATTTTAATCCTTTCTAATAAATGTATGATTTATATTCATGTCACAGTAAATCCCTTGAAAATCTTGCAGCTCATTAAAGAAGGCCAGAACTGTCAGTCTCTAATGACTGAGAAAACAGTTACAGTATGTCGTGAGGCCAAGGTGAGTGCTTTTAGAGCACTTTGTCCTCTAAAATTCTCTACAAGTTATCTTTTTCTTTGCAAAAGAGTTTAGAGTTAAAAAAAAAAACGGGGATGCATTTTCCTTAAAAATCAAACAAAAAACAAGACTAATAGTCTAATAGTGGTGTGGCTTCATGTGAATCCCGGACCTCACGTGGCCAGTCTATGACATCAGTCATTTATGACATATCTATAATGTTTGGCTAAATATTTGGGCAAGGTTGCAGCCCGACCTAACCGCCCTTGACCACTATAATTATTATAAATTCAAGTTAAATATATATATATAAATATATAAAGTTAAAAAAATACAAAAACGTGGTTTGCAAGATTAGACCTGGGCACACACAGACTCGCAGACAGACAGGCTTGCTCCTACAGAGCCATGCAACAACAACAACATTGATTAGCAATATATTGGAAAGTGTATGCAATTCCAGCATAGGCGGTATAAGGTCAAGTTATTTCCATCAAATTCTCAGACAGATTCCAAACTTTGTGCAAAATAGCACAGTCCCCTAACTTATCTTGCTTTACATGATTTTAGGACAGACTGTGCCTTGTACCTCAACCAACTACTACACTCTGCCAACTGCTGCTAATCTACAGGGAGGTTGGCTAATGTAATCAGTATGTCACAGAAGCATAACATAGAGAGCAGCAGTGTTTGACAAATATCTCGTAAAACACTAGGAAGTCTGAGGCTCCATCGAGACCCTGTTTCTACTCCAGACACTGCAAAACCCTGAGTGTCTATTTAACTGTGAGAGTGTACACTCTTTACACTCTCAGAGTTAAATAGACATTCAGGATTTTGAAGTGTATGTCTAAAAATAGTTTCACTTTGTCTATGCCACACAACTGTTGAGTGCTCTCCTGTTCACATTTACACGCAAGAAAAAAAAGCAACCTAAAAGGCATCATTTCTTTTTCTCTATGGGCCCCATGGGCATCTTACGACTTTAAAGTTATTTTTGTCATTATTCCTTTGTCATTCCTTGCCGCTTCTAAATAATAGTACAGTAGCTGCAGTTATATAAGTCTTTCCAAAATAATTCCAAAACACACACACCACTCTAAATGTGTCCATAAAGTTCACAAGGAGTTTATATATTATTGCAGAACAGCTTCTGAATATAATTACGCAACTCAGTTAAACTACCTACTGTACTATGTACCTGTCCTGCTGCCAGAGGAAGGGAATTTGAATGTAGTGAGTGAAAGCATTCTTGCAGAGTTGACAAAACCCTAAAGGCTGCAAAGTTGATGATACACAAATAATTTTGCTGATTCTCCACCCTATTTAGGTGGAGACGATTGGTGATGCTTATTGTGTAGCTGGTGGCTTGCACAAGGAAAGTGAGACTCATGCTGTCCAAATTGCATTCATGGCATTAAGGATGATGGAACTTTCGAATGAGGTCAGGACGCCAACTGGAGAGCCAATAGAGGTGACTATCAAGCATTACTTATCCCAGTTGTCACTTCATCTTTTACCAACCTTACAGTATGTATATATACCTATATGCACGCACACTCCGAGTAGACCATGGAAGAACCTATATACCATATTTTTCAAATTGGCCTCATGGTGGCACTATAACAGCCCACTTCACGTTTTGGCCTATAACTCTTGAACTGTAGGTCATACAATCAAATTTCTTCCCCAGGATTCCTTGGATCATGACGCAACTCACCATATAGGCCCCAGCCATTTGTGCCAGACAAAATGTTATGCCATTTTGCGTTTTCTTCAAAACACACATTTTGCTACAACTGCTAAAATGTATCAGATTTGATTTGATTTAGAGAAAAAATACATTTGAAACTAGAAAATATATAATTATATATTAGAGAAATATGTTCTCATATACGATTCCAATTGAAGGCAGTTATATTCCTATAACTGCCTTCCAAAGTTTGCGGGCCCTGGGTAGGCAACCCCGCCTGGCGGAGACCTGCACTCTCTGAGGAGCACAATTTTCTAGTTTCAAATGTATTTTTTCTCTAAATCAAATCAAATCAGATTTATTTATAAAGCACAACTCTCATTGACCAAAGTAATGTACAGAACATGAGGTAATATAACATAGTCAATGGGACATACAACTCAGAGGCCCAAATAAACAATTAGTACTACATACTAACGCTGTAAATTATTTAAAATAGTACAGTATGTTCCTTGAATTCATTACATGACCTCAAATGCATTAGCCTACTTATTTATGAAAATACCTTTATGCAATAACATAATATTAACTAAATCAGAACAGGTAACCAAACAGATAACAGCAAGTCAACAACTTTCTGTTATCTGTTTAGAGAAGTCAACAACTTCTCAAAAATCTAATTTCCTAGCAATCAAAAGCATTCAAAAGAAACATTCTGCAATACTCTCTAGACAGACAACAATTACAAAATGTATTCATGATAAATGTTACACTGTTTCAAAACTGTTTCATTTACAGATGCGAATAGGCCTCCATACTGGTTCAGTACTTGCTGGTGTGGTTGGTGTTATGATGCCACGCTACTGCCTTTTTGGTAACAATGTCACATTGGCAAACAAGTTTGAGTCTTGTAGCCAGCCTAGAAAAATCAACATCAGCCCTACAACCCACAGGTGAGCTAACAGTGATTTTCTGTACAATCCAGTCCACATCCTCTCATGGCATTGTCTAGCTGAGTCACTGCAGTGACTGCACTTAGCAGTCCTGCTTACTAACTTGTAGGCCTACAGGATGCAACCATACAGTAAATGTGTACCGTATTTTCCGCACTATAAGGCGCATCTGAGTATAAGGTGCACCTTCAATAAATGTATTATTTTCATATATAGGGCGCACCGCATTATAAGGCGCATCCGCACTATAAGGCGCACTGACGGCGCGCCTTATAGTGCGGAAACCAAGGGAACCAATATTGATACATATATAAGGCGCATCGGATTATAAGGCGCATCCGCACTATAAGGCGCACTGACGGTGCGCCTTATAGTGCGGAAAATACGGTAAAATAAATGACCCATTGGAACCTTTTGGGTAAAAAACATCATTGTGTTGATTAGGTTGCTATATTTATACTTTAAAATATTTATACTTCATGAGGTAGAGCGGGCATCCCTGGTGTCCTTGAGCAAGACACTGAACACTTACATGTAACTGCTCCTGTGTGTGAATTGGTAGTGCACAATGCAAAGTTCTTTGGATAAAGATGGCATATAAATGCAGACCATTTACTCTTTTTTTGTTTGTTTTGTTTTGTTTTGTTTCCCAGACTTCTAAAAGATCGCCCAGAGTTTGTCTTCATTCCCAGGACTAAGCAGGATCTTCCGGCCAATTTTCCAGCAGAAATCCCTGGTGTTTGTTACTTTTTGGAGGCTTTTGATGAACGTTCCTGCAAAACTCAGATATGATGGAAGCTTGCTACAGTACCACAAACGACATGCCTGAGCAAACATACATTTGTCCAGTGGTGACAGCCACTGTATATTTTGGTTGGGACTGTGTCAAGAGATACTAGTCCATCCAAGTCTGACAGCTGCTTACATTGAGGGAGATGTGAGTTTGTTGTCAAATATTTGAGGCTAGTCCCTGTACAATTCAACCATCTGTACAATTTGTGTGGAGGAAATCGTCTGTCAAATGTACTCCTTCGAGAATGTCTCCTAACTCAAAATGAGTGACACATGGAAATTATTTTAATCTTTGCCACAACGTCTCTGCTTTGTTAAGGTCTGGTGCATATCAGTAAGACATTTTGTTTTAATAGTTTCAATTTTTTAATAGTTTAAGAGATAATGAAGCAATCCTAAATTTTGTCGTGGTCATTTTAGTTTTATAATCTCTGTAATGAAACTTGAATTGGGTTTTATGAAAATTGTGTCATAATGTTTGTTGTTAAAACAGTATAATGTTCATATTTACCAATGATTGCTGTGTCTGCATAGGTATCTGCTGTAGCAGCCTGGACAGAGATCAAAGGACAAATCAACCCAAATATTACTGTATGTTCTATATGTTTTACAGTAGCACTGGCATAAATGAAAATATTTACCGTTCCTCTATAGTTCCTGCATTAAGCACTGCTTTATTCATTCCCATAGGGAAATGCTATTTTTCTTTTCTGTATTTCCAATTTACAACATCATGCCACTGAATGAGCACAATAACCACATATATTGTCATGTTTATTTGGGGTGGATTTTTCTTTTAAGGTTATGTAAATATGTGCACTTATGTGAATTTTGGTTTTATTTTGACTTACATGTAACTGATATACATTATGACTATTCCATAAAAAAACACATATTCTTAATATAGATGATATATTTTTTTAGTTTTTCACAGAACACATATTTATCAGTTTCATGTCACAAATGAATCATACAATAGGAATAGATCACAACCATACTAGACTATAATGAATGTTCTACTATAGCTATTAAATTAATTACTGTAATTGATGTGTTATAGTATTACTGTAGTTGCAATATAACCAAAGCACAATAAATACAACAACCAACACGTGTCTCTGTGATAACTTGTTCAACAATTATCCTACAATCGTGATATGCAGTCATATACAGGGTTCTTATATAATAATAATTTGGTCCCCACTCCTTTGGGGTATTTTTTCACTGTATATTTGCACATAATGCGAAATTTGTCCTCTGCATTTAGCCATCCTTTAGCTATTATTACAGGAGCATTACAGCGCTATTAATACAGTGCTCGAGAGCATATAGATCACCGGGGCCCGGGACCTTATGTTTCCCAGGCAGTGTCTCTACCCACTCAGCTACAGCCTGATGGATGGTTATTATGCCAGTTTAAAAAAAAGTTATATTGTTGGTGGGAATAGGCTAATACACTTTCTATTATATTGCAAGCTTTATTTAGATGACTGGGCCTTTATAGCACATACAGGGCAGTGGTTCTCAATGAGGAACCTGATGGGTTCCAGGGGAGCTATAGTTATTAGGAACCAAAAGCACCCATACAGTAACTGTAACTCTGAGAGTACAGGTTCATTTGGTTCTATTTGTGGTTTGACCACTCCATTTCAATTAACATTGAGGATTTTACAGTGTAGATTGGAGTCCCAGAGATTAAACAAATGAATACATACATAAATAATCGTATCAAATAGGGGTCTGTGGACTTTCTCAGTGGTTCTCAACATGGGATCCAGGGACCCCGAGGGGTCATTGAAGGGCTTTCAGGGGGTCCCCAGAAAAATGTGTTAACATATCATCATAATCAGTTTAACCACAAAAATTGCTGATCTACAAGCTGACAATTGTAGCGATGCAAAACATTGTCAGCTTGTAGATTTGCTATTTACAAAAAAAACAAAAAAAAACAAATACAATTTAGAAATGGTTTAACACAAATCTTCTCTTATGTTGAAAAATCCTTACAATTATGAACAATTTTGAATATTTTGAAAATATGGACCCTGGCACAAAATCCTTTGGGGGTCCGCGTTCTAACATTCCAGTTTGGGGATCCTTGACACGAAAATGTTTGAGAACCACAAATGCATATTATCTAACTGGGGGTCCTGTGAAGAATCACTGCCTTTTACCCTGTATCAAGGCTCTGCCCTGTATCAGCTGGACAGGCCCGCCCCGGACAAGCTTCCCTGTGTTTTCATTGGTCAGTTTTGTCGTGCGTATTCTGCTCCTCGCTCTACTATTGGACAGACTCGCCGTCACTCCCTGATTGAGGAAAAAGGTAACGGGCGCACAGCAACCAAACGCAGCATCAACAAGGCATGAAGCTTCTTTAATGTACAAACTTAACACCGACCGCTAATAATCATAATAAAGACAAGGATCGGCGAAGAACAGCGTGCGTCATGGTATGTTTCATAAGGATCATTCTTATATGACGCAAACGTCTTTACTTTGACTGTTTTGGTCTGATGGTGCTCTAGGCAATGTTATGATGATTATTATTCAACCTTTTACATTATGACTGTAATCTACCATTTCAATTATTGTTATTATTTGTGACTGAACAATGTCGAGATGTGAATCTGTTTATTGTCATCAGACAGTCACTGCTTGTCAATCAGTGGGGTTGTAGTAGCCTATGAGGTCCTGTCTACTGTACTGTATGTATGCACATTCCAAGCAGTTTGCCCTACAGTAGATCTCTCTCTCTCTCTCTCTCTCTCTGTTGATGTTTTCAGTATGGTTTTGTGAATCACGCCTTGGAGCTCCTGGTTTTAAGAAATTATGGACCAGAAGTATGGGAAGACATCAAGTGAGTTTCAGAATGGCTTTTACTGTAATAATGTTTAAAAGTGACAAAATGAAGCCAGATCCACATCTACAGCTTAAAAAGTTAGTTATAGCCTACACTATACATGTTTTACTTAACCCATTAAGAACTGAGGCAGATTCTACAAATGCCTTCTAAATCAGTAGTTTGCACACCTTCAAGATTTTTCAAAAATGTTCAAAAATAGCAGAACAAGCTTGCAGTGATTGAGCTTGTAGATCTGCTATTTTTGAATAGCCAACGCAAAAATCTAAAATGACACTGATGCTTTCCCGGTTTTAATGGGGTTTAATAGACTTAAGCTGATGATCAGATCTCTTGGTTTATGCATGTGAATTAGTTTAGACCTTGACACCAAATAGGTTTAATAGCTCAGTTTGCCACACAATACAACAGCCCATCATACAATAACAGTCTCTAAAGAATAAAAAACCCACAACTTGATAAATGCCTGGTTTTCCTTACTTCAAATCTGGGCTTAACATTGCACCATGCATTCCTCATCATTAAACTTTTCTGAGAACTTAAATATTTGGCTGGGTCAAAGCCAAGTTTATTTTTCATCTGCTGCCTATGTGGGCTGTCCTAGACTTGACCCAAGCTGAAAGAACAGTAGTGGCTGCCTTGTGTAAACGTTATGAATAGGTATACTGCATACCCACCAAAAACATCGGTATTTAATATTGATAATGTTATCATTGAAAATGTAACTCTTAATGATTTCGTATGCAATTCATCATACTTGATGGATTTTTTGAACTTTTTCTACAGTTGGTATGTTTGTTCAGCTGTTGCTGCTAGTTCTGTGAAAGTGGTGGCTGCTAGTCAGCCCTTCAAATCTGTTTTGTTTTCTGTTGAAATGTGTTGAAATCACAACCTCAATTACAATTAGCTTTAGTGTACATTGCATTGGTTCACCAACTGTATCAAGCCCCAGGTTACTTTGCTTTTAATAAATAAATAATAAAGTCAGCTAGGGCTGGACGATATGACTTCAAATCTACATCGCGATTATTTCAAACGTTTGCCTTGATTATGAAAATAGCAAATATAGCAGATCTACAAGCTCACAAGCCTTTGCGATGCGACGCCTTATGAGCTTGTAGATTGGCTACTATCACTTTTTTGTTTACGGCAGCGTTGTACAACACAGGGTTAAGTGGTTAATCAGATGTATCGATTTTGTGGATTATAAAAGATGTGTTTGAATTATTTTGTGTCGATTCATTGATATTATAAGAAAAAATTGTTAAAAAAAGAAAACGCGCAATTCTCCATTATACGGTTATAGGTCGGTTATTGGTTCTATATTGGATGCGATATATTTTTGGTTGATTTCCCAGCCCTAAAGTCAGCACACTGCTTGCTCCCACTTTTCATTAATTGCAAGCTCAGTTCCAGTGTTGGGATAGTTACTAAAACATAGTAATATGTTACTTATTACATATTACTTGTTTAAAAAGTAATGTAGTTACTTTACTTATTACTCCCTGCCAAAAGTACCTAGTTACTTATTACTTTAGTTACTTTTTTTTCCACATACATATATATATAATATATATATGTGTGTGTGTGTGTGTGTGTGTGTGTGTGTGTGTGTGTGTGTGTGTGTGTGTGTATATATATATACATGCCACAGTCAGTGACCTATATTATATATAGAGAGAAAATAGCCGACCTACAAGCTTACGGCGCATCTTCATCGGTTAACAAGTCGCTTACAATAAGCAGACATGGCAACACTGATTGTTCCGGTTTAAGGGCGGCCCGCCCTTCCGCAGCTGATAATAATTCACACAGACAAGTGCGCAACGTTTCCGTATCCGCTCTAGACCGGATCAGCAAGCAGCCTGCATAGCAACTCGATCCCAACCAGTCTACCATTATCAACTAGAAGCTCGGCCGCCCCACTAAAATTAAAACGGACTACGGGTAATGGGAGAGGACAAGTGTCTCTTGTTCACAAAAAAGTATGGTTACATGAAATTAATTAATCTCTGTGCAGGGAGGGAAATAGAAATGGGTGCGTCAACCGATCCCGTTCTCCCCCACCGAGGCTCGTGAAAAAAAGTAATAAGTTACTTTTTGAAAAAAAGTAAAGGTAATATTATTACTCAAAACGTGAAAGTAATTAGTTACGTTACTAGTTACTGGGAAAAGGTAATAATATGACTTTAAGTTACATATTACTTTAGTTACTTCCCAACACTGCTCAGTTCATCGATTCACTCCAGTCTGGATCTATATCAAGAATGTATTTATGCATTCCTGAGTGCATCCAACACTGAACTGAGGTTGCAATAAAATGTGGAAGCATATCTACCAATGTGCAGACTTAATTTTATTTGTGTTGATTTTTGATTTCTTGTTTGTCCTGCACTGGGACACTATAGTGGATGTGCATGCACATACCTCTTTTAATGCTAGATTTCAACCTTAGTAAATGTAATTATTAATCATGTAAATGTGGTATGACATCAGTCAAGTCTAATCTTTAGCAAAGTTGCCTATCTGAGCTGTCAACAAAAATGTATCTGCTAAATAATTAAACAAACTTTCTTTCAGGAGGGAAGCCCAGCTTGATGTTGAGGGTCAATTCCTTGTTAGAATCATATATGATGATTCCAAAACATACGACCTTGTTGCAGCTGCAAGTAAAGTTCTTAGTAAGTGTCCTAATCATGTTGTATTTTGTAATCCCTCACTTTTGTCCAGTGTCCATACTAGTGGCAGTCAGCTGATATACAGTATCAGTACACAGTATCTGAATCTATAATATCTAAATATTGGTGGGGGTGAAACAGATAACAGAATGCAACTGGTACTGTATAGAAACATTATTTTCTTATAACTGGCTACCTTAGTTATAAACTGATGAGCAATGCATATCTTTTCAGAGATCAATGCAGGTGAAATTTTGCAGATGTTTGGGAAAATGTTCTTCGAATTTTGCCAAGAATCAGGATACGATACCATCTTGCGGGTTTTGGGGTCTAATGTTCGTGAATTCCTGCAAGTAAGTACATGTAGGCTTTTCATTTATATAATTAGCAGGAGAGCTGAATAAAAGTAGAAAATGTAGTGTTCTTGTGCAGTTTTCACCATAACACAACCTGCAATGACCCCATTTAGACCTGTTGCAACCTGTGCGTCTTTACGCCTGATTTATAGTTGAAAATGTATACTTGAAAAATCTACGTGAAAATAGCCTCTAAAAGCTCACAATAATATATAACACCTATAATGACATGCCAGAAATAGGGACACTAGGATTAATATGGACAAATAAACATGATTTCCTATTCTTTGATGTCATTTTCAGAATCTGGATGCCCTGCATGACCACCTGGGTACCATCTATCCAGGGATGAGGGCTCCTTCATTTCGCTGCACAGATGCAGAGAAGGGGAACAACCTGATCCTTCATTACTACTCAGAGAGGGAAGGTCTGCAGGACATTGTCATCGGCATTATTAAGACTGTTGCTCAACAAATCCATGGAACAGAGATAGAGATGAAGGTCTGCTTGCTTACTGCTATATTATTTGTCCTTGTTACTGAAAGGTGGTGTGATATTTCTGGTTGTTAAAACAAGTGTTAAATAGCTCTATATTTTGTTAATAATCATTGCCATGGAGCGTTGTTCATTAACAGGGGTCTCCCCTTCTCTCCAGCTCTTTAGCAAACAGAAAATACATTTTCAGGCTGTCCAATCAGGACAGAGAACTATACCGGATACAGGATAAACAAGTAAAATTGGAAGTGATGAAACAAAAAAGGAGCAAAGTTAATTTTGTGTTTATTAAAAAGCTGGAGAGACAGTGCTACTGAACAAAAACTTGTACTACTGTATCCAAAATATAGAGCTTTTTGCTTTAACCAAAAAATATAACTGCAGCTTGAAGTCAAACATAAAACATCACAAGTTGATAACGTCATACATTTACTCGGCTCCCGAAAACACATAACTTGATTGTTCCCAATCACATTTTAACCACTTAAACCCTACAGTGTCTACTTCATTGAATGGGGTCCCTTCATGTGGTGGTTATTGAGTGTAATGTTTCATTTCGATGCTTGCAAGCATTTTTTTGTGTGTGTAAGGAAGTAATGGAAAACTCGAATCATAATGTTACAGAACACTACAATAACATTCCAGATAATTCAGTTCCAAATGCCCAAATGGGAAAAGCACCGTCCGATGATAAATCCAGCAATGAGTTTAAGTAAGGCTTTTGGCTATAACGTCTATGAGTCAGAGCATATATTTAGATCTGAGTTAGGGTCTGCTGCTGCAGAAGTCTTTCAGACAGTTTTTTGAATTAATTGTATGTTGTTAGATCATTAGTCTTGCCTGTACACATTCATTTTGTAGCTGGGGACTTATTCTCTGGCATCTCAACACAATTAGATTTTGACTGATCTATCTCAGTATCAACAACATTAGCTGCTGGATGATACAGCTCCAACAGTTTTTCATAGTCATGTTAATATGCATACCCTATATTAGAGACGATAATTGACTTGACCAATACAGTAACTGTGGAATTCGATGTATCATTCGATCTATCAGTGTTGCCTGTATTAGCAGGAGAACTTGATTTAAGAGGATGTGGTTTTACATCACACCCTCTAATAGGAAGCTCTGTGCAATGAAACTACCTGAAAATGACAAGAGACAGCCCAAAATGTGACACCTCGTTTCTGGAAATATTACCCACTGTTACCGTAGCAACAGAACACAGACAGCATCTTGACGTCAGCATGCCGTGTGTGCCAATAAACCCTTGAACAATATCCTTGAAACATATATTTTACTAACTCCATCTATATACTGCATCCATCTGTCTGTCTGTCTGTCTGTCTGTCTGTCTGTCTGTCAGTCAGTCAATCTATGTATCTATCTTATCTATCTATTCTGTGTGAACCAGTGGTTCTCAAAGTGGGGTCAGGTTGGGATTGATTGATTGATTGATTGAGTGATTGATTGAATACTTTATTAGTCCGAAATGTAAACAGCACTTTACAAGCTAAAAGGATAACATAAAAAAGTCTGCTATTTAAAAAAAAATCTTTGGCACAAAATATTTTCAGACGGATAAATTCATAATCATTTCCTTGACGTGAAAACATCAAGGAACCACTGATCTATATGCTGGTGTACACGTCCACGTTGTGCAGGTGGTGCAGCAGAAGAGCGAGGAGTGTGACCACATCAAGTTCCTGATCGAGGAGAAGGAGTCGGAGGAGGAGGCGCTCTACGAGGATCTGGATGGCGTCGAGGAGAACGGCACCCAGGAGACGCGGATCAGCCCCTACACCTTCTGCAAGGCCTTCCCCTTCCACCTCATGTTTGACAAGGACCTCATGCTCACACAGTGCGGGGACGCCATTTATCGAGTGCTGCCGCAGGTGAGGATTTAAACCCAATACCGGTGCTCTAGGCATGTCACACTTATTGCATAATGGGCCTAATCGTAATTATTTAAGACAATCACAATTATTTTGCTCAATCGTCATAATCGTTTCCATGTTGAAAAATGTTCATACATTGTCAAACGTTTAGTTTTTTGGGGGGGAAATAGCAGATATCGCGCCGCGTTGTGAGCTTGTAGTTATTTGTTGCAATTTTTGTTTACAAGCTTAAAAAACAAACAGAAATGTAATTTTTATGTTCCATTAACAGTGTTAATTGCACTCGCAGTTATTTGTAGGACAATTAGTACAAATTTGTAAAAATCATGATCACGATAGCCCTACCCAATACGGTGCTTGTGTTTTTTATTGTATGATTTCTGAGTGTATACATTTAGTACAAAGAGTGTACAAATGCCACCAAATGGAAGGGTGCAATTACTTTCTGATAGATGAATGAACACTGGATTTCACAGTGTAGGATCCATTTTTACTCA
The DNA here is from genome assembly GCF_963454915.1 of Gymnoscopelus microlampas. Lineage (NCBI taxonomy): Eukaryota > Metazoa > Chordata > Actinopteri > Myctophiformes > Myctophidae > Gymnoscopelus > Gymnoscopelus microlampas. Next base: position 26,605,525 of record NC_139939.1, read on the forward strand.
CTCAGAGTTAAATGAACACTGTTTGACTGGGTAGTTGGTCAGTTAACAACAACATTATATCACATTATCGCATGATTACAGTCATTAGAGCGCTAATAAAGCAGAGCTTTATTAGCGCTCGGAAAAGAGAGATAGTTCGGAAAAGAGAGATAGTTCGGAAAAGAGAAATAGTTCTCGGAAAAGAGAAATAGTTCCCACAGTCAACGGAAAACAATTTGTAATCTTATAATTATACTTCATTGCAGTGGTATAGCTTGAAAATCAGTTATTTTGACGCGCAACACCGTCATGCACTGATCTATGAATGAGGCTTTTGTCATGTGTCATTCAAGCATGTGTTTGGATTTGATCTCCTAGCTTCAGCCTGGTACCTGTAACCTCCCTGCAGTGTTCTCCTTGGTCCGTCCACACATCGACTTCAGTTACCACGGCATCCTCTCTCACATCAACACTGTCTTCGTTCTGAGGAGTAAGGTACATCTAACAACCTTTGGTCAGCCTTTTGTCTTAACAACTTAAAGGGATAGTTCATCCCCAAAATGACTTTTTTTCCTATCGATTAGTCACCTTGACTTGAATTCATGGATATTGTTTTGTTTTAGTCGCATTCCTAAGCCAATAATTTGATGACCGGCAGCGGTTCCGGTAGGAGACACAAAGAGTCTCCTTTGTGTCTCCTACCGGAACCGCTGCCTACCGGTCCACTGGTCATCAAATTATTGGCTTAGGAATGCGACAAAAAACAAAAAATATGTTCATTCAAGTCTCCATGGGGTGACTAATCGATAGAAAAGAAGTATTTTTTGGGGTGAACTATCCTTTTAAACCCGTTTGCTGGGGAAAACATATAGCAGATTGGCTATTTTCAGTGAAGATATTTAATGTAGAGTGAAAACACAAAAGACACTAGTATAGTTAGAGCCCTGAGGTACTCTGCTCAACAATGTATGGGTTTTAAGTGGTTAACCTCTTGAGGAAGGTCCTTGTTATGGACAAGTCATCAAAATGCAGCCCACTGGCTAGACTTTAGAAAAGGCTTTTTATTACCATTGTAGTCCATCCCGTGTCATTCAAACTCGATTGTGTCATTGACTAAATTGAATGCAGCACAGATTTCCCACTATTGGAGTTACTGTAAGGCTTTCGGTATAATGACAGTCTCCAAAAGATGAAACCACGGGAGATCTGCAAGACACTGAAGTTCAAAATTGAAAATGGATAACTACAGATAATGGATGCCATTATTTGTTGATATAGGGGGAGGTGTACACTCCACGAGCAGGCTATTATGTCCCCACTCCTGCCCATAAAACACATTCAGTGTTAAATTGGAAATCTAAACGTATGCTTCAGAGTTAAAGCAGAGCATGTATAGCTGTTATTTGTTCGTGAAAATGAAATATGGAGGTATTTATCCTAAAAGAAGACTGTTGCTGTGTGATTTAAAAAGTGAAAGTGGGATGTCATTTAGAAGGCACATGGTGCAGAAAGCTCTGAGAGTCAGGAGCGTTTATGTTCTGTGTGTGCAGTTAGAACAAGTACTTCTCTGTGATGACAGAACCCAGTAACAAGGCTGTCATTTGCATCCCTCAACACGGTGGTTCTCCTGATGCAAAATTGTGGAGAAAAAAGGGGTAAAAAGCGGTTAAAGTCTCAGTCTGTGATTTTTCTGCAACTGGTTGGCTGTATGTGGAACCACAGGAACACCATGATAATACTGAACTGAAATATCATAGTTTTACATATCATGCTAATAGTTTAGGAAATAGAGCGCTAGTGTGGGGGCTCCTTTCATGCCGTTTCACAAGATTGGGACGTTTTTGCTTGAATCCCTGTTTACTTCCTTGACATTTTGGATTTTTGTGGCTTTTTGATTGCCTGCACGAGGGAAGAGAGAAAGCAATTTGGTGTGCGTGTTGCTTCCACTTTCCTTGCTAGTAGTGTCAGCAACGAAATACCACACACTAACTGTAGCTCCATAAACAGTTGTAATCCCTTAATCAACAAATTACAGCAATGTCTCGACAGTGAACTATCGTCATCAGGATATCCTGAGATACCATGATGAAGATAGTTGGGATTAATGGGGTGATTAAAAGACTTTTAAAGAAAAAATAACCTCACATCCTCCGTCTCTTGATGCTGAGCCAAACTGTATGAACAGAATCATGAAGACAAAGCGGGGACTCGCAACTAACTTTTTTTGAATGCTCCAAGTTTTTATTTGCGACAAACAGCAGATACGACGTTTCGACCCTTTCAGCCTTTTTCAAGTGATTAAAAGACTACATGAAGATAGTGAGTGTGTGGTATATTAAATGCTACATTGAAACCTGGGATTAGCTAACAACAGAAGTTTAAACTACCCTATATTCCAGTATGTTAAACTGCTCAGAGTATTTATGTAGGCCACATGTGTATATCTTACTGTTTAAAAATATCTTACTGCACATTCTTTAATCTAGATGCTAGATACTAAACACCCTCTTGCCAACTTTATCTTTTATCTTTATTTTTCTTATTTTTCACAACATCCAGTATTATCATTATTATTATCTTGTTTTTATATTGTATTGTTGTTAACACTGTCTTGGGGAATATGCCACACCAACATTTCGCTGGTTGTACATAATATGTGACAAATAAAACCCTCTTCAATCTTGAAAATACACCATTAATCCAAACAGAGTCTACATGAATGTTTTGATTGTACAGAATGGAATGTGTTCATAGACCTTTTTTTCTGGTTTCTGGTTATTTTAGAGAAGTATGCTGGGGCTGACGCTAAAAGCCAAGTGGCCATAAAATCTGTCAACGTCCTTATGCATGAGAGAAATATATCTTTTCATGACGGAAATGTGGTTCATAGATTACAACAGAAAATCTAATGTGAAGGCAGGAAAATGAGGTGGGAATGTGAAAAAACTAGGGTATGTCAAGTTCCTAACTCAAATAATAAAAGCAGTTGAGCTGAATTAGTAAGACCGTCTAGTTTTAGATAGTATATGAAATGTTTTCTCCACTTCTTTCAACTTCTTCTCTTAAGGCATTATTATGATGTTGTAACAACCAGTTTAAGAGTAGTCTCTCAAGCCGGTCTCTAACTCTGCCTCGCAAAAGTTGTGTGACTTGAGCTGTCAACTTCTTTCCTTTCCGTTCATGAAAATATATGTATATATTTTTTTAAAGATATTTCTTTTGGGCTTTTGTGCCTTTATTGACGGGATAGTTGGCTGAAATGGGGAGAGAGGTGGGGAGTGACATGCAGCAAAGGCCGTCGGGATTGTGACTCGAGCCCACGACACGCTGTCAGCCTACTTTGGAGACTAGGTGCCCGGACCGCTACACCAGCGGTTTCATGAAAATATATTTTAAAGCATCTTTAAAATACACGTTTGAATTTCCATGTATTTTTTGCAGCTAATTACAGTAGATAGGTTTTGGCTACTTTGGTTTCCAGTAGGAGTTATTTAGACAACAGCAAAGGATAAATAGAAATGTGTGTGAGACAAAAATTCTGTGAGTCAACCGTCCTTCTTGATAGACTAGTGTAAGAAACAGAAAAGCATGCTGTTATACAGTACATTGCACCTGTCTGCCAATATCGTCTGTGCTAGCATAAGCTTGCATTATCCTGTGTTTTACTGCATTTCCCTCTGAAAATTAATAACCAATGTTCTATAACGGTTTTCCTCGTGTCATTTCTGCAAAGCAGTAGTCTGATATAGTGTTTTGCATATCTATGGATGAATTCACTATAAAATGACACGCTCCAGTCTCCATTGATTGAAAATGTGATGTAACCCTGACAGGAGGGCCTGCTGAATGTGGAGACTGTGGAAAATGAGGACGAGCTTACCGGGGTCGAGATCAGTTGTCTCAGGCTGAAAGGACAGATGATTTATTTGCCGGAGGCTGAGAACATCCTTTTTCTCTGCTCACCCAGGTACTGTAGACATGGGGTTCTCAATGTTTTTATGTTTTCAGGCCGTGACCCCCCAAAATAATCAAACCCCCCCACCCCCACCCTGCGACAAGCACATGGAATTGTAGGAGTTGAGGCATTCAATTATGTTTGACTCGGTTCCAAAGATAAATATTGTGGAAAATAGCAGATCTACAAGCTGTGAGCTTGAGACCCCCACCAGAGACCCTGTGGTTTAATTACTTCCTCTTCCGTGTTTGACATGGAGGTACATGCATGAATGAACATATCTTCTATACATTACAGATCTTAATTCAACTACTGTATGTGAATCACGGGTAAAGATGTTGAAATGATACCCTAGACATTTTGAATTACAAAATGTCATTGCTATAGATTAGAACAAATCACAGACTAAAATTCTAAATTCCAACGTAGCCCCTAATGTTATAAAATGTAATGAGATGTAATCGATGCATTCATTCTGCTTTATGCCATTTTCATTCATTCTGCTATACTTGTTAAAACTTGCATACTATAGCTGTAAATAATTCAAATAAAGACGCATATTGGTAGCAGTAACGTTATGATTACCAGCATCACCTAATGACCTTGATTCTAATGACAACTAATTGTGTGTTTTTCTTTTCTGTTTTGATCTCCACTCTCCTTGTGGTTAGCGTTATGAACTTGGATGATCTTACACGAAGAGGGCTTTACCTGAGTGACATACCCCTGCACGATGCCACACGTGACCTGGTGTTGCTGGGGGAACAGTTCCGTGAGGAGTACAAGCTGACCCAAGAGCTGGAAATCCTGACTGATCGTCTACAGCACACACTCCGAGCCCTGGAGGATGAGAAGAAGAAAACGGATAGGTTTGAACCTCTTTTCCCCCCCTTCTCTTAATGGGCCATCAGTCCAGTCTACAAACCAAACATATATGTTTTATTATAGGCAATGAGGGGCTTTCCCCTGACCATAGTATATTATAATTATACATGAATGTACCATCACAAACCACCACCAGTATCAGGTTTGCCCCAAAGCAGATTGACCCAAACTCCTGGTATAAGAATATGTTGTAAATAATTTTAACGTGTACTGTGACATAATTTGTGCAATAGCTGATACACAGTGTGTCCATAATATGATTTTAAGTATCAACCCATTTAGTAAGTAGATAGATATTTAACTATGTATATGCTATGTATATACAAGCTTTTACCCTTCTGTCTGCTACCTCACGCAACTTAACTGATAATAACAATTATTACTGGGTTATTACATATGTAAAAGTATAAAATATGAAGTAAGAGCATGGGGTGTGATTTTACCCTGTACTTGCTATTGCAACACAGAACCACTGTTATTTTAGCCAGATACAGTATGTGTGTTTAAATGTGAAAGGCAGAGTGGTTACTTGTTGTTTCTCTATATGAAGAAGACTAGCAAGAAGACATTATTCATTTGAAAAGACAAAACAGAAGAAAGACAAAGAGGGAAATAAAATAATATAACTTAATATTAATATAAAGGGGCAAGCAGGTCTTAACCCATTCAATCCGGGAACGCATCTCTGTCATTTTAGATGTCATCTGCTATTCAAAAATAGCAGATATACAAGCTAATAGCGCGGCACTCGGTGAGCTTGTAGATCTTAGCCTGATTATCAGCCTGAAGCTGCGTGGAGCTTCAGTCTGAAATTGGCTGCAGTGTCGGCGATTGCAAGGGGGAGGGGATTCGAATTTCCCTAAACCAATCACAAGAGATCCACGGATCCGCCTGCATCTGACGTCGTCGCACAGCTTGTTTTAGTGGATATTCGCTGATTGGTTTGTCGTTAGACCCACCCCCACCTCTGACTCTCATTGGACGGTACTGGAGGGTATCGAAGATATCCTAGGCTCACATTCAACAACAATTTGTGCAAATCTTTTAATATATATATTTTTTTTAATCGAAAAATAGCAGATCTACAAGCTCGTAGCTTGTAGATCTTGCTATGAGCCTGTATATCTGCTATTTTTGAATAGCCAAAGTATAAAATAATGGTTATAGCGTACATCTAAAATGACACAGATGTGTTCCCGGAAATAAACACATGCATGTTGTATTATGGCTGTAGGACTGCAGGACCTGCTACAGCAGTGGTTCTCAACCACTGGGCCGGGGGCCCACTGGTGGGCTGCGAGGGTATCGCAATTAATGATGATATAACATTGATATTAAAAAATCACACCCAGTGTGAAGGTAGCGGCGCCTTTGATACATTATGTCATCAATATGTGTTTATAATGTGTTTATAGCCATGTGTCACGTGAAGCTTGACCAATCACTTTGTTGACGGGTCTGACCAATCAGAACGTTGATGGTTCTGACCAATCAGAACGTTGACGGGTCTGACCAATCAGAACGTTGACGGGTCTGACCAATCAGAACGTTGACGGGTCTGACCAATCAGAACGTTGACGGACAAAGTCAGGTATAGAGCAGGATCCGCTCTATACCTAAAGGTATAGAGCGGCTAGCGCCGCTAAAAATCACACCCAGTGTGAAGTGGGCGGTGTGTGGTCATCACAACATGACTCACTTTAAAAAAAAGGATAAATGACTTTTTTTAAAGTCCATACTGCTATTCATAGGGCTGCACATGTGTCATGTGTTTCGCTAGCCAATCACAGTCCTGAATTTGCAAAGTCAGCCAATCACATTACAGTTAGTGGTGATGACACTAGCTGTAATGTGATTGGCTGATATGAAAAAAGTATCGATTTGCATTAACAATGGAAGGGTTAGGGGGTACACTAATTTTTTGGTCGGTGTCCAAAACTCACTTATAGGGGGCGGCTACACCGCCCCAAAAATCACACCCAGTGTGAAGAGAGTGGTGCCTTTGAAAGTGTAACTGGTTGCATCCGCAACAATCAGCAACAATATGTTGACACGTGACAACACATTGTCACGTGAAGCTTGACCAATCAGCCGTGCTCAAACATACGGACGGACATACGGACACACGTACAAAGTCAAATGTAGGAGTGGTTGGCACCACTCAAAAATATATATACGTCATGGTATTCTCTCTTTAAACCGCGTGATACCCGATAAATAGGAACTCCAAGTATACTATGTTAGTTCCATTGATCCAAGCCTGAACACAATCGATTGATTGATCATTAAAATAAACATGCTCTGAAAATGCATGCGTCCCACCCATCTGACCACCATCTGACCATGGGTGGGCCACGAAGACTTTCAAGATTTTCAAGTGGGCCCTGATCCAGAAAAGGTTGAGAACCACTGAGCTCTATAGTACAGTCACAATCTATTGTTACACATATTTGCATTAACCCATTCAGTCCGTGAACGCATCGACAAATGTCTTCTAAATCAGTTTTCTGAAAACCGTATGTTGCTATAATAATATCAGTGGTTCTCAAACATTTTCATGTCAAGGACCCCCAAAATTATATGTATTTGGTCGCAGACCCCCATCTCAAAATATTTTGTTCCAGGGACCCCCAGAAGCAAAGATTTGAGTTACAAATGTTTGCTTTAAAAATATATGTATTCAAAGATTTGCACACATTTTCATAATTTTTCAAAAATAGCAGATCTACAAGCTTGTATATCTATAAGTATGAAATAATGGTTATAGCTAAAATCTAAAATGACACAGATGCGTTCCCGGTCTTATTGGGTTAACTATTCCACAGGTCCATGTCATTTTGAGCCTACAGTTGACTCTGGCTTTCCATAAAGGATCTGTCCTGGCAATCTGGCAACAGCAGCAGGACACAACTGAAGTGGAATGCACTTTCTGCTCAGCAAGAGCTATTGCAACCCCATCTTCTCATAGGAGGAAGACTTTGTCTTCGCTGTTGAAATCCATTATTATTCCTCGTGTCATACTCTACTCTGAAAGTGCCTTGGGAGATTATTCAGGCTCACAACATTGATTAGAATCCTGGGCTCCTCTATAAATATTTAAGAGCAGCGCTTTTCCACTGCTTTTCAGTGCTTTCGTGGTTTCTGATGATGAAAGCATGTGATTATTCTAAGTACTAAGTCCGAAATGCATAGCAAATGTGTGTGCATGTGGTGGCACGTTTACGTTTGTATTATCTGACCTTCTCAATTCTGATGCATCTTTTAAGACATTTTCCCTTTTTGACAGTCTGCCATGATCTAACCGGTTACCATAGAAACAGCACCCCCCCTGTCTGAGAAGAACAGCGTGTGTTAAGAATTTAGAGATAGGTGTGGAGTGTTGTTCAAGTTAAATGCCATCCCAATATCATACTGCTGGACAGACCCTGGGGCGTGTTTGGTGTGTTACGCGTCTGCATGAGTGCACCGTCACATTTCTCTTAATCTATGCATGGTCTTTGCCTCTTTTTAGGCTGCTGTATTCCGTTCTGCCCCCGTCTGTGGCCAATGAGCTGCGACACAAGCGGCCAGTCCCAGCCAAACGCTATGACAACGTGACCATCCTCTTCAGCGGCATTGTAGGGTTCAATGTCTTCTGCAGCAAGCATGCCTCCGCCGAGGGGGCCATCAAGATTGTCAACCTGCTCAATGATGTTTACACACGATTCGACATCCTGACAGACTCTCGGAAGAATCCATATGTGTACAAGGTCAGCAGCGCAATTTCTATGTAGGAGAGAATAATTGCTTTATCATGCAAATTTCCTATATGTATTGGAATATCCATTATACTATACAACCCTGATAAAGATCCATATGTACATCAGACATTCCTTGGTGGAATTTGATTGCTTTAACCATGGTCCTGTGACCTATATTCACCAGCTCTGAAATAATATGCAGTTTTAGCCCATACAAGTCAGTAACATGCAAAGTATTTTAAAGTATATTCATTGACTGACTAGGATGCGTCCTTGTAAGAAAGGTTGTACCAACTTACAAACAAAATGTAGTTTTGCAGAGGGACTGCACCATTTTACCGTCCTCATGCAGCAGATTTATACTTCAGGCTTTCAGACAAGAATGCACTTTGAGAAGTCAAACAGACCATGCCACTTCCAAGGGATGGGTTTCAGGCAGTGGGTCACCAAAAGAAGTAATATTTACTCTACAACCTCAATGACTAGGTGGTCCCAGGTTTTTTTTAACTGCCCTCTAAGAGGCCCTGGATGTCTTAAGGCTGACGTAAGTGTTTAAGTGTTTGTCTCAAGATGTTTCAGTTTGATTGTGGCTGTGCTGTTGGAGAACTGCCATTGTTACTCAGTGGGACCATGTGATGTCACGTGAAACAAAAGCAAACTGTGGTTTGATGACACCCAGCTGATGGCGTGAAGATGGATAATTGCATGGTGGTGTTCTTTCTACAGGTTGAAACAGTGGGTGATAAGTACATGACAGTGAGTGGTCTCCCAGAGCCGTGCACCCACCATGCCCAGTCAATCTGCCACCTGGCTCTTGATATGTTGGAAATCGCTGGGCAGGTCAAAGTGGATGACGAACCAGTACAGGTACACACAGGCCATATATACTTCGTTGTACGATGAATAGCTAAACTAGCCGATCTATAAGCTCACATCACGGTATATTATGATGCTTGTAGATCTGCTATTTTACCATCTTTTACTATTCCTGCCTATAATGACATGCCTGAAAGGTTGAAAGTGGTTACAGGACCATATACCAGTCAATTATGATTTATTTCCATTAGCAGAGATTGCTCTTGTCTTCCAAACATCTGGTTTGTACACAGTAAGCAGTGTACAATTTAGTAGATCTCGCCTACATTTTGTAACGTCATTCAATGTCAGTCATCTTGAAACAGTGTCGAAAAACAATCTTTAAAGTTGCCAGGTATAGGTAATTCACACTTTGAAAGTCACTACACTTTCATGTAAAATGACTGCATTCCTCTAAAGCAAGCCTTAAGATTTGTGCAATGTTATCCAATTAATCTGTGAAAATAGTAAGTACGAAATAATTCAAATTTGAGCATTTAACGATACAGTGAGTTTTAGCTAACACTGACAAAAATGTTCAGGTACATCCTGTAACTTTTATTGAATATGGAACTAAATGTTTAAAAACACAATACCTAAAAACTGAAGCAATTTTCGTAAAATGTATACGAAGTGGCCGATGTTGACAATTGAGTAGCACTGCTATGGTCCTTCAGCATTCAAGACATTACTGTTTTTCACAACAATAGATTCATCCAAATGCAATATTATTATATATGTAAAACTTACATTATAAAATGTAACAGCACATCACACCACCACCTACTCTACACACGCACGCACGCACGCACACACACACACACTATATATATTTTGTTGTTGTTTTGTTAGAAATAGAAATAGAAAAGCATGACAGCATAATAAATGTGGTTCATTAAAACCCAATTATCTCTTTGTCCATCGGACCATTTTGATTAGTGATTGCAGCAGTATAATGATCTTAAATGAGTCTGTGCAACTGAACACATTTCCATTCAGACATAACAAGCAGGAAAAGCTTTGATGTAAAACAGCAGACTTTTGTTTAACTTGAACTGTTGAGTTTGTTATTGTATCAATGACTGTTGGGACTTAACTTTGGAAAATAATGTCTGTTTAACAAAGGCCTGTTTATGAGGCACATGGCATTGGCTGAAGAGGAGTCCAATATTAGCCATGGAGACAGTCTCAAATCATCTCACCACCCTGTGGTTAAAAATAGATTCCCATTAAATTTATTCCAAACTCTGAGGTTTTTTTCTCACATCCTCAAGCTGGAGACAATAAGCGGTAGATGTGAAAATGTAAATATTAGGCCATATGTTCTATGAAAAGCATGAGAGGACAACCAGAGGTGTTTTACAATTTTTTAGGATTTAAAACCCGACTGCATCAGTTTGTCCATATACTGATTTATGGAGACGCTAACCTTAAGATGACCCACTGAAATTTTCCAAAACATTTCAGCAGTCAGTTGAGGGACTGCTGATTTATGACAACAGACAGTAGGAGTAACAGGAGACATTAAGCTGGGTTACAGACTAGTTGTCATCATATTTTATTTATCTCTGAGCACAATTAATTTACAAAGGTCTCTGTTTAAGTTTTACATTGACCAATTATAATAAAATGTTAGTCTATGTATAAACACTAACAGTGCATTTATTCAAGATTAAGCAATAGATGTCAAGGTTGTTTTGCCTTAAGAAAATTAATGAATCCATAATTTGCCAGCGACTAATCACCTACCACCATCCCTATGTGTTGTGTGTAATTATTGTGATTACGCCTACAGTGCATGTTTCCTCAGCAATTGTCAGTATTGTAGATAAGTATGTAATATTTTTGGCCATAGTTGAACATTTGTTTAGAGCTGGGCATACAGTATTTACATTTTGGCATACTGTTTCTCAAATTATACTTATGCCATCCACAGTGGAAATGTAATGCAGTTTCAGTCAGGTATTGTGGTCTCTTTGCAGATTACTATTGGGATCCACACAGGAGAAGTGGTGACTGGGGTGATTGGTCAGAGAATGCCCCGCTACTGCCTTTTTGGAAACACAGTCAACCTCACCAGCCGCACAGAAACTACTGGTGACAAGGGGAGAATAAATGTCTCTGAATACACTTACCGGTGAGATCAACTACCTTTGCATATCAGATCTGTGGCACATTATCATAGAATGATAATGATAATGATCATTTATATCTGCTCTTGTACAATAATCTTGCTATGGTGTATTGACTAGCTCATTTATTTTGTTTTTGTTGTATGACACGGTCATTCCACAAAGTCAACCCTAAGATTTGTGTAAAATAGCTTCAAAATAATCTCATTAGATGGTAATGAAGACTAATATAATGCTTTTTTTTATACTGGAGGGTTAAAATCCCCTGGTGGAATCCATTAAATGAGTGAACAACCCACAATTAAGAAGAGACTACCTTTTTTGGTGTCCTTTGCAGACCCTGACAAGTTGCATGGATGAAGTGTGCCTTTTTGTTGAAATCATGTTCCAGGTGTTTGCAGTCTGCTGAGAACGCTGACCCTCAGTTCCATCTGGAGTATCGTGGACCGGTCACCATGAAAGGAAAGAAGGAACCAATGCAGGTGTGGTTTCTGTCCAGGAAAAGTACAGACACAGAAAATTAAACATGTTTAGTACTTTCTTGCAACTCAAGTTCAACTTCAGTTGGAGATGAGTGATGTTTTATTGCTTATTGATTCCTAATCCGAGAAGTCATGATAACAAACACTATTAAAGCTACAATCCGGGACATATTAGTGAATAAAAGGTTATTTTAACCAATCTGTATTGTAGAGTGTGTTTTACCCAGTAGTGTAAAGTAACTAAGTACATTTACTCAAGTACTGTACTTAAGTAAAACTTAAGTTTGTAGGTCTTTTTTTTACTTTACTGGAGTATTTCCAATGTTCAGTACTTTTACTTCGACTCCACTACATCTGAGAGGAAAATATTGTACTTTTACACCACAACAATTATTTGAAAACTTTAGTTACTGTCACGGTGCGGGGCAGAGAAGTGTAGGACCCAAGCGCAGACAGTGAGCAGAGACAGAACGAATCAGATGCAGGGGGATTTATTACTTAAACAGGGAATGAAAGGGCAACAGGTAACAGACAGAACACTGCAACAACATTAATGAACCAACACAGACTGGAAACAGAGGGGCATATACATAGACAGGGACTAACTAGGCACAGGTGAGAACAAAGGACAATTAACACATGATTGGCTGTAACAGAACAAGACACAGGTGAACTACAATTGCAAAGACATACTGGTGAGACAAGACAGGAAGCAACAACTAGGGCAGACAGGAAACACCAAGACAACACTACAGAATAAGGGTACAAGGAGAACAGGGAACAATACAACAGGAAGAGTGGCCAAAAGGGTCCAATACCATATAAGGTCAGACACGGGCTAAATAATAAAGTCACAGTCCACGGTCCGAGTAGCGGACCGTGGCAAGTTACTAGTTACTTTGTAGATTTGGATTATTATTACAAGACATAGGCGTTACCCACTTCTTTTGAAAATTGCCGATCTACAAGCTCACAATGCGTCGTGATGCGATGCATTGTGAGCTTGTAGATCTGCTATTTTTGAATTGTATACGATTTTTGAAATCCAGGCTTTTACTTGTAACAGAGTATTCTACATTGCAGTATTGATACTTTTACTTAAGTAAAGAATGCACATCTGCAGTGGTTGGAAGTGGTCTCCCCTACTCGTTTTGACCCTGGTGTCGGGTAGGACACCTACTGATTTGTCAATACGATTGTTTTAAACAGATGGTGCACCAGACTGGACACCAGTTGCACGCCATGTTGTAGTTCAAACATCATTGCAATTACCTCTCTCCATTGAGAGAGAGACAACAGACATGAAACACGGGAATTGTAGCTTTAATAGATGTTCATTTTGATGCAAGAAATATTAGACCACACCAAATAATAAAATAAAGTCAGTTATTTATAGGTAGTATTTTCTATAAGAACATCTAACAGCTGAAGATATTTTCCATAATGATGAAACAAAGTTGGTTAGAAGTTAGTTTTGAATTAAGCGAGCCTTTTCTTTTCATGCGTGTTCCTATCACATGTTCTGTCATGACCTCTCCTGGTTTCCAGGAGTATCACAGCCACATATTTTATGTATATAACTTAATCGTAGTGAGCCAAAGTAGTCTAAATGGAACATAGAAACATATTTACTTTGTATATTTGTGCTTTTGAGACCAGGTGTGATTTCTGTGGTAGCCATTTTGCACCAACCCCATGTAGAGAGAGGTTTGGTAACTCTGGTGTGTTCACCAACTTAAACATCTTGAAATGTTATTACTCTTAAATCATTATAAGTTTAACTGATATGTATTCATCTAGATCCTGTGGTTTAGTTTTGGCCCAGCTATCACTTCCAAACTGGAAGTTTATATTTTGACATCATCTCTATTGGAGCTGAGTCTTTTGTATGTATATGTAGGCTATTAGTTTTATAAGATGTGCAGTGCTATAATTTGTCTTTTTACTGACATTAAGAATATGACATGATTAATTTGATTCGACAGTACCACATCAAGTGTCCTTCTACAACTTTCCCTTGTGGTTTTGTGCAATTTGTCTAAATCTGCCTCTCAGAACTCACTAGAAATACAAGTTATTCCTTTTCAAGGTCTTTCACCAAAACATACCTGTGAAACCTCCGTGCCAAATCTTTATGTGTTACAATTGATGTGCCACAGCTGATGTGCCACTATTGTATGGCTGTTTAGTGTGTTCCATAAGAGGCACAATGAAGGTCTGTCTGATGTATGGAGACGTAATGATACAATACTTAAGCCATAGATTATAATCTATTTATCTATTCTATGATTTCATGCACTATATAGTAGGTTTTAAGTTACATATTTTGGCAGTATTAGTATAGTATTATGCCTATGCCATTCACTTGTGGCTACAATTTCTTTTTTTTAAAGTGCTTATCACCATTGAGATAATTCTTATTTTAGAGATCTATATATTTATTTGTACTTTACATTGTGCACTGATCATTTTTATAATCATTATTATTATAAATTACATAGTAGGAAATAAATCTAAAGACCAAAAATAAATATATTAACTTTGTAGAATACTGTGAAAACGTTATGGAAAAAAGAAAAGGAAAAAAAGTTAGAAATCACTATTTGTCACACATACATTTTATAAATATCTAATTGTTCTGCACTGTTTGATTTAGATAAGCTTCACATCTGTTTAATATTTCATTTTCATTCACTACACTAGACCATACCCGGTCGGCGCAGCGCATCCGTGGGGGGATATGCGCACATGATCTGGCAACCCGGGAGGCAGTTCGTCCCATAGCTGGGCAGCCCCGTAACCATGGCGACAGTGTTTGACACAAAAACGCTAATAAGAAGCTGAGATTTGATGAAATTGAAAAACGGGCTTCACAGTTGCGTTCAGATTGTAATGGTCAATGGCTGTGTGCAAAATCAGAGCAATTGGTCCAGCCAGTGAGGAGAACCGGGTATCTTCACTCACGTACCACTACAGAGGTTACTAGAATTATAGTAGGATGTTTATTCTTACTGTATAATGTCTCATGCTGTGGTGTTGGAATTTGCAGTAATTATTCAATCCACAGTTGCTGCTTTATGTTGTGAAGCCTCCCAACCCCCTTGTGTGCCAAGTGCCTCTTATATGAGTTTAGTTTTTGTTAAGACTATAGTAGTTGGACACTGTATTCATTCTATTAATTACACAATAAAGAGGCCACTAAAGTGAAAAGATTTTGAGATGTCTTGTTTAATACCTGTTTTGTTTCTTGTTATGCCAGACTAACCGATTGATTGATTGATTGATTGATTGATTGATTGATTGATTGATTGATTGATTGATTGATTGATCAATTCATTCATTGAACAAATGGATTAGCTTGTAAAGAGTACAATTCAGGGCCAGTGATTCGTCTTAGATTTGAGATTGAGAACTGAGATTTTCCTTGTGAAGTATCCCCCCTTGTGGTCAATTAAAAGTCTACAGTTTTCAAACATGAAACCCTGCATACGTTTAGGCATTAAATACAGAAAAATCATACTTTGCATGATGACATATTGTACTATATAACCTATATTCTATGGGATTATAATCCCATAGAAATGTATTATTCATCTTATTCTGATCTTGCAATTTGTAAGAATGTCTGATAAAAGACAAAATTAGAAAATAATGCAAATAATGTATCATTGCTCACCCTATCATTAAATCACTAGAGGCTAGATGGGTGCTAGACTTCTAGAGAGTCTCTGAGTTCAAATCCTTATCCTGTCATGTCATCTCTGCCATAGACTTCCTGTCTCTCTATACTCTCCTATCTAAATAAAGGATAAAATGCCAGAAAAACCTTGAAGTGCAGGCTGCAGGCGAAGGTCAATACGTTTGCTAATGGATTACACATCTAAGATGATCAGCAACAGAGCATCAGATAAGGATGAGTTATGTCATGTCCTGATCATTTGATGGTCAGATAAGAGTAGATTAGACATATGTCTGTTGAGGACAAGTGTCTGTTGCATGTCTGTTGCAACAGACACTTGTCTGGAAATGTAAATGTTGTAATGTGTCAATCTGTAATCTCTAAAAGGTGTCTTGTGATATTGCAGGATGGTTGGTGAAAGGGAAAATGTTTTATTCTATCAACTGAAGGTCCAAGTGTGCCATTCATAACTGGTTTTCCATGTCCAGATTCAGAATCTAAAACTGCATTTCACTAAACCACTCACAACATGACTGGCACACACATATTTAGCCCGTCAGAGCCAGTATATTGATTGAAAACTACAAAGGTTATCCTCTTGAGGTGTGTGTAGTAGAGTATTACTATTTAGATTGAGTTGCAATAAATAGTTAGAGCTATGACAACCTTACTGAGAGGTCAATCTGGTTGGGACCAAATAGCTACATTGATGAATATTCAAATGAAAGCAATTTGTGTAAAACAAGTGTACGATTCAGTCAGGGACAATGCATAATACAATGGCGTGTAGAATCTGTACACAGACAGACAGACAGACAGACAGACAGAGAGAGATTGTGTGTGTGTGTGTGTGTGTGTGTGTGTGTGTGTGTGTGTGTGTGTGTGTGTGTGTGTGTGTGTGTGTGTGTGTGTGTGTGTGTGTGTGTGTGTGTGCGTGCGTGCGTGCGTGCAGGCGTGGCAGGCATGCGTGTGTGCGTGTGTGCATATAATACAATAGGCAATTAGGCGTATAACATAAATTGTGAGCCTGTCATTATATCTAAAGTTATGTTCAGTTACTGCACACATATACTACTTTGTAGATTTTAATTGTTATTACAAAACATACATTAACCACTTACGCCCTATATACATTTCGACCATTTGATCTACAAGCTTGTAGATCTGCTATTTTCAAAAGATTTAATATATTTTATACATTTGAAAAAACTTGTCAAATGGGACATTCTGCATGAGTACTTTTACTTTTGGTACGTTAAGTAAATCGAATACCAGAGATGGTAGGGGTCGTGGCCAGGAATAGGGTCTATACAGTACAGAGTAAAATACTCAGTGTTAAATGAACTCTGAAGAGTGTAAAAGTGGGCCCTTACAGTAATTATTACAGTACACTCAAGAGTTAAATTAGCACTGAGGATTTTACTGTAGGCCTTGACAATAGCCGATCTTTAAACAGCCACATCAGCAAACAGATATGGGGCAAGATAAGATACTACTAATGATGGTTTAAAAGGAACAGCACTTACTAAAGCAAGACACTCCCTAGTGTTAACTCGTCCACACCACACTGTTACCATGGCTTTCGACGGCACCTGGAAAGCAGACCGCACTGACAACTATGACAAATTCATGGAACAAATGGGTGAGTGATCATTGATTTGATTTGATTAGTTTGATTTGATGTTATGATTCAAAAACATTCATAAACATTATACATGTTTCTCACAGAAACGTCAGGGATAAAACATAATTAAGACAGCAACTTATTGACATTGTGGTCATTGGTTTTGGACAAACAAAACATCACAACAGAGAACAGACATTGGAAAATACATTTAATGAAATGTATTTATTTGGCACATATATATTTGGCCTGTCAGAGCCAGTATATTGATTGAAAAATACAAATGTTATCCTCGTGAGGCATGTGTAGAGTTGATCATTGGTAAAGCATACTGGCAAAGTAAACTGACAAAAGGAGGTTGTGAAATATTTGCTGAATGACTGGAACATTTCTCTGTGTTTAAGAACAATACAGAGAAATGTTAAGATCATTAGTCATTCATTGTCAGTCTGATCAAGATCAGATAAATATTTATTTTATATTTTAAATATATCTTTATTGCAATGTGTTAATCATAGAATTGGTGCATTATCACACCTTTTAAATTACGTTCATACAGTACAGCGGGTTATATCCTCAATAAAAATGTTGTATTCGATAATCAACTCGTCATTTAGGGGCCACACAAAAATTAAGGTGGATGTCTGAAATGAGATTATTTTGATGTTTTGATTTTTTTTTATTAGCCTTGTGATTTGAACTTTGCACCGATTCACCATATGAAAATGCACAATTAAAGGAAGTGCTGCATGTACAGCCAAGCTGATTAAACGATTACAAGTTTCCTATGATTGTTCAATGTGAAAGTCTGTTAAATACATTTGGTGTATTTGATGACAGGGGTTAACATGGTGAAAAGGAAGCTTGCAGCTCATGATGGCCTCAAGATAACCATTGCCCAAACTGGAGATAAGTTCCATGTCACAGAGAGCAGTAACTTCCGTACACTGGACATCGACTTCACTCTGGGAGTCACCTTTGAATACAGCCTTGCAGATGGAACAGAACTTCAAGTAAGCAGAATTAGCTCACTGGTTCTCAAAGTGGGGGTCCAGGGGTCCTTGAGGGAGTTCCAGGGGGTCCCCAGCAACATTAGTTGATATAATATCAAAATCAGTTTAAACACTTTAACCCTACAGTATATACATCGACTAATTGAAAATAGCCAATCTACAAGCTCACAATGTGTGACGCACTGTGAGCTTGTAGATCTGCTATTTTCAAAAAATCTTGAAAAATGTTGAATATTTTGGAAACATTTTAACAACACAAATCTTGTATGGAGGTCCCTGGCACCAAATATTTTCACATGAGGATCCGTAGCGAAATACATGAAAATGTTTAGTCAAGCACATCTCACCTGCCTCCATCCCTCCTTAGACTCTCTTTATTACCAGTTACAGTAATACCACATTTTCATAAATCAAAACACTATCTGAACATCATTGTACAGTAGGTACATTATTTACTCATTTGATTATTTAAAATCACTACTACAGTAAGTGTAGGCATTGCATTCAGACTTGGACTTTCTTTATTACTCTACTCTGTATTGCACTGTCTGGAATACGTATACAGTTATATTAGCTGTGTAATTGATCAATACATTGAGGCTGGCCTGTCATAGTGTCCACATCATTCCCAAACCGCTACCTTACAATGACATTATTTGACCAGTCAGCAGCTTTTCTTTTATTGCACAATCAGCATCGTCAGATAATTCTGTTATTTCTGCAATGTTGTTGAGTGAGACAGACCACACCTTTTTATATTAATGTCATGCATACTTTTTTCATTGCACTCCAGGGTTCATGGGCTATGGAGGGAGACATGATGAAAGGAGCATTCAACAGAAAGGACAACGGAAAGCAGCTGTTAACCACCAGAATCATTGAGGGAGGGGAACTTGTACAGGTATGTTGTTCCCATTTAGGACATGTATGCATTTTTGAATAGGTGTGTGTGTGTGTGTGTGTGTGTGTGTGTGTGTGTGTGTGTGTGTGTGTGTGTGTGTGTGTGTGTGTGTGTGTGTGTGTGTGTGTGTGTGTGTGTGTGCGCGCGCGCATGCATATGTGTGTCAGCTGTAGTATCAGTATCAGCTGTTTATCTGGAGTCCTTCTTGGGAAACCTTTATTGATGACACATTGATCTCATGAGCTGAAATGTATTACAGTTAAGAGATAAGCACTCATAAAGTTAATTCAATGATTATCCTAAGTTAATTCAATGATTATCTGGGTATTCTGAGGCAACTTCAAGATGCATGCTACAGTAGATGAATGCTCAAAGTATCCCAAAGCTCTAAGAATGACTCAGACAGTAGAGTAAACCATTTGGTTCTAAACTTGAAGGCTGCAGGGACACTATTTAAACACTGAATCAACTAACTTTACATTTCCCCTTCCAGACCTACAACTATGATGGCGTGGATGCAAAGAGGTTTTTCAAGAAGGCTTGATGCAAACTGGTCAAACACGTACATGTACAAGATTGACAAGACTCCGAAGATAGTCGTAAACTTGTTCAAAATGCACTATTTCAAACCTACAGTATATTTTAATTGGTTTTGATACTTAAAAGTAAAGCAATTTCATGCCCATGGTGTCCGTGTTTTTTGTCTTCCATTTAGTTTAGCTCATACTGTAGACTTCAATGTTGCAAACTGCATACACAAGAGAAATAACACTCAGAATAAAAATAGTCATTTAGAGTGATAGCATAATAATTTAAAGTTTATTTAACAATGAATAAAAATAAATATATATTGACATCTACAAAAATATAAAGTGTAGACAGTTACACTGTACATGTTTCTTTCAAACGGTTCCCTCCTTATACAATTAATTAAGTATTGACTGAAGCGCCAACTCACTTCAGTACTCATTTAAGGCCAAATCCTAATCACAAGTATAGCAATTGGATTCAGCCCGTCACAGTAGGTCCTACTTTACACAGGCCTCAGTAGCCTATAATGTATCCTATTCATCCAGTGACAATGTATAAATTATCTTTTATTCATTAAGCTGAAGTGATATATTGTGTTTAGGCCATGTCCCAATAACCTGTATAGTTGATACAATGCCAACTCGGACAGTATGTGACACAACAAAAGAAAGACTTTTGAGATAGTCATCTATAGTACCTTAAGCCTTCAAGGTTGGCCATGAATGACCTGGGGAAAGTAATCATCAGCTTCCTTTCCATTCACACGAGATAATATTCACAATCACACCGTAATTACTAGTTGCCTTTACCCGACTTTAACCGTAACTCAGCATGTACATTCTCCAGATGTAGTAGGTTAATACTTTAGGACCTCACGCATCAAGTATCAGCCACTGCCTCTAAATGCATGCACACATGCATGCAAACACGCACGCACACACACACGTACAGGGTAAGGAGAATTGCATATTCAAAATATTTGAATGACATCCTCCACTTTTCATCCTTTCCCTTTACGTGTTTTTACACTTGAAAATAACACATCCCACCAAAAATGTGAAGGCACTCTTGATTCAACTGAGAATGCAATATTCACAATCCAAAATATAGCCACTGAAAACAAGAGCAAACCTTATGCACATAATTTACAGAAAAAGGGTCATTGACATAAAATACAAAATCTAAATAAATTAAATACAGAAACCAAAGCAGGTAAACACAAATACATTGAGAGTGATACAAAGAACTATGTCATGGACATTGATTCTCCGTTCGATAGGGATTTATCTTCAATACAACTATTGGTTTGCTCAGGGAAAATATGATCTGTCCGCCCCATGATAACATATTTTGTAACTATTATTTATAATGTATACAACATAAAGTTGCACAAAGGCCTCCTTAAATCTATTACAATTGAGAACAACTTACCTGAATAATTGAATCAATGTTGGCTAAACCTCACTGCACGGTTAATAAGTACTGAACATTTGGAATTTTGTCTTTCCTCCAGGGACTATTTTCTGCTGGACTTTTCAAATTAATCTGCATTTTGAAATGGATTTAAAATGCAACGATAACCTAATTTTGCTAACAAAATAATGGCACTGTGAACTTTTGTGTTGGATTACCCATCTCAAGCAAGTTTCAAGTCTCAAGATTTTCACACCAAAATGAAAAGAAAAAAGAAAAAAAAACTAAACTAAATACAGTATGCTTTGGCAGTAACGTCAAGTATACTGTGAGCAGTAGCCAATGGGCTGAATATAACAGAACACCGGTATGGTCCTTTACAGAATAGTACCTAACTATTACAATTATAATACAATTATTCATAGTTACCTACACTTTTTCTACTTTTTTTTAGATTGTTTAAGGTGATGTTTTTCCAGTATTGAAAACTCATGTAAAAGGTTCAGGAGAGGTTACACAAAGCACAGACAAAAACCTTTAAAATGTGGAACAGCACATACAAAATATATACAGTATAGTATCATTGCCATTTATGTTTATACCATAGATTTAACGACTTAAAGAGTGTTCAACAGATACAATTGTTGCAAAATGTTATTTAAAATCAAGAAAATCAATTTTATTGTGAAATTTTTAGGCAGGCCTACAGTAACAGGCTCATTGACCTGAAGCTTCAATACTGATAACCATTTCTACAGTGAGTTACACCGTAGGGATTCTGGATGTACAAACTACAAAGCCTTAAAAAATATGACATACTTTTAACATCATATTACCCAGCTTCACTGCATATACCATGTAATTTTGCAGAATGTTATTTGCATCATAGTTTTTTATTTACAAAATATGTTTGTATAGTCTATTGTATGAGTCTACACTCTTGGGGGAGGGGGGGGGAGTACAGAATAACATTCAAGTATAAACTGAGTTTGAGCCTTGCATAAAAATAAATCCCTATATATATTTACACTATACTTCTTCAAATAATGTATGGTTATGAATAATTGCTTATATTAAATTTTGCATATAAAATTAAGCTCTACCGATAAACCATTTAGAATTTCGATGTCTATTGGACTCAATGTCTATTATTTCCATGCTCATGCTAATACTCCACACACACTTTATAAAGGCCACATGCAGTTTCATTACAATTTTCCAATTAGCCAGATAATGTGGTGTGGTGGTGCTACTTGCTTAATTGATTTGGGGGTTGTGATAATCCTCTCCTGTACTACCTGTACAAATATATCCAATAATATGTCTTAAAATGGAAGACTGAAAAAATACAAGGTGACATCACTGGGAATTACAAAATGGATAGCTAGCACCAGTACATGTGTACAAGATTTTGCATTCAATATTATAGTTTATAGTGGCTTTCATTATCACTTAATGGCAGCCCCTACAAAATAAATTCTTAGTTGACCAATAGTAATGTTGTGTGTATCAAATTAACCGCCATCATTATTATTCTCCCAAAAACCATGGTCCTGAATACAGTTATTAATTACAGTCAGCGTTGTTGAATATTACATTTGGGTTATCCGACCTTTATCAGGAACAGAGATATCTGATGGAGGTCGGATTCCATTTTTCTAACTGCTCCCCTCCGAAACACCTGTCCTAGACCACATTACATCTGTGCAAATATACTCTTTTTATTATAATTCTCCTCTGTGAGAAGATCACTGCACTCTGGTTAAGATAATGTGCCAGAGTGTTGGTGTGACCCGGTGCACACCATTAAGGCTCAGACCTTGCACAGCCAGCCAGGGTTCGAATCCGACCTGAGACTCTTTGCTGCATGTCCTTCCCCATCTCTCTCTCCTTGTTTACTGTCTCTCTTTCATTGTAACTATCTGAATAAAGCATGACAATGCCCCCCTTACAGTTTGGGGTGGGGGGGGGGGGCAAAAAAAGTGTGCTAGTGTGACCAGAAAACAATACTGAACAGAAAAAAGGTTCTGCATAATTAAGTCCATATAAATATCATCTTATTTGACGTTACTAGGTCAGATTAATTTACCAGTACACAGGATGTTATTATTCCTTGTGCCATTTATAACACTAGAGGGCATTGGTGCATGTTGGGTGACAATTGGAAGGGCTTCTACTGTATTAGATGTTCATTCTGTTCTAATACCCATGTAGTTTGTCTATGGCTTTATCTATTTATATCTACTTCAATATTGGTAATGTTAGAATTCTTTCAATTACAAGAAATCAGCAGTGTGGAATAAAAACAAAATAAATAGCATTAAAAAAAGTTAAGGACTGTGAAGTTGTCTGAGTTAACTGAAAGAGCGCAAGTTTTGGGTTTCAGAAGGAAAATTCCTGTTGCATTGGTACTAGGGGAAAAGAGAAGATTTCTTTTTCTGATAACTGACAATCCATAAAACACTATTACTGTATAATACATTTCATTATGGTCTGCAACAAGCTGCCATTAAACTGGTATTCCATTCAATGTGAAGCAGCACAGCTTCATATCCACACATTACAATCGCATGCTGTATTCGTTTGGCATCCAAAACTCATGTGTATGTGTAAAACAGTGGCGTGACATCACAACACAAACTTTGATGACCACACTAGATGACTCTGCATGGTTGCA
The DNA here is from genome assembly GCF_963454915.1 of Gymnoscopelus microlampas. Lineage (NCBI taxonomy): Eukaryota > Metazoa > Chordata > Actinopteri > Myctophiformes > Myctophidae > Gymnoscopelus > Gymnoscopelus microlampas. The sequence continues at coordinate 26,629,391 of NC_139939.1, forward strand.
TTTGGTGCTAAATTATATAAAAGTTACTTAAAGGGTTAGTTGTATGTTCACTACAGTACAAATTAAGTAATTTAGTTTGGTGTGTAGATACTGTATACATTGAAAAGCTGCTATGATGGTACCTCTCAATTCATCTCCAAAATAAATATTTAAGCCCCCCCCCCTACACACACAATCTTCACAGGAGTACACAGAGTTATGAAGAGTTGTTATGAAAACCTGTATTGTGATATTTTCATTAGTCAATTACATCAGACTGACAAAAACGGAAAAGTCATTCCTAACCTCATGTTACTTTTTCTTTTTTCTTTTTTACGTGTAACTAACCTCCAAAGAAATGAATGCATGTTTTCCATAACCACTGTCCATCCATGTAAACATAACTTACCAAGTACCCTCATAAAAAACCACGCCCATCCAGTCCTTTGGCAGTCACTGGATTCCATTTTGCTGTAGGCTTATTGCTATTATGGCCTGTTAGAAAAATGAAAACAAGTTTCACTTTCAAATTCCATAAAAAAAAGGAAAAAAAATCGAAAATCAAATCAAAATCAAAATAATAATAAAAAAATAACTGTACATCTGCTTTCTATTTTGTTGTCTTCTGTGGAATATTTAAGTTTTTCTAGAGAGGCTTACTTGTATCAGGTCTGTTTTTTGGCACATCTTGTGAGTGTGCGTCAATGGGCAGTGTGTGGCTGGCATCTCTGTGCTCAGTCACGACTACTGTCCTTGGCACCATGGCAGAAAGGACAAGGGGTCTCTGATGATGGTACTTCAGGCGGTATGTTTCCGTCATACAGTTGTCCACATTGAAGTACGTGGTCAGAGAGACCTCTTGGGCAGGTGGGGCCTGCTCCACTCCTATAGACCTGCATCCAGGTAATCTCTCTTCGCTGTCACATGATGACGGCGTACTCCTCTCAGGGTCAGAGCCTGACTTGGAGCTGGCATCTGAGCAGGGCCTGTGGCATGAGGCGTCACCCTTCCTGTGAGGACTGTCATAGGGTACGTTGACTCTGGTGGAAGGACGTGGGCTTGTTTGAAAGGGCTCTTGAAGGAGCCTGGGGCGGAAAGTAGCTCGGCTACTTTCACCCTGGTGAGGGGAGGTTCTCAGGGTTGGTCTAAGGTGAGGTGACACAGCTGTGCCTACCTGACGCTGATTGGTCAGTTCTGCTGTCTGACTGCTGAACGGGGGTTGTGGGTGGATTAGACGAGAACACAGTGAATCCGAGGTGACAGCCTCGCTGTTGCTGGAGCGGTAAGCACTATCCCTGTCATCAGGCTCAGAGAGAGCCAGATCATCTGAGCTGTTCCATTCAGAACTACTGGTTTTAGCAACGGCTCGTGGCGTAACACTTTCCCCGTTATGTCCTCTACAGTTGCTTATCTCTTGCTGGTCACTCTTCCCAGTCCTGACGTCAGCGTTAGTTGTCTCTTTCTCTGTGCTACCTGCTTTCCGGGAGATGCCGGTGTTGTATTTCAACTTCCGTCTATGAAGAAAGAGAGTTCAAGAGTGTTTTGTTCAAGAAACATGACGGGGTGAATTAAACTGTTAATCCCAATTTCATAACTTGAAAATGCATGTACTGAAACACTACAACCATTTTCTTTCATCGGAGAGGCACATTACCTTGAGGTTGGACTACATTTCAGATGTGAATGTGAAACTTGGTCAGAGTTCTTTCCCTGAGTTTTGTGTTGATGTTTACCTAGGAGTGAAGCAAAATGACAATTGATCAAATTCTCATCATGTCTAATCTTCATTTAATTTTAAATGAAGTTAACATTCTAACATAATAGTAAATATATAGAAAAGAAATGAATGTGTACTAGTGTATTAATGTAATAAAGCAAAACGAAAATCAATAGACCAATCACACACACACTACCCCGAGTGTCAAAATGGCTACCGTGTGGCTATAGTGAATAAGGTACTGCTCCTCCTTGGGAACGCATGATGGCAGCACAGTGTATATTTCAAAAGACATTCTCAGTCACAGCAGGGTGAAGCAGCGGGCATGCACACTGACTACGCAAGCGCAAACGCAGCACACAGCACGCAGCACGCATGCTGAATTCCTTCACTTTAAAAATAGATGTGTTATTTTTTTCTCTGCTGTTGCCCAAGAGAGGTCCATGCAAGGATAAAAGCTTTAACTGTTGGTTGGAAACGCTGGCTCTACATTCACACGAGAACTGATATTGTATCAAGTGGAGCGTGCTCAAAGCATTACATAGAAGATGGAAGGATATAATTCACAACAATGCCAGCAGTCATGTCCAGCTGTGCTATCTGAACAAGCTTTTTGGGATTATCATCAGATTAATGACTGCGCTAGGCTTATTGTGTGACGACTGTACAGTAGGTTAAAGCAGCCAGTCCAAGCTCAGAAATAAGGGAATACCTCAATTGTTAATTGTGACTTCATTACATTATGTATGAGATAGTGACAGCATGTTAAGTGCTGGTGCAGTTCATTTTATTAATAAAACTAGTGTATTCCATAAAAAAAAAAGATAAAATTATTCAAGTCATCCAACTTTCTATATTTTCTATATCTATAAAAGTGCATTGCTTTGCCCAAGCATTCAATGTTACAAAATTAAAGAAAACACCAATTAATGGATTACATACTTGCATTCTGATTATTGTTATAGTTTGTCTTACTTTTTAGAATACACTAAATACAGAACACCTCTAAATACAATATACAGCCCTTACATTTGAAACCATCCAAATGTACAAATATATTTCTTAAAATGTAAATATTGTAAAAATGGTCAGTCATGAATGAATTATTAGCCCACATCTGTTTTGAAACATCTATTTCAGGACTGAATTGTCTAAGACATTCCCTGGCTGTACTGCAGGAACACGCAGATGTGAGAGACATAAACAAGGCTACACTCACTGTGTAATAGCGCTAAAGGTGACTGCATTTATTTATTAACCTTTATACAGGGTGCACAGTAACCTTTATACAGGGTACACGGTAAAGTCATCAGTGTTATTGTATCAATCTGTACACTCTCAGAGCCAGAGGTATTAATATGCACACCCTCAGAGGTACATTAACACTGAGGATTTTACAGTGTAGGTTGACTGAGCACACATGAAACTTTTAGAGCCAAGCCCTGTTCCCAACATGCATGTGTATTTGGTGTGGGAGGAACCCCACGTGAATACGGAAAGTGCATGCATACCCAGGACTTAATTACTATTACATAACATTTCTAACCACTGACGTGGCACCATTCAAGCTCACATCTACACCGGATTAAAGGGGAGTAGATAGATTAAATTCAGAATCAGCATACTGTATATCAATCATATTTAGGGGCATACTGATATTTTGTGACTAATAAGTTGAGGCAATTATGAAATATAAAAGCAAATAAACACGTAGCTCATTATCAAGTATTTTATAATATTACATCAAAACAATGATGTATCTTCCTTTTTACACTAGCGTGTAGCGTGCGTGCGTGCGTGTGTGTGTGTGTGTGAACAGCTAATCTCCGGCACCGTTGGCTTGATCGCAGCAAAACTGAGCACACACACTCCCTGAATGCCAGAGCAGAACCTCTACCCCAAATATTTCACATGGGCCTGTCATAGCGCCACCAGGAGGCCGATTTCTGCAAAACACCTTTTTTGACAGTATTCCTACAGATTTTGTCCAAACATCACACCAATCGGTACACAGTATCTCTATAGTCATTAAACAAAACGGGTCTTTCAGATGTTTCACATTCCATCCTGATTGGCAAAGATTGGCTTGCAAAGTTTGCAGGAGTGCGCCGTTTTGAACAAAATGCCTCAAATCATGAACACAGCGTGCAATTTCCGTGAAATTTTACACACACATTCCCACTAGGCTAAAGAAGAAATGCCACTTGATTTTTTTTTAATCAGCCTCACTATAACAGGCCGATTCATGTTTGTACCTATAACTGCACCGATATGATGGGTAGAATTTTGTATGTGCACACCCTAGAGGCCAAGGAAAAACCTTTGCACTGCATTTTTCACATCTGCCTTTTATAGCGCCATCAGGTGGACGACTTATGTAAAACAAATATTTTGATTACTCCTTCAGATTTTATCCAAATTTTACACAAATCGGTACACATGATCTCTTGTCATGTGATCAAGACGGATTTGTTTCATTTTTCATATTCCATCCTGATTGGCTAAGATTGACATCTAAAGTTTGCAGGAGTGGCCCGTTTTGAACAAAATGCCGCAAATCATGAACGCAGTGTCTGATTGTGGTGAAACTTTACACGCACATTCGCACTACGTTGAGGAACAAATGCCACCCTTTTAACATTACCCTATTATAGCGCCACCAGGAGGCCGATTTTTGCTAAACGTTGTTTTAATATTACTCCTACAAATGTCCAAATCGGTACACACAATATCTCTATAGTCAAGTGATCAAGACGGATCCGTCAGATTCATCCTGATTAGTGAATTCTGAACATTGCTGGCCCAGAATGACCTACAGTACCTGACCTAGCGGAGACCTGTGCTCCGAGGAGCACTTTTTCTAGTTCTTTAATTTGATATCATAGATCCCTTTCTGGTGATTACATCAAAACAATGATGTATCGTCCTTTTTACGTCTCAGTAATTGTTTGTGGGGGGCTCCAAGGATGGCAATGTCAGTCAGTCTCTGTCCAACACTTTTGTCCCAAACAAGATATCTCGAAAACTACAGCACTAGCTGGATCTCCATGGAATCAGTAGATTGAACCATACTGATTTTGTTTCCTCTAGTGCCACCCTCAGGCCAAACTTTTCACTGGCACACAAGATGTGTCAAAATCTAAGGGGCCGATCGCCTTGACACTTGTTCAGTGCATCCATGCTCCCTGGCAGATAAATCCTGACCATTTGAGTGACCCCAATGTCCTTTCCTCTACCACCACCCTAAGGCCAAAATGTCAACTTTGCACACTTTGACATCTCATAATCTCATAGGCAGATTACATGATGAGTACTAGTGATTTTGATGCCACCCCTAGGCCAATATTTTCCACTTGTTTTCTAATTTAAATGCACTTTGTGGCATTTTAATTATGATACTTTATTCTATTTCACTTTAAATGTTTCTATGTTTACAATATGGGTTAAAAGAAAGAAACCAAGAAAGAAAGTGTTTCTGTAAGGATAGCACTGTCGGACAGTTCAAAGGAAGGCGGAAGGAGCAGGGCGATGCTAGCTTGGGTTTTAGACACTTATGATTGTCTAATGTCCCCTGAATTATGAAAATCCTCCGAACTATTTTCACTATAGTTGTTATCCTTAAATGAATCCTCTTCATTTCCAACTGTCCTGTTCTATTTTTACTTCCATCTGTTCATGTTTAGTCAGTGGCATGGCCTGGTAAATTTGAGTAACCTTATTAGAAAACAGCCCACAAGCTAACGGAATAATGCTTACGTAAAGGATTATGAATACAAGGGCTTGGGTTAGAATACTTAATACATTCCCAGTCATACAGAACAGCATCTCACTACACTCAATCACATTGTAGACGCTACAAACATATCAAAGAAAAATCCATCAGCTGCTTTGATCAAAAGTTATTAGCAGCAACGATCAGCCATTGCTTATAGTTATTTACAAACAATTCACATTTACTGCAAACTAAGACATTTACCATGCAAGGAAAGCCTTTGCCTATGCAGGGATCAAATAAATGTAATTTGTTTTAAATGAATACTTGAGCATAGTCTCAAAATGTTATAATTTCCATTTAAAGAAGCTTACCATTATGAGAAGGAGAACGTGCTGCCCCGGCCTTTGCATCGCCTCTGTTCTGGTGCTGCTGGCTGAAAACAAAGCATTTAACTCTCAGTAGTTTGTCAAGCCATTAATTAATAATAGATGAGAGGGTGTGCTTTACTGTTATTTATGGACACAACAGTGATGCGGTCAGGCTTGCGCCAAAGAGCCTGAATAGCCAATAATGATGGTAAAGCACACCCTCGAGTGGTTATACAATGTTTACCAACACAATGAAACACAATATTATAATCAAAATGTATTCATATTGTGGGGCAATTCGCTCAAAATAAAAAGTGTTTCGCTAGTGTTATCTCCGTTTCCCTGGTCAATTATTGTAAAATCTGAAAATTCTGGATGAAACTAATTTGAATTAGCAACAAATTTAATTAAACTTTACAGACATTTTTAAGTTGTGGGTTGATTTTCACAGTTTGTGTTTGCTTGTGATACTTGCTCTGATTTGTAAATATATATATATATATATATATATATATATATATATATATATATTATATGATATATTTTGCAGTAATTTCCATCATTGTTCTTCAATAGAGCGCCGAAGTCTGACGTAATTTACACATCCTACCTGGGACACGGTTTTTCCCCCCCGTTCTGAATTCCCATAGACGTGTTATATATCGCGTCAAATAAGAACTGTGTTCCAAAAATAAACAAATGACCCCGGCGGTTTTACTCTTATGGATATGAACCATCAACTGACGGTGAGAAAACGCTAATGTTACTTCCGACAAATTGTCTGTTTCAAATATGAGTGACTGACTATCATAAACGATACAGAGCCTCCTCCCTGACAATATCGCCGAGAGAGTTTGTTTATTTTTGGACCTCAATTCTTATTTGAGACGATAAGATGACCCAATGTTATTCTCCATAGCGAAATTACTTTACGAACCAGGGGATGGACGAGTGACGTCAGGACTTCTGTACTCTGTACTATATTTTATACTAGTAGTATAGTGTAGTAAAATGATACCTTTGTGACTGTGCCTCTGGTGGTATTCGCTGGTCTACCCCCGGTGAGTCTGGATTGGTGGAGCCACTGCTAAGCCTATCACTGCTCTCATAGCCAGACTCTGTCCTCTGGATGGTCCAGGTGTCGCTACGCAGCAGGGTCTTGGGCCCATTCTTAAGTCTGTTGCTTCTCTGGTGGTTGGGTCGACTCTCTGACTCTAAAGAGCTGTGACTCTCCGTTTCATGCCGTTGTTCATCTTCATAGATGGTCATCAAGCACTTCTGCTTCCGGTCTTCTCTGCTGCGGGTGTATTCCCGCTCTGGCTCACGGTCTCGTTCAGCATGCACCCTCTCATGGGATGAAGGCTTACTGTGCCGTGGGCTGTCGTGTTGCTGCTGACGCCGCTGCTCCATTTCATTCAGCACGCTGTCCACGTTCAACACCTCCCGAACGGGCCTCCAGGTGGACTTGGCTTTACTACTGCGGCTTCCCCCACCACCGGACTCAATTTCGTGATCATGGCGACTGGGGGATGCACTGGTCCTCCGGCTGTGACCGACACCCTGTACACCAGACGACTGCCCGGCACGCGGCTCCTGAGATACTCTGCTTGAATGGCTCAGTGACTTCTCAGCTCGTGGACAGCCTTTTAACTTCTGCTCTGTGTGTGGTTTCAGTCCATTCTCTGGAGATGAAGATCTAATGTATGCCATATCTTTAAAAACAAAAAGGGGGGTGGAAGTATTTGGAATGGATCACATTTTGAATAACATTTTATCTGGTACCAGCATGAAGTTTCATTGTCACCATCTATTCTGGCTCTTTTCCTCTAACTTCAATGTTCCCTGTATCTATACTGCATATGGTACACTAGCAGTTTTCAACCTTTTATGAGCTCTGTACCACTAGCATATTTCAAACAATGTTCAAGAACCTCCCCACTAAGGGTTAGGGTTAGGGGTGCCAATAAATAAGAATTTAAAGTGTACTACATTACATTAATCCAAGCCGGAACACAATCGATTGATTGATCATTAAAACAAACATGCTCTGAAAATGCACGCAGCCTACCTATCTGACCAATTCGGCTGCCGTGTTAAATGGTCAGATGGGTGGGCCGCAAATGCTTTCGAGATTTACAAGTGGGCCACCATACAAAAAAGGGTTGAGAAACAGTGCACTAAATTACCTTTGTGTTGAGAAGGGTCAGTTCGCCTATGTCCTCTGTCCTTTTTGGACGCCTCAGAAGCCCTCTGCAAATTCTCCGTGAAGGGCTCACGGATTTTATTTGAACTGCCAAGAGGGAGTTTCACTGAGGAAAAGGGGATTTCAATGCCAGATGAGTCCTTAGTTAGTTAGATTCAAGATAAGATTTCTGCACACATGTGGCCCTCATTTATCAACAGAGCGTAAAAACCGGCTTATATTTTTCCATATATTTGGCCGTACACCAACGTCGAAGTCACATTTATCAAAGGATCAATCTTTTGTTTGTTACAATCTTTGTTGTCACATAGGCAGGCTTGTAGCCTACATGAATGACATATTATGATACCACTCACATCGCCATGAATGGAATACGTTTGTACACCCATTTATTTAACCCATACCGAGCAGTGCGTGTTCGAGTTACACTAAATAAAGCAGTCATGAGACTCGGGCGGAATGCAGTCATCCCGTGCCGCCACGTTAATATTGGAGCGTCGGGTTTATATCCTTAACCCAGCCAGGTTGTGTAGCCTACATAACTCTCTATGACATAACTCCATAACATAGGACAAGCTACTGTAAGTTTGTAGACCTCACTGTCCATGAAAAGATGGTCGGGACTACCGAAAATTATCTCGCAGAAGCGCTAATAGCAGATCTACAAGCTCACAACCCGTTGCGATGCGACCTGTTGTGAGCATGTAGATCTGCTATTTTCAAATAGCCAATGCAGCCAGATCTGCAAGCTTAACCGAATGACTGTTAAGGCAGTTTGTTTAAATGAGTTTATAAAATGATATATTTTCACAGCGATTATTTATTAGTGTAGATATACACATGTTGGAGTGGATTATGTGTCCAGATGCCTGTCAGACAGTCAGACAATGCTGCTCCGCAGGTCTACAATGGAATAAACGGTCGCAGCCAACGTCAACAATTGGTCTCGAACAGACGTGAGATCTCAGCGTACGGTAGGATGAATCCAACGTCAGGATATATTGATAAATGCCGAAAGTTGCAGTGATCTCGTCGTACGGCCATTATTTGGTCTGCACCGCGTTGATAAATGAGGGCCAGTGAGTCTAACGGGTGTTGTTGGCAAAATGTAAAGCGGAGTGCCTTTTTTCCCCTCTACGATAAAAATGGCTTCGCCGCCGAAACTAGCAACTCTACAAGTGTGTGCTTGTAGAATGTGCTATTTTTGCCAAATGTTTGCCCCAGAATAGGGATTTTAAGGTTTGAGTGGTAAACCCATTCAATCTACAAATGTCTTCTGAATCCTAACTGGTTTCTGAAAAACATATATGTTGCTATATAAGTGGTGCTCAAACCTTTTCATGTCAAAATGATATGTATTTGGCCGCAGACCCCCATCTCAAAATATTTTGTCCCCCCCCCCCCCCCCCCCCCCCGAGAAGCAAATGTTCGCTTTACAAAATATATATATTCAAAGATTTGCACACATTTTCACGATTTATGAGCTATGAGCTTGTATATCTGCTATTTTTAAATAGCCCAAGACATCCAAAATCACACAGATGCAGAAGCTAACAGCAGAGACCTGTACTAACCTCTGTTGAAGCCTGAGGTGGATGGAGGAGGTAGCAGATGATTGTGGAGGCCCTGATTGGCACCGTGTGGCCCTGCATTCTCTCTGCCAGGATCAAGCTTCTTGGAGCTCGTTACTGCAGAAGACAAGACACGTCAAATTAGTGTTCAGAGCAGAGCAGACACACACCCTGACTGTCGTCCAGAAACCTTATACAGTATGTCCAAAACCATTACTTTGACTTGAATGGGAAGAAAAGAACCTGTGTTCCAAGGGATCCAATGTAGTTATCATTTAGTCACGAGCTCTTGTTTATACTTTTCCTTTGGTTAAATATTTATAAAAACCCACAGACACACTTAAGCACTTTCAACCTGGCGTACCTATTTTGGGTATGTCTCTATAGGCAAAAGGTTTCATAACAAAAAATATATATTTGTCGCTACTATTGAGAAACATTGTCATACGACTATACATTTGTATAAAATATGGCATTAATTTATGGAAAAAAAACATAAAAAGCTGAAATAAGGACATGCTGTGGTGCAACGATATGTAGTAGAGAGACTTGTGACCACTTGTGACGCACTCACTGGACATTTAGGAATAGTTGGACACGTGCACACATGAGGGCACTAAAGAGCCTGATAAGCCGTTTACAGATTGGATGCAATAACCACCAGACCACCCTGCTATAACTGTCTCTTCTATCATTTATTTTACATTTCAAAGCACCAGCTACTGTAGTATTCTCTTGGCTTACACATTGTGTGCATGATGTGCAAAGAGTAGAGCACGCATCTCACCAAAGCACAGATGCCACATCATTAGTCAACCATCACAAGTAGGCTTATAGACATATAGCACGGCATGCCTTCACTTCACCTCACAATGCCTCCCACATACTTAATTATTAATCTAAGAACAAAGGAGGTTTTGTGGTTCTACTGAATTAAGTAATTGCTTAAAATAAAAATATAATTATCAGCTTAAATTTTGAGTGTTCCAGTTGCAATCATTTCCAATTTCACTTGTTTATCCTGTATCCTGAATGAGTTCTCTCTCCTGATTGGACAAAACTGGTATCCCGACCTGAAAACGTATTGTCTGTTTAAGAGCTTAAGAGACAGGGAGACCGCTGTTATTAAATAAAAATTTAATTAAAAAGAAATGTATATATATATATATATATATATATATAAAAAGATGCCGAAATACAGTCAATCTCTGTTCAAAAGCATTAACACAAGGCCCTACTGTATCTATTTATTTATTTTTAACAAATCCAATCAATTACTTACACTTTTTGTCACCAAAACCAGAATCCAATCCCATGCCAACAGAGGTACCAGTACACAATACTACAGCAAAAATAAATCCATCTAACACCAGGGCGCCATTGCCAAAATCCAAAGCTGAGAAATTAATGGAAGCAAACATTGAAAATGTCTAGGGGAGGAGTTAGTACACAGCAAAACCCTCAGTGCCGATTCAACTCCGAAAACGCAAAAAAATACTGACACTTGCTGATCCATTTCTGTGCTCTCAAAGTTAAATTAACAGTGAGGATTTTATTGTGTTCTGTGGAGCAAATGCAAGAGTGTGCTGGGCCCCAGGAGCAGGGATTAGCGAGGGAGGCGTGGGTGGTAATCTGCGTGTAACAGAAGCATCATCCTCATGTCAAGTTCAACTCGGCACACAACGCAGGGCAATCTCTGTTTGGGGAGTGGTTTAAAAGCACTCTCTCAATCCCAATGCAATAATCTGTGGAGTGAAATGGTAATTTTCTACAGCACTCTTTCAAGTGTTGTGTCATGTTCAATTTGATTTACTGAAATGTACAGTGCTTCAAAAAATGCTTCGAAAAATGTATTTGATACTCAAAAATATTGTTTATTGGACAAATGGAAGCTGATCACCACTGTAATCCTCACTGATGCATCTGTTGCATCCGATGCATCTGTTGCAACTGTTGTGGATTCAATCCACCTTAAGTCCTCCCAAAATGATTCACATGATTGTAACCTGGTCATGTGCGCTTTCAGTAACCCTAATTGATTTCTGGCCACTATAACAACAGTCGCAGAAATTAAAAGAAATATGCTTAACATAGGAAAGGGTTGAATTCATGACATTTTCAAAAGTAGAGAAATAATGTATAATTACATTACATTGCAGGTAGGTGTGTCTGCAATGCTATGCATGTATATGATTGTGTGTGAACTAATTGTGTCCAAAATAATCACGGTTTAATTAAAGTATAAAGAACAGATCAACTGCTTAATATTGGGGACAACGGCCATACATTTGGTATGAAATAATTTACCCAAATCCAAAAGTTCACAACAAAACTGTAGAAAGATGTATCTGAGAAAAAAGGAAATGTAACCTTTTTGGACTGTTAAAAGGAAATTATTGTTGTCAAACATTGACAACAATGTTGTGGGGGGGGGGGGGGGGGGGGGGGCATTCACCAAACATAGCAGATCTACAAGCTCACAAAAGCGTTCCAAATACAGTTGTAGCTCAGATCCGTTTTTACTAAGAATAGAGGGTTGAAGTGGGTAAAATACACACATCTACTGTAGGTACTGTATGCAAGAATAAGTACTATAACTGTTCACTGTGAGAGCTTTCATCAGGGTTCATCTTACCTGTCACCTCACCATTAACTTGGGCTTTGTAACGGGAACACATGGTTGTTTGTTTTGGTGCATCCTCACTGGAGACAGGAGTCCCTTCAGGATTGGTGTAAAATAAAAGCAGAGGCTGGAAATGTCCCCGGATACATTTAGAGGCAACATCTTTCCACTTGGATCCAATCTGTGAAAAGCGAAGGAGTAGATCAGCTATTTTCAGTGAACAGATTTGTGTAGAGGGGAAAAAAGGAGGGGCCAAGTATAGACCCCTGTGGGACACCGGTCAGTTAATTATATAGGGTTTAATTGGTTAAGAGAATGTAACAACAATATGATGATTTTCCAAAGTTATCCATCTTTTGCCGTAGGACAAAGGAATGACAGAACGTAGTTAGTTACTTACCTCTTTTACAGTGGCATCGTCAAAGAACATCCATTTTGAAGATTTGGTGTGATAGGCAAAGGCTGAGTAATGTTTAATTGAAAAACAGATCATCCCCACCAGATGTAACTCACTTCTTTTGGCATTCTCATCGGTTACACGATTGAACAACTGAAAGACAAAAGGGAAATGTTTCCCTTTGGTAAATGCTAAGTCATCAAAGGAAAATCTGATATATAGTATACAGTATGTTTGACTGCCTCAACCAAAAAGGTTATTCTAAAAGCTACCAACTTTGGTGCACTGTTCAGTATTTTCAAGCCCACTAGTTTGCAAACAAAAGCCACAGATTGAGCTATTTTCACAAATTATTTCAAGTTTCTTTCATCAGAATTTTTTTTTTGCAGAATAGAATATGTATACTGTGTGTGTTCTGTACAGTGTGTATTGTCTGTTTATTTCTCAATTCTTGTGACACAGAATATTCATTCATTGATTCATTACACGTTGTCTGGAGTGGTTTGTTTACAAATGGCAGAGAAATTGTGTAGCTCTCGCTGCTCTTACCCCGGACAGGTTTAAGCGTGGACCAAGTGACCTAATGACATCATCTGTAAGGTCCGATTGTTCAGCATCCCATACAAATCCAATAGTGACAATCTCTGGACAGTTCATGAGCACACGTCGGATCTTGATGCTCTGACCACAGTTGCTCTGCAGAGCACATAGTAAGATCAGAATTATTTTACAAAAACTACATTGCAATCTTTTTTAAATAGCTGGTAGTCTACAACATCAACACAAATTCTAGGTCATGCTTTTCTAAAACCTCAATATAGTACTCTATCCAGGGTGAAAATACAAGACAAAATTCAAAATCTGTGTAGCAAAATTGAAAATGCCATAACCTACACACACAGAACCACACAAAAATGTCCTTCTAGTTTTTATTTGTCAAAATGATCTGATTCACCACACAAAAAAACTATTACTACATTTGTTTGCACAATCCATTTTAGTCAATAGCTGGCAATTTGCAGAAGAAAGGCTAAGGGAACAAGACACTTTGCTACACCAATCTGACTCACATTGAAGTAGTAGACAGCAGTAGCAAGCACAGATGAGAGAGAGAAAAAATGGATAAGCTCCTACTGCTATTTATATCCTAACACTAGTCTGGCACCCTCTCCTTCCGGCTGCTTCAAGTGCAATGTCAAAGCAGAAAGCCCAGAGAGCCAGAACTCTGCATGCAACAGCAGTCACTTCTATCCATCTTCACTGAGCTGATTGCTGGTCAACGTTTAATTCAAATCAAGCAGAGGTTTGAAAGCATGTGGAGAAGGCATTGGAAAGCAATGTTAGAGCTGCCGCTTTATGAATTAGCAATTGTGCATATCTTCTTTTCTAATAGAAATAGAAAGGGAACAACAAACAATGACCATAAGAAACATACCGGACATCTTCTGGGATCACCAATAGCGTTTGCTGCCTGCAGCAATTCTCCAAACATGTCTGATCTGAGCCTTTCATTCTTCCCCATCATACGATCGACCTGTTGGCTGAACATAAAGACGACAGGTTGTGTAGTCGGTGGATCATAGTTAAACTGGAGGAGGTCCATAAATGTTTGCGGCAGCACATTGTTGCTGTCGCGCTGAAACCTCATATATCCATATTTCAACTTTTAATGCCCCCCGCGTAAATTAATGCCCTACTTCGTCATACAACAGTGCCACATATAAGTAGCGGAAATAGCCGATCAACAAGCCCACAACGCATCGCAATGCGTGTGAGCTTGTAGATCGGCTATTTTTGCAATTATCGATTTTTTTTTTAGAGTGAATGTGGTTCAGTGTGTGTGTGGGTTTCATAAAGATTGTGGACATTGGATCCATTGCAACACAAGTTATTTTACCATTTCCTGGAAAGAAACGGTTTTGGACATACAAGGTTTCTGCCAGACAGTGACGATATGCACCCTCAGTGGACAGGTGCTATACAGGATAGCTAGATAGATGCGTTATCTGTAAATAGGCAGGCACCAATGTCAAAGCCTTATTTTACATAGGGCTTTACAATACATTGTATACAGTATAATCATGTATCAAGTATAATTGTATTTCTCTTTTGGTTATAACTCTGCATTGCTATAGTATTTGTTTTTATGTTTTTCCTCTCGATGTTGATTACATCCTCCAATAATTTAACAAAGATCTGTCTGTCGGTCTGTCTGTTTACTGCTGTTGGCCACGGACTGGCCAGGGACTACACTCCATGCGCTCTGTTCACCTAAGTACACCCACAGCAACGCATGGACAGGACGACATCCTATTCACAACTACTCCAAAAACACATCCCAATGTTCTAATCCAGGTTGTGGGAGGGACGGGTCCGGCCGCATGTGTGTGTGTGTTCGCGACGTGTTGCGTGCTTGCGACGGCTGTGGCTGTGGCTGTGGCTGTGGCTGTGGGTGTGTGTGTGTGTGTGTGTGTGTGTGTGTGTGTGTGTGTGTGTGTGTGTGTGTGTGTGTGTGTGTGTGTGTGTGTGTGTGTGTGTGTGTGTGTGTGTGTGTGTGTGTGTGTGTGTGTGTGTGTGTGTGTGTGTGTGTGTGTGTGTGTGTGTGTGTGTGTGTGTGTGTGTGTGCGCACGTAATACTTTGACTGCACACATCCACGGGTATGGACTAGTGGTTATATATTTGACCGCTCTATGAGCTTGTAGATCTGCTATTTTTGGAAAATCTTGAGAATTTGTGCAATAATTTTGGGGGTCTTTGACATGAAAAAGTTTTAAGCAGTACTGATGTAACAACATATATTTGCTACATCATATTTTCAAAAAACTGTTAGGATTTAGAAAACATTTTTAGAATCGGCCTCAGGTCTTAATGGGTTGAAACCGAGGTAAAGTAATGAGATGTACTCACCATAAAGCAGTGGTGGAGACATAGTGTACCAGTTCAGTGAAAGGGTGGGGGTCAGAAGATGCACCACAGCTGCGACAAACAAACTGCAATGTAAAGGATGAGCATTGTTTTATAACAATTTACATTAGTTGATTTGACGGGATATAGTTCACTCCAATTATGTGATTTTTCTCTTGTACAGAAACTATGGCAGCAACAGTGTGAAAAACAGTAGTCATTTTGCAAACAGCTTATTCAATTGTCTTAACAATGAGTTTCTATTCATTTCTACACAGATATAACGTTGGTTTGAATCAGAAATAATCCTGTATTTTGTAAAATGAACGATAAAGCAAAGTAATAATACATTAATTGGAACAAATATGTACCTGCTCATAAAGTGTCATGGCAAACTTCTGATGGGTTATGCATGATTTGGATGAGCAAGCATCAGTTGCAGTGTCTGAAACAATGTGCAGGTGAATCCGTTCCAAGATGTTCTCCTAATATGTACAGTAAGTCCAAGCAGGTACAATGTCAGAAGTGAATACTGTACATGCTACCACACATTGAAAATGTTAACATAACGGATAATACACGTATAAACATCATCTGTGCCATTGCTGATTTAGTATCATCTAAATTCTGTGTAACAAAACAAAAAAAGTAAATAAATATAAAAGTGTGTTAAAATGCTGACTTGATTCTTCTCCAAATACTGTCACTTTACATCTACCCCTAAAACATTTATACCTGTTGCTTCATCACACAATCTTATTTCTATAATAGCTCCTCAAAAATATATTACTAGAAAACTCTCCAAAAGTTCACTTTTAACAGTTGTGATAATTATCACTGGACCCTGTGAAAGATTTGACTAGATCGTACAGTACATGTTGACCACTGGGGTGTGGGTCACTGACTCAATTTCCTTTTGGAGAAATATTAGTCCATGAGCCAGACAAGATTTCATTATCGAAAGAGTGGGCAAAACCATACCTATATTAAATTGTTTATAGGGTCAATATAAGTAAGTGTCATGTACGTATGCCTAATTTGCATATTTAAATATACAATTTCAGAAAACTTGTAATACGATAAATCATTGTCTTCATGTAAGTAATCAACTGGGGAAGTTTCATTATGGTAGCAAGTTTTTAAATGTTGTCATTTTTTCACCTGTCATGTACGTATGGGGAAAATAACAAAATGTGTGATAAATATGAAAAAACTGCTCCTGTGGAAAGTTTATCATATATTTATTTACTTATATTGACCCTATAAACAATTTAATATAGGTATGGTTTTGCCCACTCTTTCGATAATCATTACTCAATTTTGGGGCTCTGGCTCATGGACTATATGGAGCGATGCTTACTGATGTGTGAGATGACATGCAACAGGTCGGAAATTGAACCCAGGACATTCAAGTTACAAAGATACTGCATTAATTCATTGAGCCTCAAGGACCACATGTTCAGTTACGTGCATGGAGGCTGAATCCAAGTCAGCTGGTGAGAACCCAATCACCTCTGCATGTGGAACTATTGCAGTAAGGCTATTAACCAGGATCATAGACACTAAGCTTTCTAAAAACAACATGATAGTTCTAACTTCTGCACCCATGTCAACAACCAAAGTTTGCTTCAAGTAAGTAGTGCACACTGCACGGTACATCAAGGTCACAGAGGACACAGCATACAGTCTGAGGGTGCCCTGGCTCACTGTCCCTTTGCTTTCAACATACGATTTAAACAGCTGGGAGCTTCATCTGAAGCATTGTGTGTGTTTACATATCTATATAAACACTTCATCAACATTTCACCTTAAATCATAAATCACAGGGTGAACATACAAAGCATTCAGCAGCATCATCCATGAGGCCAAGCTGGAAGCGCTGCTCATCCTTGAAGGTTTCAGCAAGGGCGTTACGCAGGCTGTCAGAGGGCAGTGCACGCTCCCTACTCTGTTGAAACTGGCTGAATATACTCTGAAAAATAAAATAAGAAATCCTTCTGATCTGAAGCAATACAATCATTTAGACAGTATGTGTTGAATGTCTGCTTTTAATTGCTGAAGAGAACTAGAGACGTTTCCAGCTTTCAAAACATTCTACTACATTCTATTATACTTGGATGTATTGAATACTGTATACTGAATACCAACCTTCAAAGCACAGAAAATGCAAGCATCACCGAGACAGAAGTGACCTGGAAGCTGCCTCAGACTTCTCCTGAATATGTCCAACTGCCAAAGCACCTGTTAAGGTTTTGACAACATACTGGTCAGAAAATCACAATCTAAGTGATATTAATGCTGACTGGAACTGGAATTCATTGTGATACTTGGGGCTGGGAAATTATCAAAAATATAATCGAAACTATATTTAACACAACGCATTGCGACGCGTTGTGAGCTTGTAGATCTGCTATTTTCAAATAGTCGATGCATATAGGTTTAAAGTGCTCAAGTTGCTTCTTTTGGGCTTGTTTTCCTAGACTTGTGTTCCAAAAATAAACAAACTGGCGATTTTGTCAGGTATGTGACTCGGGGTGCAAAAAATAAAGCTGTGACCCAGGGGTAGTGGGAGTGACGTCAAGACATCGGTACTCAACAAATCAACACGTAAAAAATATAAATATTACAATATAATTAAAATATTATTTTTTAAATAATAGACTAAATGAATCGAGTTATGATTAACCACTTAATTCTGTATTATACAGGTGGCATATACAAAAAAGTGAAAATAGCCGATATTCAATACGTCGAGTTAGTAGACAAAAAAAAGTTCATTAATCGTAATCGAGGCAAAACTTTGAAATAATCGAAATATTGATCTGAAGACATCACCCAGCACCAGTGATACTTTAGTTCAGCATGTTCAGGGCCAGTGAAGTATCTGCATTTGAGTAACTGAAGTAGGACTGGGCAAGTAATCAAACAAATATATAAATTGATTCTTAGAACCAATAACCGAACTTAATTGGTCATGTAGGTTAATAACAAAATCAAGAAGCAGGTGTCTTTTATAGTTTTTCTATTTCTTTCATTTTTTTTGAGTGGTGCCAACCACTCCTATATCTGACTTTGTCTGTGTGTCCGGGTATATGTATGTCCAATAAACAAACATTGATGACAACATCAATACGGTGCTCATCAAAGGCACCACTCTCTTCACACAGGGTGTGATTTTTGTATACATCAACAAATCAACACAAAAAATGTTATAGATTTTGTATTATCGACTATATCGATTAGTCTGGTAAACCACTTAATCCTGTAATATACTTTGATGTACAATAGTGGCATACAAAAATAGTGAAAATAGCCAATCTACAAGCTCACAATGCGTTGCGATGCGACATGTTGTGGGCTTGTAGTAGATCTGCAATCTTCACTATATATATATATATATATATATATATATATATATATATATATATATATATATATATATATATATATATATATATATATATATATATATATATATATATATATATATATATTTATCAAAATCAAGGCAAGAGTTTGAAATAATGGTGATTATTGATTTGAAGTCACATGGCCCAGCCATACACTGAAGCTCACCTGAACAGCACTGTTGAGGAAGCAGCTGTTCTGCCCAGGCTCATTCAGCAGGCCTTTGGTGAGAGCCAGTGACAGCATACTACCAGGCTGATAGGACTTCTTCAACCCCCCTCCAGGTTTTTTGAACATCTTCACCCATGCCATTGAGTTGGAGCCTGTGCCTGACAAGAGAATCACCTTATACGTGTTGTTTCAATGACAAGAGTTTGGGGTATATTAAACCCATTAAGACCTGAGGCAGATTCTACAACTGCCTTCTAAATCAGTAGTTCTCAAACATTTTCTTGATTCAAAATTATTCAACATTTTTCAAAGACTTTCAAGATTTTTAAAAATGTTTCAAAAATAGCAGATGTACAAGCTCTCAGCACGGCACAAAGTGACGCGCTGTGACCTTGTATATCTGAATAGCAAACGCATAGCCAAAGCAAAAACCAAAATTAACACAGATGTTCTAATGGGTTAAAAGTGGTGCAAGTGATATTGTTTAGGTAAAATAAGTGTTAAATAGCTAGTTTAACAGTATATTCAGGGGAGACCCCTGTGTTACATTTCTGTAAATACTGTTTATCTGAACAGAACTGTAGCTGACCTATTGTTAAGAAAATAGATAATAGAATTTACACCTGCATATTTTCCACAGTGTGTTCTGGTATCGTTTGAGTCTGATTCAAAATGAGATTTCCTATCTTGGCCTATCCTGGTATACATGGCACTATTCCTATTAAGCAGCTCTGGATGACATCACACTTCAGCTTAGACACAGTTTTCATTAAGTCACCAATCCAAATGACTTATCTGGTCAGATGCCAGATGAATAGCGTTACCTTCTCCAGAGATGTGGGGAGACTTGCAGCCGGACATGGTGGGAGAAGCGAGGAGCTGGTACTGTGGTCTGGCCATGGGCGCCACCCATCTCATCCCCATACACCTCCGGAGTTCTTCATTGAGGAGTATTGACACAATCAGCCACAGGGCATCTTTATCCTGGCACTACTGGGCATTGAGAGACAAAGGGACACGATCTAGAAAATGAAAAGAAGTGAGGAGATTATTGTGTATTATTAGTGTATTTCTATTCAAATAAAATCTCCATTAAATGTAACCACTTTCAACCTGGCGTCCAACATTTTCAATTATTATTTTTTCCTCCCAAAATAGCAGATCTATAAGCTTGTAGATCAGCTATTTTTGTTTTGTGACACCGTTGTGTCACAAAGTAAAAATCAGGCTTAAGTGGTTAATACCATAATTACCTTTGCAATATGAAACTGTATCAGTGATGTAATCTGCTGTGTCCAGAACATGATATGCACACTTTCATTACTTGAGAATCCAGAGACTTATAATAGAGGTCCAATGTGTAAATTAAATGGCAATAGATGTACACTGTGTCATGCATCAAAATACTAAAGACCTGATCAAAACATTAAGAGAAGACTTGGCACTTACATTTTGCTTTACGTATGTGTTTAATGTTCAGAATGATGACTTGAGTTATGATGAAAAGAGAAGGTTGCATTAAGGTACAAGTAAGTTCTACCTTACCTCTACAAAACAGAAAACAAATGAGAGTGTACCAAACTTCATAATATATACCATCTCCTCCAGAAAACTAACTCACCACTCACTGAATAACTTTCATCACTTCAATAACTACTAAAATGAATGGTTTCTAAAACACATCGGGTTAATAATACTTCAACCCATGTGCTTGTTATTTTGACTAACATTGATCTTGCCTGCCTTGTCCTATAGTTCTTAACAACCATCATTCATAACTAATACATTGTAAACCTCATTGATTCAGACATAAGAGTTTTTGTGTCAACCTCTAATACCAAGTGGCCTACATTCTGATACAATCTGATACAATACTAATAATCTTATCACTCAAACAGAGAGCGTCTCCTTTCAAACCCCAATGGTTCTAATCAGCCCCCCGCCCACAGGAGTGGCCCAATTCTCTCACAACTTGCTACAAAAATCCCTCATGAAAAACTATATAATCAACTACCTTTCATTTTCAACCTTCACATGTGTCTCCTTCTCTAATAATCAAAAAGTGCTATATATTTCATCTCGCAATTTACTTCCGGATGGTTCGTTTTGCACTTTTTTTGCCACATCGGTCACGGGAAAGAAATAAGCGCTGCCGTGGTCTATGGAAACGAGCCCAAAAGTGCACCCAAATAAGCCCAAAATCGCTTATACAAACAGTCAGACCTGGCAACGCAGCCTACGCCAATCATGCGTGAGAGATCTACAAGCTATGGGGCAGAGACGCCACCGTATCTTAGCAACAACTACAGCGCTCACTCTCATTGGTCGTGTCACGCTAAGAGCAGTCTCCAGACAATGGCATCGCAGACAGCTTGCTGTTACTGCTGTAGCCATCACAGTTAGTCCCAGCGACGACGGACAGGGCGCTGTGATAGCTGCCATGTCGCTAACGCTAACGTGGTTGTCATGCCTGCAGCGGCTGTGCAATCACTTTGTCAACAATGCACGTTCGTGTGGTGAATGTCAATATTGCTGCTCAGTTAGTCCATTGTAGATGGTGTATGTTTGTGTGTGTCTTCTGGAGAACTATAGCTCCACAGCAACTACAGTAACTAACGTAATGGCAGGACCGCCCCGTGCCACGCATGTTAGGCTGCATTATGGTCATGTAGTAATTTCAGATAATTTCGCTCCGATTACAGCAGTGTTTATCAACCCTTTCACGCCCCCCCCCCCCCCCCCCCCCCCGCCCCCCCCAAATAAACGTACTTGATCTGGGGACCCCCCCATTCTGTTTGACTCCGTTCCACAAGTACATATTGTGAAAATAGCCGATCTACAAGCTCAAAACGCCTCACGTTGAGAGGCTTTGTAAGCTTGTAGATCGGCTATTTTCTACATGACTGCCTCTTTCTTACATTCTTTGACAATGTGGCCCATGTTTTCATAGTATAGTTTGTTGACTACTTTTGTTGCAGAAATGCTCATTTCCTTTACTTTCCTTTTTTTATTGTCTCCGCCAGGCCGAAAGGCATGGCGCAAGACTATGTTTCACCCCCTGTCCGTCCGTCTGTGATAGCTAATCTCTCACATCGTTGACTTAATCGCAGCAAAATAACACCCCGATGAGTCAGTGAGAGCTGGATAAACGAGGTAAAATGTGTCAAAAGGAGTCTGTACGGCTGTCGATAAATGAACACATGACGTCGGTGGGAGAGGACATTGTGTCTTTTGGACAAACAGCAGCATCGTGCTGATGTTTGTTGTGTGAAGCAGCTTAATGTCAGAGTGTTTGTGTTGAAGCGCCTCAGTGCGGCTGCAGAGTTCATGTGCAACCTCTTCCAGAGAGAGACAGAGACACTAGAAACTCTGCTGGGGAAAAAAAACACTGCTGGGCATTGACTTTCATATGGACATTGATCTACACACTGCAGGTATATCTGCTACACACACAACATCAAACTACACACTGCAGGTATGATGCAGCGTTTGCATTACAGCCAGCATGCCAGCGTAGTTCCCATATGGTTTCAAGGTGGGCTAAACCATATGGACCCCATGTCAGCAATGTCAGCGGCATCCACTTCAGTCCCAACTGCGATGCCCATGCAGGCTATAAGTAGCTTCTACCTGGCCCTTAGGTGGGCCCCAACTACCCATGTTTATGTGGGACCAAGGCGGGTCCTACCTGGGTTTGCCCATGCAGGCTTTAACTGGGTTCTACCTGGGCCCTAGGTGTACCCTAACCAACCACAGTGCAGTGCCCATCGCTCCAATTGTTGTGACGTCAGGGCTCTCAATACTGCACATTGGTGGAGGAGGAGGGGCCGCAGGGCGACCGCACACATCGCTGAACCAATGGTAGCCCACGGATGTTTCCTCTGGGGATTTACAATCTGCCCCTCTATGCCACATATCATCCGCACTACAGGGTCTTCACTGACCGAGCCACGGCCCCACTGACCCTCATGACGCTACGCCACTTATATGAGTTGCCAAGTGGCCGCGGGCGCTACGTGGGCGTGGCCGCGGGCTAGACGCGAGCCCCCGCGTAGCGGGGGCGAGCTTCTAGTAGTTTACCAAGAGAGAGGATGGATCATGACTCATATTGGGCAGTTAGATTCTTAATAAGTTTGAGATCTCACTCCTGTGTACATAAATTACTATATTTCAGTGGTGGGAAAAGTGCTCACATTTCTTACTTAAGTAAAAGTATCAATACTGCAATGTATAAATTCCCTGTTACAAGTAAAAGTCCGGAATTCAAAAATGTAAGTACAAAAGTGTGGGTGTCAAAATATACTTCAAGTACCAGAAGTAGAAAGTACCCATTATGCAGAATGTCTCATTTCACAAGTTTTCAAATTTATAAAATGTATACAAATCTTTTGAAAATAGCAAATCTACATTTTCAAATGGCCGAGATGTATATAGGGCTGATGTGGTTAATCTATGTTTTGTAATAATAATCAAAGTCTAGAAAGTAACTAGTAAATAAAGATTTAAAATAATTGTACCTCTGAGATGTAGTGGAGTAGAAGTAAAAGTACTGCAAATTGGAAATACTCCAGTAAAATAAAAATACTTCAAAATTATACTTAAGTACAGTACTTGAGTAAATGTCCTACTAGTTACTTTACACCATTGACAATACTAATAATAGTTTACCAAGAGAGGGGATACTCTTTGGACAGTTAGATTCTTAAGTTTGAGATCTCACTCCTGTGTATATAAAATACTATATTTACATATTATATGTATTTATTTGTTATCTATTGGTACACTCTGCTACCTAACCCACCAGTCGCGTGCCAAAAAGATCTACAAGCTAAACAAGTAGCAACGCTTGTTGTCAGATCTGTTTCAGCGCATGCGCGTGGGGGGAAACCACTTCACTAACAGTAGCCCAAATATGCCGCAACTTGCGGTCATGGTCAGTCTGGATAAAAGCCTGTTATTGCAACATAACATCATGGCCGAAACACTCACCTTGTATGAGTGGAGATCTGCCTCCCAGCCTCTGGTGTGTGATGATGTGTTCGGCCAAGAGCCGTTTGTCAACAGAACACCACGATCACACAAATCTACTCCAACCTTTACGATAAATAAATGGTCTAAAATCGCTGCAGATTATGGTCAGACGTTTAGATAAGCTGTCATACAGTATATACTGTCTGTTCGGTAGCTTCCCTCCAGTCCTCCGATAACGATAACGCTCATATGATCTGATACCCCGACACTCTTGGCTACCAGAAAGATGCTACCAGAAAGACGCAGTGACCACCATTATAATGGTTAGAAGCCGTCCTGTACAACGGGACTGCTCTGGCATGTGATGATGTACCAGCCTGAGACACAGACTGTGTTCTGTCACTTTAAATGGTTTCAACACGCCCGTCAAGCGCACCGACATAATTATGTTACTTCCTCTTGGTGGGCTTCACGATAAGAGTACTTATTGACTAAATATGTGTTAGGCCAGTGGTTATCAACCTTTTTAGGACGCGACCCCCCAAAATAATCATATTTGAACTGGGGACCCCCCAAAATAATCATATTTGAACTGGGGACCCCCACCCTGACAAGCTCTTGGAATTGTATAGGAATTGAGGCATTAGCTACATTTAGTTTGACTCAGTTCCACAGATAAATATTTTGAATTGGAACTTCTCCCTGGTAGAGTGTAGATTCTGCTGATGTAAGGAATATGTTCTGTAACTTGTAAGCAATAATAATGATTTAAAAAACATGAATATGTAAATTAAATTGTTTTTATAATTGTTTGGAACAGTGCTGAAAATTATTAAAATAAAAAAAATCACAAGACAGCTTGTCTGATTTATTGGGAAAATTGGGAAATACCTATCTATCTTTACTGGTAATTGTTCTGTTTGTGATGGAGTTCTGGAGTGATAGTGGTTACAAGAATCTTATGAACTAAAATTAGCTTCTTATTGACTTGACTTCAGTGGTTCTCAAACATTTTCATGTCAAGGGCCCCCAAATTGATTTGTAGACCCGCCTACTTGTGTATAGTTTCTTCTAATGAATTGAACTTAACAGTTACGGATGATTACATTTTTGTATACATGCATATATAAGTAAATAAAAAGAGTTAGGGCAATTAATAACTAAGTGATATCATATACTGTACTATCCCGTACTGTTTCTAATGTTTTCTCATTATTGTTATTATAATTATAAAAATAATAATACTTATTATTATTATTATCAATATTGTTTATATCTATTCCTAATACTTTCTACAGTGCTTTCTCATTATAACATTATCATAGAGTTATAACATATCTAGAGGGTGGACTGCCCCGCCCCCACCAACAAAAGTTGTTCACGAGCGCATGAAGCACCCAGAAGTACCAATAAGAGCCAATAGAGCCAATAAAGCAGGCGCACTAGCGTTTCAGACGCACGCGCAGTAGCTTTTTAAATGCGGAAGTCTCCGTGCAATCTCAAATTTGACGGCAGCTTCACTGTTCCACTTCCACCACCGTTCTGGGGGCTTGGTTGGTTATTATTCATTTAAAAAACTGTAGTATAGTAAATGCTTTGCTTTATTTTGAAGTGCCACGAACGGAAGTTAAATAATTAGCAAGGTCGACTTAACGAGAGTGTTAAAATGGTCCAGCTCCTAGAACACTGGTCCAGCTCCAGCTAGTAGGATGTCTGACTCGGATTAGATGTTTTGGTACTTGAGAGGTCAAAGTCCGCCCCTAGTGTTGCCTAAAGCAGTGGTTCTCAACCTGTGGGTCAGGACCCACAGGATTTTGGGGGGGGTCCCCAGATGATAGTATAGTGATAATGACCATTACTGCATCAAAAGTAATCAACAAACTATACTATAAAAAGTGGTCAAACATTGGCCAAATTGGCAAATAATATAAGAAAGAGTCAAAAAATAGCAGATCTACAAGCTCACAACGCCTCGAGTCCCAACGCGAAGCGTTGTGAGCTTGTAGATCGGCTATTTTAACAATATTTATCTGTGGAACCGAGTCAAACTAAATGTAATGCCTCAACTCCTACAATTCCAAACGCTTGTCAGGGTGGGGGGTCCCCATGGTTCAAATATTATTATTTTGGAGGGGCACGGCTTAAAAAGGTTGAGAACCACTGGCCTAAAGGGCATTGCTGTGTTGCAATCCTCAAGAGCAGCGTGGGGTCAGTTTGAGGTTCAGTGACAGACAGACAGGCAGGCAAAGTGTCTTCAGGCAGAAGGTCAGACTGTTCTAACTTCAACTTGTCATAATGAGAGAAGACATGACTGCCTTGGTTTCATAATCAGATGTAGTTATGGTTCTTTCTGTTTACCATCATCCCTCCATCATTCTTTCAGTTCACCACACACTGAGTGTTTATCTGCTGCTGCTATTCTTACTTTCTGTAAATATAGTGTGTCAAGTGAAACCTGGCAGATTATTTACACTACTGTGTGTGTGTGTGTGTGTGTGTGTGTGTGTGTGTGTGTGTGTGTGTGTGTGTGTGTGTGTGTGTGTGTGTGTGTGTGTGTGGTGTGTGTGGTGTGTGTGTGGTGTGTGTGTGTGTGTGTGTGTGTGTGTGTGTGTGTGTGTGTGTGTGTGTGTGTGTGTGTGTGTGTGTGTGTGTGTGTGTGTGTGCGTGTGTGTGTTTGTGTGTGTGTGTGTGTGTGTGTGTGTGTGTGTGTGTGTGTGTGTGTGTGTGCGTGCGCGCGCGCGCGCGTGTGCGTGTGTGCGTTGTTGCTTAGGAATGTGTGCTAGTATTATGAATTATGATATGGGCAGTCCCTTGTTAAAATGCCTAAAATGCCCTTTCTCTCATAAAATGTGTTTTAAGATACTGCTGTTTTTAAGTTGCTAAATGCATGGGTGCCCCCCCCCCCCCCCCCTCAAGCAATTGTGATAATTCAGAGGTGTCTTCAGCTACAGCACTGAAGCTCTTGCTAAATTTGTTGAAAAATTACATTTTCACCTGACATGATTATAAAACAAGGCTAAGAGTCTACAGTAAAAGCCCATCTACTATAGCTACACCCAACCGGAACATAGTGATTTGAACTAACCCATTGTCATCCTTACTAGTGCTCCTCCAGGAGTATGAATGCTCAGTAAGTTTTATGGGAATCTGTCTTTTAGATTTCAATATACTGTATGGACATTTTTGCCTTAAAGGTGGCATTATAGTAAAGGCCATGGGGTCACCACAACCCGTAGCTTTCATTCTCCAGGCAGCATGCAGGTGCATGGCAATCCAGCAACTAGTTTTAAGAGATAATCTGGGATCAAAATATTGCCTTTTGTCTGTCTCTCACTGACATAAAAATCAAACAGCCGGACAGTTATAGTAAAAGTTTGTCTCTCTTTAGCCGCTGCAAGGAGTATGAACTGTGAAGACTTTTGATAGAAAAGAGATGAGATAGCTGGACATGGTGCTGCAGTGGAGGAGGAAAGCTGCCTTATTTTGAAACACTATGTTGTAATTTCCCTTGTTTATTGTATTATGTCATGATCAAGACAGATCATGCCATGTCACTACAGTGACTGTAGTGACAGTGCCATCAGTCATCAAAGACGAGAGGAGATTTATGTTCTATTTATGTTTTTATTTTTGGGAGGGGTGAGAGCGGGGGTCACAGCTTGTACAACCATGAAAAAGAGCAAAAGAATATCAAACCATTCCTATTGGAGTCCACCAACATAGTGTGTCCATAACATTACTTACCTACTCATTGTGAATGAAACAGTTCCATGCCGTATCTAGTACACCGCATCACAGATATGAGTCTTTTTTGGACTCCGTCTTTGGGAGAATCCCCAACCCCTGCCAGATTGGTATTGTTTAGTCTCTCTAAGCACTTTCTGGTGCTCAACATTTTCAAAATCCCCCAAAATTCAAATAATTAAAAAAGAAATATAATTGTTAAAAATGTTTCTGATCAACAATCTCACAACGTGTTGTATTGTGTTGTGTTGTGAGCGTGTACATCTGCTATTTTCGCTTGTCCCCGTAAAACAAATTATTTGGGCATTAGTTAAACAAGATGTACAGTAGAGTAAATAAATCCATTACCCGACTCCTTTTCCAAATGACCAATGCTTTTTTTATGGTCCAGAAATGTGAGGTGACATAATACATTTTATTTTCTTCATAAAAAAACAAACAAAACACTACTCCTTTCTTGAGAATAATGAAAAATTCACTGGCCATTTCCATGATCCCTAATCTAGGCTAATACTTTGTTATCGGCCTCGTTTTTTCTTGATTGCATCAAGACATTTGAATTCTGCCACTTTGAGAATATCATTATGAACCCACCTTATTCTGTTTTACCTGCCTTATTATGTAACCAGTGTCATGAGATGTGGAATCTGGGTTCAACTGTAGCCTATACTTACTTAGAATTGTATAATTATTAGAATTGTGTCTTATTTTGTCTTATATTATTTTATAATATTAAATAGACTTTAATCTGGTATCCTTAATACTGTGTCAACGGTGAGGCAGTCAACCTATAATCCCCCCCTTATATATGTTGTAAATATACAATAGAATCACATTGTAAGTAGTGAACTGTCTCTCAAATCATGTCATGATGAAATCATGCACATTCTGTATTTACACACTGATCAGTGCCTTACAAATATTTCTGTTAGTTTTACTATCTTTGGAACCATCCTGAACAATCCTATCTCTGAATGTTGCTCACATTCTATTGTCCCTACCCCACACAATGTTCTTTGAATAGCAACACACAGGTTATCGTTGAGCAAAGATACAGGAAATGCACCAGTTTAAGCACAAAAGCCCACATTGATACTTATTGTTCATTGCAAGTGACACAATATCAGATTAGATCAAAACTAAATAAATACTGTGGCCTTTGGGTAGGTTGTGCTATCGTCCTATCAGACTGAATGAATTTATAAGATCAGTCGGAACCAAGTACAAATTGAATCTGGACTAGTATATGACCTCTGTGTAGTCGCAGGGACCGTACCAATAGGTTATAACCACAGGTTCCATCCTGTTAATCTAGAGATCATCCGACTCAGGGATCGCCACAGGCTCCAGGGATACAGTGGGTAGAATAAGAGTTTTTCCATCAGATATCCATCCCAAGGCCGTCCGGTTGAAGGTGGGCCGCTTCGAACCTGGGTCCTGGAGTTCTGGGTACTTAGGGGGACTCAGGTCCACCTCAGGGAGTTTGAATGTGATTCCTCGAGGAGTTTTGTCAAAACCACCAAATGGCGTGGCAACCCTGATAATGACATGAACCGTGTGAATGCAGTCCTCACACACTAACGCACGTGCACCCACGCGCATACACACACACCACACACCGCACACCGCACACCGCACACCACACACCACACACCACACACACCTATTACTGAACGTATTTTGCTACTTTATAACGTTTAAATGTCACTTTGAATATTGTGTATCATTACTGTAGCTATGCTGCATTGGACACTTTTGAACTGTTTTTATTGTTGTAATATTTTATGTAATATCATGGGAATAATAATGCAAATAATTCACACTTTGGGACACTCAGGACTGCTGCTCTGCTCTCTTTATTCAGTCTATTTTTGATGATTATATTTATATTTAGTGATACTGTTTTTCTAGCAGACAAAGGCAAAGTAAGAATTTCATTGTGTGGTGTAAACACCTGTTGTTTTACTGTGCATATGCCAATACATATCTTGTATCTATGTTTAACCACATGAACCCTGGCAACCCACGTCATTATAGGTGAACATTTGGCAACAATAGCCGATCCACAACCTCACAAAACGTTGTGACCCTTTGTGAGCTTCTAGATTGTCTATTCTCGGCGAAGAGATTTATAGTGTATAGGAAAAAACAAGGAGAACCAAGTATGGACCCCTGGGGGGCCACGTCATCTGAAGTATAGGGTTCAAGTGGTTAAACAAAGTAACAAAATAGCTGCAGCCAATAGTCTCACCTGTTAAAGCATTTATAGTCAGGAACCTCTGCTTTAGGCTCAGGCTCAGCCATTCCAACTTTCAGAGTTTCAGCCAGGGCGGGGTCACTTATGATAGCCTGCTCCCATGGGGAGTAGATCTTGGTCACAGTGTTCAGCTTCTCAGCAGACGCATCTTGAAAAGACAATATTGGCCATATTAACAAGGCGACCATTTTGATCTTACGCGGGTGATGTATAGTATACAGAATACTATACATCAGAGCAAAAATAATCGCCTTATAAATATGGTATTTCAAAATATCAAACAAACTGACAGTATAACCTATTGGTGGGAAACGCTTACTGAACTATTACTGAACAGCAACTGGAGAACAGTTAACACAGACTGGCTAATTTGTCCGTCATTACTATCTGAAATCTTAAAATAGAGCATACTCTAAGAGTGTGCTCATCATAGGATGTGTAAGGGGACTCAGCAAGAACATCTCCTGGGATCCCCTAGTGACTATACAGTATAACAGATACAGTAACTCTGAACAGGATGGAAAGCAGATGTTTGTCAACTATTTCTTTGAATGTTTGACAAGCCATACACTTGCTAGCATAAGAAAGTAGTCATACTGTATCATTGCCAATTAGATGGAAAATGCTTTGCATCATCCCAGTGATATGTCAGCTGCCATGAGCTAATATAAGTTCTCATGACTGTATGACAACACCTGTTATTTATAATTAACATGAGAGCATTATATAACCGCCAGCTTTTATTTAAGTGGACAGTAGCAAGGCTGGTTTTCATTGACATCACAGAGCAGAACGTGATGTACAATTGAACCGCTGCAAGAATACTATAATTAGTAATAAGTATGATAAGTAATAAAGTAATAATGCGTAATAATATACAAATACATTTTAAAAGCTAAATATCTTTTATAAGTTATATAGCATATAGCATATGTACCTGAGGCACTACCATCTGGATTAGTGTTTCCAGAGGCTGGTGTGTTGGGGGGTGTTTTTCCATCATCCTCCTTAATTTCAACATTTTCTGCATTCTCAGTTAATACTTCATTCTGCAAAACAGGTGTGGGGTTCTTAAATATATGTTTCAAAATCATTTTCTTAAATTAGTCAATTATATGGCCTTTCTAATTATCCCCTCTACTTCTTACATGCATGTATGCAACATGTGCAAACATTCATGGACACACGCACGCACGCACGCACGCACGCACGCACGCACGCACACACGCACACACGCAGACACGCACACACGCACACACGCACACACACACACACACACACACACACACACACACACACACACACACACACACACACACACACACACACACACACACACACACACACACACACACACACACACACACACACACACACACGCACACATACTGATAAGCAAGAGAGGAACTATGTAGCAAAGTGCCTGGACAGCCTCTCACTGCATGAGTATAAGAGTGTGAGGGCATTAGGCAGGTCTCCTCCTATCTTATGATGTGTTCTAACACTTTTTCCAAGAGCATAATTTTCCAATGATTAATATGTAATATGAGGACAATATTCCATGCAGTCAACACACCTGCACATAAAATAATAATAATTATGATGTCAATAGGTGACATTAGATAGTATTCAATATTAGGATATTTACACATCCAAACATTAATAGATGAAAGTTCTGCCAATTACAACTATAAATATATTCATATCATGGTCTGTATAACACATTTTATTGATTTGAATGACGTAGAATACAACCAAACATGACTTACATTGAGCTGTGCATTTGCCTCATTTTGAATACTTTCAAATGTGTATTTCTCAGATCTTCTCTGGCGCATTTTGAAAAGACGGGAACCTCTGTTGGAGAGCAATGACAACTCCTCAAGCATGATGTCTTTTGGAGTACTGAGCTTCTTTCCCAAATCCATTACAGCGTCCCCTGGCAGACAAAAGGGGTAAAAAATGTACTTAATAGTTTAAATCCTTCCTCCAGTGTGTTATGAAAAGATCCTTTGGGTGCACCAAAGAAAGAGGTGAGTATTATTCGCATAATACATAGATAGTAAACCTTTTTGTAACAGCACCATGGAAATATATGCATGACAACATTTCTCATTCAGCATCACAAACCCCAATATATATATATATATATATATTTTTTTTTTGCCTTTATTTCTTAGATAGGAGAACCAAAGGCATAGAGGGGGTCGACAATGACAGAGACTTGGAAATGAACCCAGGTCCTCGTGGCTTACAAGGGGCACATTGTCTGTGCGGTGGCGGATAGTAACTAAGTACATTTACTGTATTTAAGTAAATCTTTTCAGTATCTGTACTACTTGAGTATTTGTATTTTTGGATGATGAAAATAGCAGATCTACAAGCTCAGTACTCCAGTACTCCAGTAGCAACTTCTACTTTTAGTTGAGTAATATTTGACCAGGAATACAGTATCTATACTTTGACTCAAGTACTGGGGTTGAGTACTTTGTCCACCACTGAGTCTGTGGACCAACTGGCTGAGCCACCATGCACTCCCAAACCAAATTCATAAGAAGTTTGCCCATCACGTTTAATATTCATGAAGTTAAAGGTAGGGTAAGTGATTTTCTTTGGTTAAAATACGTGTTAAGTATAGCTCTATAGCTCTATACTTCTGTTCAGTAACAGGGGTCTCCATGTCTCTCCAGCTCTTTACTAAACAGAAAATGCATTTTCAGGTCAGGATACCAATTTCATCCAATCAGGAGAGAGAACTCATACAGGATACAGATTAAACAAGTGAAATTGGATGTGATGACACAAATAAATGACTTTATTTGTGTCATCACATAAAACACTATAAAACTGAAGCTGATGAATGGGTAGGCTACTCTCTCCTGATTGGCTGAAATGTTGTCACCTACAGTACCTGAAAATGTATTTTCTGTTTATCAAAGAGCTGGAGAGACAATGGAGACCCTTGTTACTGAACAAACACTCTATAGCAATGATTACTGTCAGAATATAGTGTTTTAACCTTTTAACATCCAGAAATATCACTTACCCTACCTTTAACAATATAAAGTAAAGTGCAATCCTAAAAGTGAATATATGGGTTGATTTGGCAAAAAATGCACCCAAATGTATCCATTTCCACGGAAAAAAAGGAGTTCTGTCACGAGGGTCTTATGTGTGTGTGTTTCACACACACACACACACACACACACACACACACACACACACACACACACACACACACACACACACACACACACACACACACACACACACACACACACACACACACTGCTACCAACTTCAACATATCCCATTATCCTTGATCCTTGATCTTCTAAATATGAGATTGAAATAATTGTCTACAGTCTTTGGTGCATCACCATTGGATGACCATGATATTTCTCAAACAACTATAGACGGAATGTACCACAGCTGTCACAGACCATCACTATATCCAACAGCTACACAGTTGGCCCGCACGCCTTCTTTTCTGTCTGTTACCCACTCCCCCGTCGACCCGGCCCACCTACAAATAGCCTTTTGAAAAGGACAACTACAAAGGATTAGTCGCCATAGGTTGTAAATCATCCCAATCGCTTATTTATGGCAAGTGCCAGTGAATATAGCCCTGACATTTTGAACCAAGATCAAAATGGATGGTTCCCAGCAGCATTGTGGTTCTGTTTATTGTTGCACACGGGAGCTCTAGGTCATAGCATCGGTGTCGGAGGAAACCTTGTATGTCCGAAACCGTTACTTTTCAGGAAATGGAACGAAATGTTTCAGAAATAGCAAAAAATAGCAGATCTACAAGCACACAATGCGTCACGTTGCGACATATTGTGAGCTTGTAGATCAGCTATTTTCAGTACTTATGCTTGACACTCTTGTATGATGAAGTAGGGCATTAAATGACAAAAGAAAGTTGACATTTGGAGATACAAGGTTTCTGCCCGACAGCGGCGATATGTTTATTGTTTCATGTCAGAGCTCTAGGTCATACCATTGGTACCTTGGACTTCTCTGCAAATAGCTGCTGCATGCATCTTCCTCTCTCTGGTCGGCATTGTACAAAATTGTGACATTGTGGCTTTTGGAAAGGTGGCAGAACACAGGAGTACTGGAAACAGATAAAGGACACAGGATGTACAGTAACTGTCTAACATGAACTTGAGGGATTCTTTAGTTTTTACTCCCAACTCTATGAATGTTTATTTGAGAGGTGCTGGTGCCTTTCATCCTTGTTGCCAAATGCAATGCAGTAGCAAATACAGCATACTGTTTGTTAGAAATGTTCATACTTTTTTTTGCTTTGTTAATTTGCTTGTTTTTTAAGGAATACCACAACAATTTCAGCACTGGGATATGTTAATTGCGATTTCTTTATTTGAGAGTTTGTTGACTATTTATTATTTCAGAGACAAACATTCTTTGTGAATAAAGGATAGATTTTGTTTTTCAAATTTGTTGCAGCTGTTAACAATACAAGTTATAAAACTCGTTTCAATACCCGTACACTACCTTCTCCAATAATTTAATGTACATTTATTTTACAATGCTGATAATGAGTTTAGGCGATACATATATAGACACATTGATTACATACTGTCTTACGTACTTAAGTATTAAATAGTATAATTGCAAACAATAATCAGATTCCTTATCAGTTTATGCCCACAATATTTTAAGTGATAATTTGCACAGTGAATCACTGTCAGTGATCATAAACGTCCTCAAGTTAAAACAAAAATAAATACACTGCCTCCCTCCCTTGAGCATAAGAAAACTCTAATCTAATTTAATCATTCTAATAAGAATGCAAAACATTTATTGTTTTATCATATCCTTTAAATACCTTTCAATGCTTAATGCTTTTTTGTTTGAAAGGGGGAATTTATCCTAACAAAGAACTATCAAAGCAGCAATAATCATGAATGTGCAGCATACAGTAAATTGACTTAAATCTCTATTCTTAGTCAATTCTTAGTCTTCAAGATAGTCGATCTACAATCTCACAGCGCTTCACAACGTGCCGCGTTGTGAGCTTGTAGATTAGCTATTTTTGGCGAACGTCCCCTCCAAAATAGGGATGCTGGGGTTCAAGTGGTTCATGGCTCTGAAAGTTTAAAAATATATATGTGTATATAGATGTACTTATTTATATTCTATACTTCAAAATGTAAGGTGCATGAGGCTAGTCCTTACCTGTGAGTCCCTAGTATGTAACCTGTATCCTTGAGGGGAGGCAAGGAGGGCTCAGGGGTCAACCTAGGTAGTATGATCTTCCCTGCTCTTCACACTGCCAGACACTAAAGCCAAACTGTGAGAGTGTCTCTGTGCCTGTTGTCAGAGGAATGTAGCTTACATCAATAGTCTAAATTTAACCTGCCAAACACTCAACGCCACTCACAAACGCCAATGGACAACGATAGCTATACCAAGAGAATGAACAACACCCACGTCCAATGGCACGCTGAAAGGCTAGGGAAGCCCTCCAGGAACACATTCATTTACCTAACCTTTTAAATCCGCAAAGAGGACACGCCCCTTGTGTCATCTTTATTTTGCTGATCGGAGAGGTGCCACGTTCACAGTGAGCATAACCTCATCTTGTGTTTGTCTCTCCAGTTAAGTTGTGTTAATGTACCCACGATTACCGACTTAAGGACATAATTCACAGAGGACTGATAGAGAGCAGTGCAAATCCATCTCTCCCTGTCCCTGGGGCCATACAGTGCTTTCTGACAGTATGAAGGTCCTTACCCTTGTGGTCAAGCAAGTTGCACTACTACCAAAACCAAATCCCTTTATTCTATAATGCAGGTGTCTTCAACATGTTTCAGACCAAGGAAGTAAACCCCCTAGCTGAGAGAGACATGAAGCAGGGCGGGACCCCTACTACATATTGTATAAAATGTAAATCTATGAAAACCTTTTCTTAGATTCCATATAGCTTCATAAAATTGTTTGGCAAACTTGACCTTTGACTTTGTCTGTTCTTCCTTCCTCAACACCAATCCTCTTTGCCGAAATTAGCCGATCTACTATCTCACAGCTTGTAGATCTGCTTTTTTCCAGCGAATGTTCCCCCCTGAATAGGGATCATAGGGTTCAAGTGGTTAATGTGAAAACAAACAAACAAAAAAGAATAATCCC
This sequence comes from Gymnoscopelus microlampas, assembly GCF_963454915.1. NCBI lineage: Eukaryota > Metazoa > Chordata > Actinopteri > Myctophiformes > Myctophidae > Gymnoscopelus > Gymnoscopelus microlampas. Next base: position 26,665,576 of record NC_139939.1, read on the forward strand.
ATCACTCAAAGATTTGGCGGCCCCCTTTAGTAACTCTGAGCCCCTGTTGAAGACCCATGCTATAATGCATGCAACCCCCATTCCCTAAACATATACTGTACAGTACACAACCCATACATGTATGCTCATCTAACACCACCAGGCTCGAGGGACAGCACTAATGCAGCATGGAGCATGGATCTGCTTAGTGAGACTAGGCTTGCGGCAACTTGAAATGCCAACATTTCATGAACATTACCTTAGAAGAAGGAATCAATTCCAGATCAACTGTGACAGAAAGACAATTTCAGATGAAGGTGAAATATAAGCATTTTATACTATTGTAGTATTTATTTATTTTATTTCACACTGTTTATAAAGTGCAATACAGTAATATTTCATATAATCAAAGTAACAGTCCATCTCTATGTTAAGTTGTGCCTGGTGAATTGGAAAAATAGTCATGTTTCTTACTTTCAGATAACAGTCACTTCAAGAGAGATATAAGTCCTATAGTTTCTACGGAGAGTGTGCAACATAATACAAAAGCTCTGTGACTTCCTTGTAGGAAGTTGGTTCTGTGCAATTATCTGTCACCAGATGACCAGAAGGTACCAAAAATAACCTACTGTAGCAACTACAAGTGAGACAGTACTATACAATTAAAAATTTAACCTATAGTGCCAACGCAGTACAATTATGACATCTATAATGGCTACCACTGCAGGAAAAAAATCTGGTGAATATAATAAACAATATATTTTTATAGTAGTAAAATATCATTGATACATCAAACATTAAGAATCATCTCCAAAACACTTCCCACTTTTAAGAAAACAGTCCACGGACCGACTCTGACGGTACGTTTTAACAGCGGGCAACTCTGGGCGACGTCGTCCAAAAATATAATCAAAGTCTATGAGAACCGGCGATCGGGCGAAGTGGGCGGGGGGGCGATGAAAGATGGATTTCCTTTATCTTTTTGGGCGATATCGCCCGGCATCGCCGAGAGTTGCCCGCTGTTAAAACGCAGGGTGACCCTGCGTTCACACTGCCTATAACCAAATGGCCAAAACAACAAGGAGTGTCAGTGATGTTGTAACTTTGTACAACTCTGTACATCTCCTTGAATAAAGAAACAAAAAAAACTAAATCTACTAAATACATTCTCCACATTCTCCACATTTCTTACGAATCTCTTGCATACATTCAGTTCAACTTCGCCTAAATCCCACATCGCTTTATCTGTTCCTTTTCATTAAGATTTGGCGCAACATTATATTCATATTTACGTATTTCCCTAAAGCTAACACAATTCGACATGAGGGCTTCTAATGTTCTGCGCCTAATCAGAAGTATATTTGAAATATCACACGTGCGGTTGTAGGTACAAAAATAGACATAATACACTAAGTCTGTCTGTGATTGTCTTAGTGAGGGTAAGGATGGTATGGTAAAGATTTTGAGCTGGCCTCTGGGTTCTCCACCCCCCCCCCCCCCCCCATCACATAGCATCACTATTTGGCTTTTCAAATTAACAATCAAAATGTGATTTGACTTAAAAAAAATAATAATTTTAAAACATATTTGAGAAGTAATAGTCATATAGAAACAAAACATGCCAATGATGCAGTCCACATCAACACCAATTGGATCCTATATGAAGCAGATGCATGTTTAGGTCTTGCAGGGTTATCATAGCTCACATGGTCATTTCTAATACTGTATGTGTCACTTTCATGTCAATTATATCTATGATAATTGACATGAAAGTATGTTTGACTTTATCTGGTGTCATTACATTCTTTGAGCAAGGGAGCTAGAGTACTTTGTTACACTAGTACCATGTCCCATTATTATTAGCAGACATGAGAGGCTGGGCTGGCCTAAAGGGAGGCCCATAGAAAGCTGGTTTCGCTGATGAAAAGGTAATGCTTATAGACGGCTTCCGAAAAGCTGGGGCTGCACCATAAGGCCCTTTGCCAGCAGCGGGAACATCAAGTGACACCCTGCGCTTCCATTCAGGTGGAGGCTCTGGCAGAGATCTCCGCTGGCTAGCAGCTTTGACATTAGAGGCAATCGAAGACTGGAGGCTCTGGAATGTAAAGGCACCATCAACTGAACCAATGGGGCTTCGGCATGCTGCCTCCCAGGGTGAAGGGGGCTTGAAGGTCTTTTCTTGCCAAGATGTTTGCCACTGTGTAGGTGCAAATGATGGCTGGAATCCAGGTGTGCTTACAGGGGACATGGATCTTTGAGAGGTCACAGAATGCAGCCTTCTCGGTAGGCTCAGGGAATATCTCCTGTCAAATCCCTGAAAGAAATCCACATGCTATTTGATTGATGTGACACTAATGTTGCAGCCTTTGCTGCCACCATCTGGTATCACAAAGTCCTACGTATGAATACATATTTGTTTTTTTGTGGGAAAGATTTACAATGATTTAAAAACATTATTCATAAATGCATTAACCTTAAAGGCACAGAAAATGTATTTGTTGAAATTCACAATGTGTAAACCACTTATGAACATGCAATTTTGATTCAATCAATTTCCATATTTCATAAATGGTTTGTATCTTACAGTATGCCCTAATTAGTGTGCATTATTGTATTGGCGCTAATGCCAATGAATATAAGCTCGATTTCAAAACTTACCTGTTCAGCATTTGAGAAACTTTATCATATATTTTTGAAAGATGAGAAATATATTGAAATGAGTTCTGTGCCCAGTTATTTTTGTTATGCTTTTCTTAACCAGCAACCATTAAATTCTTATGGTGGGCAACACAAACATTTATAAATGTTTTATGTGCAAAATCATTCTTCTGTATGATTTCACATGGTTCCTATTGTAAAAGCATGCTTTCACACAGTGGCCTGGTGGGCATGCTATGATACACGGTCATCACTCCAATCAAACAGAAAGAATAAGAGAGTTGGACCAGTGATTGTGATTGCCTTCAACAATATTTAGAATATCTTCTTTGATAATCCACCAAATCCTGGGAATGATGTTTATTGCCTGTGCTATTGCAGAAGGCATGGAAAAGGCTATAAGCAAATATGGCAATGTATTAGTTGTGCAATAAGAATGTGAAACAAGTGCAGAAATTAGTGAATGAGACCACAGTAGTTGAGAAAGATACAGCAAAGGTTTGTGCAGAAAAGAGGAAACACAAAAGTCAGAATAAAGGATACATTTAATAGCGCGATTGTGCAGTGTACAAGAAGTGCAATAGACAAAGATAAGCCTGAAAGACAGACTGGAGGATAGTATGGCAAAATCAGATTTTCTCTTGGATTCATTTTGTGTTGGTATTTACACCATCCATAGCAGAATACCTTAAAGTCAATTGAACACCTGTTTTTAAATTAGGGTTTGGATGTGTATGATGTCAGTTGAATTTACTCACAATTAAATGACTGGCCATAACTGACAATTAAGAGAAAACAAATCCACATATTAAACATTGCATTTAGAGTAGTGAGAGTTACGACCACAACAAAAGCTACTTCTTTGAGTTGTCATGATACCATAAAAGTTTGGAATGAGACTGAAGGAATTGCAAATGTTATGCATCTAAAAAGAAGTGCATATATCTCCCCAATCACACTCATTAAAATGACAAATACAATTTAGCCAGAAATACACATCATATTCACGTTGTCCTCAAATCAGATGGAAATATGGAAATCATATTTTCAATTACTTTTAGGAAATCAGAGGCCAGAATAAAAAGAAAGGTATGAACTTGATTATTACCAGTAATATGTAGTCATTGAATTCACAAATGAAGACGGCAGACGCTATATGAAATATAAAATTAAAGTAAAATAGTCTAAATTGCAGCTTTAAGTAGAGATCCAACACCTGGACAAGTCTCTCTACCAAGACAAATCTTTAAATAAACGATAGCACTTCCTGAGTATGCTTACAGTTAGCCTCACATTTTCGTGTTGAACATTATTGCAGCTCCCTATAGTTAATAACCACTTAAACCCTATAACTACTGTAGGGGTCTACAGTAGGGCCCTCCTTTTTTCTCTCTAAAACTCTTAGAAAATAATTGATCTACAAACTCACAACGCATCGTGTTGCAATGCGTTGTGAGCTTATAGATCTGCTATTTTTGCCAAATGTTCGCCCCAGAATAGAGATGCTAGGGTTCATGTGGTTAAAGTAGAGGATTAAAAGTGCAGATTTTATTTCTATAAATTAAAAAAAAAAAAAAAAAAAAAAAACTTCTTCCTTTGATACTTACATCCATAACATTCTCCTGCTAATCTCATTGCCAGCTACATGAAACTGTCTCCATACAGAGTTGACTTCAAAAAAACATACTTTCACTCAAATTCTTTGTCGGTTGCTTATACATTATTCAAATGTTACTCTTTCACATAAATTTTCCTTCTGTGGTCTAGACATTCATCCAGAGTTACTCAGGCCAAATGAAATATATTTAGGCCTACATTAGGCCTATATACCTTTATATCATTCTCCACATTGGAAGAGTGACCTACTGTACTTTTGGACAGTGCAAAACCCTATACTCATTCACCTGTAGAGTAATTTTACTCACATTTATTTAAAATCCATGCCATCAGCATTTCTGCCATCTCATTATTGCATTATCAAAGTGTGATCATGCAACGACTAGTGCAGGTAAACAGGCTTCCACAGTTTGGCTGCTACTACTGCTGGCTTTTTAGCAGAGAATTTGGGCTGAGGAGCCATTTGACGCGCACCTCTAGCAATCAGGGATGCAGGAGTGAAAGATGCTAAGCTGTCCTCAAAAGCTGGGGGGCCTTGATTGTATGTGGGTTGGGCACTTGCTGCTTGATTTTTGCTTATGTGATTAGCAGCCGATGTAGCAGTGGGCATTTCACCCAGTTGCTTGTCAACTAAGAGAGACTCAGCTGATTTTGCATGTTGGAGGGTAGAAGAATATTGGGAACTTACCCACCCAGAGGACTTTGTTGACGCTTTTGCCTTGCTATGACCAGAACTAGGTTTAGGGGTTGGAGTAACCTTAGAGATTGATGCTGTAGATGATTTGGGGCTGGGACTTTTGTCCGCAGCGTGTGCATCATATTTAAAAAGTGAGGAGTCCAGCTGGTATGGCTGATGTCTCATCACATCTAAAGTGTCGATGTGCTTTGGGGGAGCTTTTGGCTTCACTTTGATCTCTTTGGGCTTAATTTTGGGACTTGTGGAAGGGGGCTGTTTAGCTGCTGATGGAGGGTAGAAAGGGGCAAGTAAGGGATTGTAGGAATTTGGGGGTGCACGGACATTGGGGGAAGATTTCCAAGAATTAGGGAGTGAGGTGAGTGAGATGGGGGATGGTGATCGGACTGGGGTTTTGTTAGCCTGCACTGTGTCAGCAGTCACAACAAACTTCTCCATACGGGATTGTCTCTTTGCAAACAACTGTGCACCTTTTCCCTTCAGAGGTGGACCATCAACAGCCCCACTAATACCTCTGTCAGAGGCCTGACCCTTTGGAGACGCAGGTGCAGGCTTTAATGAGTGGATGTGTGAGTCCCCTAGTTGCGGTGGGCCAGATGAGCCCGAGTTAACAGATGACTTAATCCTTGATGGTGAGGATGGGTGACGTGGGCTGTAGGTTGGACTGAGGACATCAATACTCACAGGTGATCGAGCTGGCTGTGGACTCCTGTTAGCCATAGTTGGTTGAAGTTGAGACTGGGGAGGGGAGTTGACTGGTGCCCAGTGGTTGGCCGTCAGGTAGGGATGAGCTCCTTCTTGCTGTTGTAAATGAGTGTGAGGCACCACAGGATTGGGAGAAGGTGGTGAAAGTGGGCTTCTTGTTGGGTGACAGGGCTCAGGAGGAGGACTCTTCTTCAACCAAGGAGGACATTTTTGGTTGATGGTAGGCTTTGGCGCAACTGGAGGGGGGTTCTTTAGTTTGACAGTTCTGGGTTGCATGAAATTACAAGCCTCAGCACCTAAACTAAACAAATCTTCCTCTGGCTCAATATAAGACCTCCTATCGCCTTTGTTTTGTAGGTAAGGATCTGAGACTTGAACTGACCCTGATGTCTGTTTATTAGTACCTCGCCGCTTTGACTCTGGTAAGGTACCTCTCTTGACAGCTGGCACAGATATGCGCTCATCTCTTGAGGCTATGATGTCTCCAGTTGGGGACCAGACCTGAGGACTTGTATTAATGGGGACAGGTACTTTGAATTTTAGTTCAGGCTTCTTTGTCACTGGGCCAGTAATGCCACCACCGGGAGGTTGGAGAGGGGCAGATGCACGAGTTTGAAATCCTAGGAAGGGCTTGGCAGTTCTATTTGGCACCAGGGGTCTTGGCACATTGGATAAGTGGTTCATCTGTTGAATATCCTCTTGGTATTGAATGTTTTGCTTGGTACTTTCATCTGTGTAGTTTTGACTCTCCTGATTAGTGGATTGCACGTACAGTTCTGTGTTATAAGCATTCTCTATGTCTCTATATTCAGGCATAATCCCATCCACAGGTAAGCCTTTACGTCTCAGCTCCTCGTTCTCTATTGCAATTTCATCCATCCTTTGACGACGCTTGGCAAACATCATTACACCTTTCCCTGTTGTCTCCGTCAGTCCCTCCATTTCTTCACGGTCTTCCCAATTCAAATCAAAAATGTGCTCTTGGGGATGAACAGAGTGCTCCTCTTCTGGCTCAGAATCACTAGTTGCCACACAGTTCAACCCGGTCGATCTGACTTCCTCAGCGTCTTCCTCTGTTTGGTCTTCGCTGTCAGGACTGCTCTCATGCGTTCCGTAGCTAACAAGTGTGAACTTCTTGACCCTTTGACGACGTTTGTTAAACAGCAAGGCACCTTTATTTTGAGGGTTTGGTGCATCAGTCAGAGTCAGAGCAATGCGCTTACATTTAGACTTGGTCTCTTTGATGTGTTTCTCTGATTCACTTACGATGTGACCTGAGTGAGGAGAGAGAGAGAGAGAGAGAGAGAGAGAGAGAGAGAGAGAGAGAGAGAGAGAGAGACAGAGAGAGAGAGAGAGAGAGACAGAGAGAGAGACAGAGACAGAGACAAAGGAAGAGTAATTAAAACATGACTAAAATACTTACTTACTTACTTACTTACTTACTTACTTACTTACTTACTTACAAATAATCAGCTCTAGAACACAGATCATCTAGAACACACATAAGCTACAATCAAAATAAATGTAAATATGTTATAAATGTTGATACTAATGTGATACAGATTATATAAATGTGTGTCCTTCAATGTTCTTACAGTAGGTAGTTAATGTAGTTAGTGCTTTCTTCAAACCCAGTTATTAGATAATATAATACTTTCCACATAGGCATGGCAGTTTATGGTAGAAGTGAACCAACACAAAATGGCTACCCTATATATCTATGGCACAGAACATCTGAGGTGCTGTATTAGTCAAGGAAAAGATCATTTAGACCTGTTATTGTCCCTTCAGTTCTGGATGTAAAATACATGTATACCATCATGTAATAATAATAATAATAGTAATGATAATAATATATATTATGTTTCCATGTTATTGTTATTGTTATTAAATAATAATAATAACATAGAAACATTTTAAATGGTAAGCGAGCTATAGTGAACTACTACAGTAAAATACATTTTTGAAAGTATACTTGCTGATGCAAGTGCACTAATAAAAGCATCATATTTACTTACAGCTAACTTAAGGGGGGTTCCATGAGGCAAGTGAACAGCTAACTTTCCATTGCAGTCAAGTCTTAGGGGTGGAAAAGGGATCGGGTGACAGACCAGGGGGACACATGCTGGTGTCTGTCAAATGCATTTCTGCCAGCCTCATCATAGGCATGGTCATATTTTATTCTTATCCCACTGACTATCAAAGCTCATGGGGGAAGTCACCCAGTAAGTCCTCTTCAAACAGACCCCATATTATGGTATGAAAATAACCAGCACCCACAGTCCTTTGCACTAATTATTTACTCAATAGCTCCCCTAATCCGTACAGTATCTACACACCTTCCTATAATAATCTTCCAATTTGCCAGCTTATAAATTGCAATGCTGTAGAGGAGACATTAAATATTTAAAGTTTGTACATAAAGCAGGCAAACAAATCAGACAATAACTGGACAGTGAAAAACTATAGCTGTCATTGAATAGCACACAGCTTCTGGCTACATACGTACACTCCAATCGAACACATTAGGTTAGAGGATATAACTACTTACGTGCTCGTCTTGCCCTGCGCCTCTCAGGTCTGCACAGATCTGTGTCAGACTCCGAGTTCCACTTCTCTGCCTGCTCAGCACCCGCGCTTGAAATTCCAGAGGAGATAGGAGCAGGAGGTGCTTCACTGTACCCTCCTTCCTCTGGAGAGTCAAGCGTCCAGTTCTCCTTGGCCCTCGCCCCAGTGCAAGGGCCCTGCCTCCTGCTGTCACCCTGACGATGTTCTGGGGTCAGGGTCAAGGCCGGGGTCACGTCACCACAGCCATCAGAGGAGGGAGAGGAGGCAGACTGTATGCGTGACACCCGGCCTGAGCTTATTGGCTCTTGGTTGGAACGTGCAGAGTGCGAGGACAGTGTTGTTTTCATGGTGTTGAAGTCAGGAGACTCAATGTTATGAATGTTATCCATTTCCTGGTAAGAATCATCTTCCTGACCCCCAATTTGTTCAGAAAGGGCCTGCTGCTCCCGACTTTGTGACTGAAGACATTTTGGGGACTCTGGATAACTTTCTTGGATATCAGTGGGCTGTGGGTCAGCGGGATATTCTGCATCACTCTCACTTCCCATATAGTGCGATTGCGATGGGGACTCTGTCACACACAGTTCTTTGGAGCTATCTGAATCTGAGCAAGTCACCAGGTGACCATTGTTCACTGGGTCTTCTGCCTCACGTTCCATCTCCAATACTCTATGGGCTGTCACAAGGTCCTGGGTGCCTCATAAATGACCTTTATTGAGACAAAGCCAAATGAGTTAACACTTTTGCACACATTATGTAGATAACTGTAACTAACTAACTCACTCTAAAGTCTGATTTGAACTTAGTTGCACACCAGTGTTGTGCAATGAAAATAGAAGATTTACAAGCTCATAAGGCGTCACGCTGTGGCGGGTTGTGAGATTTTGGATCCACTATTTTCAGCACGACACCCACACGCAACTAAGTATAACCCAAGCTTAACCATACCCTATAAAAAGATATGAATTACACAGGTTTAATGATTTTACAGGACTCAACCAGCATAAACATGACACTTTTAGCAAAAATCGAATAACTGCAAAATCACAAAGTATTACAAAGGCATGCTGCATAGTTTGTTTTAGTGTGCTGACAGGAGCATTAAACAAGTTGTACAAACAGTAGCATTTGTAGCAACTGTGTTATTGATTGAATAAATTCCTGTCCCCAATAGGAAGTGTAGCAGGCTGTCTTGGCAAATTCAGCTGGACTTTCATCACTCTAAATGGAATGGTATGCAGCATCACCAAGGCATACAGCATTCACATCTAACAGCATAACAAAAACAATTTGGTGGCTCTTTTCCACACTGCTATATATGTAAAGTGCTCTTCTGTCCTCCTCAATCACTCCTATGACTATCAATTTGTGTCAACATTTCCATTTAAGTACTACATTTGAAATGGACTATGCTTTATTATATTGAGCCACTTGATCTCTTACTTCCTCTCTTCCGTTCCTTTCTTTGACCTTCCTCACTTAAGTCCTGGTTCTGTCTTCTGGTTGTTATTAACTCAAACATAGATTTCCAGCTAAAATCTGTATAATTGAATTTGATATGTAGTTATACCTAGAATCCTTGTCAAGGGGAGTTAGACGTATTTAGATGAGGACAGAATAATAATACTTCAGTAAAACAGACAACTTAATTCCTGTACTGATTGTTATACAGATCCATCCTGATCTTGCAGGTTCTGGAAAACTGCAGCATAATACCAAAGACATACTGCATAACAAAATGAAATGTTCACTGTGTTTTGTCTCTTTCATAAATATATTTGGGTTTAGGTCACATAATGATACTGTAGAGAGCTACATTACTCTGACAGCAGAATCCTTACCTGTATAGGCCTACTAGTGAGCGATTTGGAGGACAAAAGGGGACACTAAAATCCCAAGTCTAATATTCACCCACACATGAAGTTCCAATATCTACCAGGTGATGGAGCCATATATTAGCATTACAGACTGACATTATTTCTGAAATTCTGTGTGTGTTACCTTTTCATCAGAGAAACATTGTTTAATCCCATTTTAGGGAAAGACATGATTGACTAATTTTCATCCAATTAAATTACAGAATAACCAGACAGACAGACAGACAGACAGACAGGCAGACAGGCAGACAGACAGACAGACAGACAGACAGACAGACAGACAGACAGAGACATTACAGACAGACAGACAGACAGACAGACAGACAGTCAGTCAGTCAGTCAGTCAGACAGACAGACAGACAGACAGACAGACAGACAGACAGACAGACAGACAGAGATAAACTTCAGACATTTTTGATGATTTGGAAGCCCTTACTGTATATACTCTCCTTTCTGAAAGGGTGAAGTAAGCGTTATCCTGTGCTTCATAATAAAGATATTTGAAACAGAAAAGGTCAAATGTCAAGGTCAAAATCCCTAGTTAAAAAATATAATCAGTCAAATCTCAGGTGGAAGTGGTTTATATTGACAATTGCATTATGTGTTGACAGTGCCAACCTTCTAGTTTATATTTGAATGGTGTAAATTAAGGTCAAACACAGTGGTGGAAAAAGTACTCAAATTGTGTACTTAGGTAAAAGTATCAATACTGCAATGCAGAAATACTATGTTACAAGCAAAAGTTAGGTAATCAAAATATACTTAAAGTACCAAAAGTAAAAGTACTCATTCAAATCTGTGTGTCCCGTTTCACAAGTTATATGTCTAAAATTCAAATTCTGAAAATAGGGCTGAAGGCATTAAGGTATGTTTTGTAATAATAATCTAAATCTACAAAGTAACTAACTAAAGTTTTCAAATAATTGTAGTGGAGTAAAAGTACAATATTTGCCTTTGAGATGTAGTGGAGTAGAAGTAAAAGTAGAAGTAAAAGTACCTGAAAATTGTACTTAAGTACAGTACTTGAGTAAATGTTCTTAGTTACTTTCCACCACTGTTTGTTATTGTGTTTTCTAGGCCAGTGGTTCCTAAACAGTGTGCTCAATTACTCTGGTGTGCCCTGAGACAAGGCCAGGTGTGCCTTGTGATTTTGTGACAATCACACATTATTATTGAAATGTAATCAACTGTATATAAAGTTAATACATTTGTAACAAAAGCAGATCTACAAGCGTGTGAGCTTGTAGATTGGCTATAGCACAATATTATCTCCAATTGCCTTCTTCTTGAACAGAGGTTTTCAACTGATTGTTCACTGTGCCGCCCTATGAGCTTGTAGATCTGCTATTTTTGAATAGCCAAAGTATGAAATATGGTTAACGTGGTTAATGATTGTGATGCCATATTAACTAGTTTCGCTGAGGACCCCCTGGTACCCCGCCAAGGACCCCACTTTGAGAACCAATGCACTAGACATTCAGGGGCTGGAGCTAGGCTACCAGGAACCACCAGCCTAACGACGACTCAACCTGGGGACCACTGTTGAGTGGTGGATGGAGATAAGGCTAAGATTAGGGCTTCTGTGTTCCACAGATTCTGTCTATTGTGGTGGACAAGGACAGAGTCTCATGTCATTTTCTGGCTTCCTGGCCCTTAACTTATTCTTCAGGTTTGCCAGTGTGGGAAAACACTCTCACAGAGATATAAAGTTGGCAAGGAACAAAACACATCATTGATTTGACTGTAAGCTCTGTGAATTCTGCCTGACAACTCATCCAGAACTTGTATCGTCATGTGTCACGCAGGTAAATGATTGTCAATAAATCACTTGAATGTAGAGACGGTTGGAACACAGCTCCACACTCTGTCGCAGCCAGAACCTTCTGATTCCTAGTAAGGCAATAACTTACACAGTTACCTCATTGCCATGGAAATGACAGTACGGCAGGCGGGTGATCTCTTTGTCTGGGGTGCGACCCTGTGACTTGATATACTTTGGAAGATTAGCTGTTTCCACGTTAGACATGGAATGTCATGTTTTCCACTGAGCAGAACTAAGTATCTAGGAATGTTTTGAATACCTTTTAAACAAATTATAAGATAACATACAAAAATAACATGTGAATCCAATATTAGCCATAGGCTGTAATATTGTGTATTCATATGTTTTCAATTCTAGAATATATTGAGCAACTCCTGTAGAGATGTAGGCTGTAAAATAAGGTGTGCTGTAAAGTGTAAACAAAAAGACAAAGCATAACTGCATTACGGGGATATTATTGCAGTTGCCCATTACTTTTCCTCACTACTGTTCTTATAAAGATATATGCCAAAGCCCACAGATGACTTCATTAGTAAAAATCCAAGTAAATCGAATAATAGTGCTTTCCTTTCATGTGAATTGTTTAAGTCCTTATAGTGTCAATTAAACAATGGAATATGGCTTACCTTCATTGAAGAATCAGTGCACAAGAAGCCTGTATCAAACATTGAAATATTTAAGCCCTGCTTCCACTTGATCTGTAACTATTACTGCATATCAGCATCGATTACGTTTTTAATCCTGATGATACATTCAAAAGTAGAAATGATTGCCCAAAACTAGCCTTGTCAGTCTCTGTCTGGTGTCTCAATTGTAATGACTTAATGTCTGACTGCATGGATATTCTTGACTGAATCTCAGAATTTCTTTTTCTAACAGAGTTGTCCAGGTTAAGTACCCACCTACTTGAAGAGTGGTCTCGCTCATGTATTTCATATTAGGAGGGAAAAGATTAAGGCTGGTGCTGCTATTTGTAGGATGAGCCATAATCTTCCTGTCTAATTTAGTTGGAATAATTTAAATATAGTTTTATATACAAGTTTCAAGTTTGAAATTTCAGGTTAAAGTACGGTAGTACAGTTGTTAACTGGGGACATTGATGTATTCCCATGTATGTATGGTCTTATTTACGTATTGATTTATGATCCTGCAAAGTGGTAAGATTGAAGATAAGGCAAGTTTCAGTTTTTCCAGATTTTGTAACTATTGATTTACTTAAATGGTAAATGGTGCATTTATATAGCGCTTTTATCCAAAGCGCTTTACATAGATTGTGCATTACATTCACCCATTCACACACACATTCATATAACGATGGCGGAGGAAACCATGCAAGGCACCTGACCAACCTGCACATCGGGAGCAATTAGGGGTTCAGCGTCTTGCTCAAGGACACTTCGACACTAACCCTGGGGGAGCCTGGGATCAAACTGGGAACCTTGCGATTCCCATCCGGCCGCTCTACCGGTCACTCTACCCCTGAGCCAACTGCCCCGTTGGCTGATACCAAATGTGAAATTAGATATTATTATGAGTAAACAGATGAGGTAAGCCCATAATACCTTGTTCTCTTTGACAGGTTGCCCATACATGGACCGGTCTGAGTTGGAATCCATGTCTTGCAGAGATAATGTGAGAGAGGAGTCATGGATGAATAAAACAGTACAGACAGACATAATAGGTTATGTGATATATTATTTACATCTTATTTGTGACCAGATATCATGGGCAGAAAGTATGTTTGTAACCATCGCATCTCACACCCAACAGAAAAAAGCTTCAGTGCCAAGGAAAAATAAACATTAACCTATACAGAATGGCTGATCTGAGATGAACTTTCCTGTTGATATAACATAATGGTTAACATTGGGAAGTAAATGTGTCTCCATATTGTGCGGTTTAACAAAAGGTGAATCAAAATGTGCTTTATACAAAACATGAAGCGCATTAAGACATATTGCAAAAGAAACAATAAAATGACTAAAGAGAATAGAAAATAATATTAATAATAATATAGAATTTTGACCTATATTTGCACTGAATTGTGAATTAATTTTAAAAAAAAGTATTAATTCAATATTTTCGATTAGTATGAAATCAATAGTTTTGCTTGGGTGAATTAATTTAGTTAGTTTCGAATCTAATTTGAATCTATGCATTACAATAAATGATCTAATATGAGTTATATTTACTTAATTCCAAGTCAATTAGATTTACTTAATGTAAATAGTTGTCTCAATTTTATTGAGTACATCTTGTGTATTGTTTCTAACAGTGTAATAAAGTCAAGATATGCTTGAATCTTAAAAATAACCACTTTATTCCTTTATTCCAAATTGTATGAGATTTATTTTAATTGTATTTGTCTCTGGTTGTTTCCTTCAAAAGTTATGCTCTTTTCTATTTCTTCCATTTTCAGGTTTGGGTTCAGGATATGTGTAATAAAAGGTTAAAAATGAACCCCATGGGACATCATTTCAGCCTGTTACCTGGCAGAATCTTGAAATACACACTTCAAGGATGAAGAAAAACCAGGTGGCGAAAAAAAGAATCCACCCTATGCGCGTGGACCCCACTTTCCATCTAGATTTTACTCTTAATCATAAGAATTTCCAAACTGATTCAACTATATTGTACAGGCCCAATACATTCGCAAATTATTAAATAAGACAAAACATAATACAAACATGAACAAACACCCCTCCTCCTCTTCAGTGCTTGGCACCTTCCAATTAACAGAGGAGAGACAGGTGACCCACAGTTCCCCATAGTGTCAATAAATAAGCATATAACATGAACATATTTAAAACTCTTAGTCATTGTGACATCTATGACATTTTACTTTAAAATGTAATAGAGGAAATATGCAACACAACACTGTTGAACTGTCACTTTGAATCCAGCTGATGATTACAATTAGTCATTTGAATCAGCTGTGTGGTGTGTGTGCAAGTTCCTTGATTGTGTGTGGATGGGCATGGGCTGTGCCATGACAGGCTGATTTTGTGTTTTCCAGTTGAGGTTAAACACTACAGCATAAAAACATGGTCTCTGTCTCTAGAGGAACCTCCTACTCAGTCAATCTCTGTAACACACAATCAGCATAAAGTAGGGAAGCCAACTCAGAAGTTGTTGAACAATTCCCCTGCTAGCTCTGGAAGTTTTGGAAGATGAAGTTTGACAATATACTTTCAGACATTAATGGATTTGGGAAATTCCAAATCATGATTATCTTGATTCAGAGCTTCTCTCGAATTACTTTGCCATGTCACTTTTTATTGAATAACTTCATAGCGGCTATTCCCTCTCACCACTGTGACCTCAGCAGTCTGGATGATGCCGGTGTCTTTAGGAATCTGACCCAGGAACAGAGGGTTGCTGTTGGGGTTCCAGTTCAGGATGGGATTCCAAGCTCCTGTGAGATGTTTACAGAACCTCAGTATGAGTTTCTGTCCGTCTCCAACTATACTAATGTCACACTAACTGTGTGTCAGACTGGATGGGTGTATGACAACACAACCTTTAAATCTACATTGGCTACAGAGGTAAGTGTGTTTCAATAAGGGTGATTCAGGTGTCCTATGATCACAGATAAAATGATCTTATAGAGACAAATGTTGCATTAATTTTTATATAAATGTGGGAGTACTGCTTGACAAGGGAGATACTGTAACCAGTGACATGAATCTTAATCCTTTTGCAGAGAGCAAAAGAGCTCCACCAATCTACTAAAGATGTCTTTTAAAAAATATGTGCAAAAATGTTTTATTTTTGTCAATGATTTGAAGTGGGACCTTGTGTGCAGCAGTAAATGGATGAACCGAGCAACAGCCACTATATTCTTCATTGGAGTTATGTGTGGAGCTCCTATATTTGGATTTCTCAGTGATAGGTATGCTAGTTATTACAAATATGTAGTAACCACTGTAACTAAATTATTTTAATACACTAAATAATTAACAACTTAGTAACAATTCATTTGCAATCAATTAGCAACCCACATTTAAAGGGATAGTACACCCTCAAAATGACTTTTTTTCTATCGATTACTCACCCCATGGAGACTTGAATTCATGGAGATGTTTTTGTTTTTGACGCATTCCAACCCCAATAATTTGATGACTGGCGGCGGCTCCGGTAGGAGACTCAAAGTGTCAACTTTGAGACTCAAAGTGTCAACTTTGAGTCTTGTACCGGAGACATTAGCATCTTTCCGCCGGTAATCAAATTATTGGCTTAGGAATGCGACAAAAAAAAAAGAATCTCCATGAATTCAAGGCTTCATGGGGTGTGTAATTGATAGAAAATAAGAAATGTTTTGGGTGAACTATCCCTTTAAGTGTTAACCACATCACTCTAAAATCACTCTATCATGTTCTTTCTTTGTCTAGATATGGTCGAAGGAGGACACTATTGGTATCTTATGTGTCATCATTGGTGGTTGCAGTTATAAGTTCATTATCCACATCATATATCATGTTTGCCATAATGAGATTTTTGAATGGAATGACACTGGCAGGGATAAGCATTATCTCTATTGTTCTATGTGAGTATTCATTGAAATCTGTTTGATGAGGAAAAAACTATATATCTTTCATTTTAGATTAATTCCTAGAAAACCCCACACTCTGGGTTGCTTTTTTGTTTCTGCAGCTGTCGAATGGTTTGGCATTGAACACAGAACCTTTGCTGGGGTGATTGTAAGTCTAGACTGGACACTTGGTAACTGGATTCTTGCTGGAATGGCCTACTTTGTAAATGAATGGAGGATGCTTATACTGGCAGCAACTTCACCCTTGATAGTGTCCATTGTTGCTTGGTGGTATGATATTTTATGTCATACTTCATAAGACATTTTATTTACAGTATAAATGCTGTATCCCATTACAAGAGGTTGATAAGGTGCTATATTCACCAGACACTTCAATGATGACATTTCAGGTGGCTTCCCGAGTCTGCAAGGTGGCTCCTTGCTAATGGCAAGGTCGAACCTGCTCATGTTTACCTCATGAAATGTGCCAAAATGAACAACAAATCCAAATGTATGGATACCATCACACCAAGGGTAAATACAGTAGACATTCAATTCAGTGTTCCAATATTGCCTTTTACAAGAAGTGTTGTGTGTGAAGTGTTGTGTTGTTTTTATTTTGTTGCTGTTTTGTAAAGCAACTTTGAGTACTCCGAAAAGCGCTATATAAAATGTATTAACAATTCATTTTTTCCCCGTTTATTCAGACACTTTTAGATTCCGAGAGTGTTGCAAGAGGTGATAAAAAGTACACATTTCTGGATCTTGTGAGAACTCCAAATATGAGGAAACTTGCCATATGTTCAGGGATAGTATGGTAAGTACCAATGCCATATAGCGGGATAATATTGTCTGATTGTCATGATCAGAGCCCCTGATGAAAGAGTCAAAATACTGTCAGAATCATGTGGCTATATTTATTGAGACTTAATTGATATGCATTTGCCATTAGCCAATCCAAGACCCTGTCTTTCCCTGTTATTTGTATTGGTTGAATGCTCCTAGCAAATAATACATGATGCAAGTTTTCATTCACAGAAACTGTCTTCTCCACTTTCCAGGTATGGAGTAGCATTTACATATTATGGGATAAGTCTGAATGTAACTGGGTTTGGGTTAAACCCATACCTTACACAGCTTGTATTTGCCACCATCGAAATTCCAGGAAAGGTTTGTGTCTATTACTTCCTGAACAAGTTTGGCAGGAAACCTGGTGAGGCTGGGGCATTGCTACTAACTGGAGCCTGTCTTTTCATTAACCTGTTTGTTCCAAAAGGTAATATGATTTGATCAAATATTCAAATTCAAATATAGATTTAATAATGTTTCTTGTATTGTAATGTCTGTAATGTTTGCACAATGGTGTGGTCTGAATAATAAATAAAGAAACCTGAGACACAAGTATACACTGCAAAATGAATTATATGCTTGCATGTCTTCCTTCAGATATGGGCGTAATTCGCACCACTGTGGCTGTCCTTGGTAAAGGCCTATCAGAAGCATCTTTTACTATCATGTTTCTGTACACAACTGAACTCTACCCTACAGTAGTCCGGTTAGTCAGCAATAAAGCCATGAAAGCAAACTTGAGCACATGGTGTAATAATTACCACCTGTGTTTTATCACCTTGCACAAGTATGAATTAATGTGGGATGTTTGATTATTCAGGCAGAATGGTCTAGGCTACACCTCATTTGTGGCACGGCTTGGTGTATCCATTGCCCCGCTCATTGCCCTATTGGACGATGTGTGGCTGCCCCTGCCTGCTGTGATTTATTGCATGACGGCAGTTGGATCTGGTATAGTTGCCACACTCTTGCCTGAAACACTCAATAGACGTCTACCAGAGTTCATCGAGGATATTGAACAGCCAAGGTATGTTTTTGTTTGTAAAAAGTTTATTTAACGAAATTTATATTTCAATGAATTGGCTGAATTTAAGTGAACCACTTAACTTCATGGCCTCTACAAGAATATGGTTGAGTTTGAGGGGCACAATAATTGGTTAACAGGATAGACAATTATTACCCAATGACCCTAATCCATGGTTATTTTAAGAAAGGGAAAAAAGGTTTGTAATCAGTCACTTACAATCCTAAATAAAAATTGCCTTGTGGGTGGATGGTGGACGTCAGACATAACATGCCCATGTATGGAGACTTACAGCACTGTAAATGATTTCAACTGATTTATTTTACCAGCTTACATTTACCATTATTCTGCTGAATGCAGAATAAAATGCTGAATGCAGAATAAAATGACATTGAAAACTTTTCCACATTACAGATCACAAACCAATGAAAAGGAATGGACATAACCACTCCAAAAACGAATGAAAAGGATGGTGTTGAAGTTAAATCCATCCCAATTTGTACAGTAGCTTTACCAACTGAGTAAAATACTTTTGTCATATGTTAGTTATTCATTGTTTATTTGTTCATGAAATTGTCTAGTGACTCATGTACATTGCAAAGTAAAGTTGATATGGTTTTGTGAAGATTTATTATGGCCAGCAAATATGGATACAACATAGGGTGAATACTGTAGCCGGATAGTGTTAGATTTATATATTGCAGCACATCCTCTGTAGTTGGATGTACCCTCAAATGAGCTCCTGTGGGGATTCTTGGATTGGGACAGATGCAGATTGAGGATAGTACAGTACAAAGGGGAAATGAAGGAGCACTTCATCCATTTTCAACTTATTATTATTTGGTCCTCATTAATGCGCGTAAGATGGTACCATTTCAGTTTGCTTGCTCCGTCTCACAGAGCAGGGCTGTGGACATTTCAGAAACCGGCCTACCAATGACTTCATCAGTAGACCGATTTGGTCATTTCAAACTTGTTTTCATTGATGCAAATCCAAGAATAGTTTCTATTTCAGCATGCTAACTGTCCAGGAAGTGAATGATAGTTTACAATAGCTTGGATTCCCTGTGATTATGTCACTGGTTTCTGAACCGTCCACAGCCCAACTCTGAGACGCAGAGTAAATAAGACAGAAATGGTGCCATCTTAAAACGAGCATTGGTGAGGACCCATTAAATGGGTGAAGTTCACCTTTAACAACGTAGGTATACTGTAGTATATGAAATGTGGTGGTCAGAATAGCATAGCCCCATATCACCCTCCAACTGCGTGCCATTATATAATTGAATGTCATAGATTTTAAATCTGGTTCAGTGAATACATGAGTCAGACCCTTAATTAGGGTTATGTTAATTTTGTGGGCTGTTCATATTTGTATGTAAAGTCTTCAATAAAGGGTCATGCAGTCCATTTACTGATTTTGTCTACTGTGACAGCTTCATGTGTAATACAAATGTGTAGCTGCTGCTCAAACCCAAAACCATATTTGTGGATAGATTTTTCTAGAGCTTTCTAGTGTAACTGGCTGCAAAAATGCCCAGTTTGACCGTGTAAGCAATGAAAGCACCACATCCACATTACCAACATTGTATTTTCAAAAATCAGCTGATGGGGGCGGGGTTCTAAAAGGCTGTCAGATCAAGGCCACAGGCTTGGATGGAATACCTCCCCTTTGAGAGATGCGGCTAGCCTGATAGCAAACACATTTAACCCATTAAAAATATAACTACTCCTGAAGTAAAAGCGAAGGAAACTAAGTACCGGTACCCTCTGTCAGACCTTGTAACCAATGCAGTCATTAATAAAGAGTATACTGTCAAAACTGTTTCCAATTTACTCCCTCAACTCTGGATTATGTATCCATCTCATACACACATTTAAATCCTAGACGCGATTTATACTTGGTGTTGTGCACAGAGAATCTACAAGTTCCCGTCATGTTCAGACCTGTTGTGAGCTTGTAGCACGGTCACTTTTGACGCGTGACACCATACACCAAGTATAAATCAACCTCTAAGCCTTCGATGTCTTGGGTATTCAGTTGTAGATGGGATGCACAAACCAAGTCCTAATATTAGTAGACAATAATAAGTGAAATAAAAGAGAATTCCGCAGATTTATTCATTCATTTATTTCAGCACTTATAAACTTTTTACTGACTGATGCTCGTGCTGGGCTATGTGGTGCACATCACTGGAGTAATTTACTTCTCAGTTTTTGATGCGTTTGCCGATGCCGCCTTCATAGAAGAAATGCGGCGCTTCCTGGCAATTTGTTCCTGCTTCTTCTCCTTGGCCTCCTGTTTGTACAACAACAAAAAACATGTTGGTCGAATTCAGTTGCAGACCAGTTAATGATCACATTTGTATAAATTGTGATTTGGCACCCATGTGACCTAATCTGCAGTAGTTCTGCAGGATGCATGGGAACCCTGTAAAGGCTAGCCTAAACTTCTTTTTTTAACTGCATCAACCTATGAATTTCAACAAGCGCCAAATGGACAGCATCCAAAGTAATTGACTAAGTTTAATCCAAGGTGGGACCTCAAAATTACTAACATCTATAGGACATCAAGTTTTGACAGTTACGCTTGCCCATGTTAAGGTAAACGGATGATGGTTGATCAGGTCGCATCTGGTAGTTCCATAGTCACTAGGCCACACGCTATACCACCTTATCGACTTTAGGGCAGTCAAACGGTCTGCTGGTGTACAAATTTTAAGTTTACAATGTGCCATTAATACTAGTACATATGTACAGTGTGAGAGGTTACCTGCATTGCAGGTTGGTGCAGTTGGATTCCATTGCATTGCAGGCGTGGACTGGGCTTAATGCAGCAACCAAACCAATATGTAATTTTTGTGAATGAGTTATATTTGTCCAATCTGTACTTATTGGGGCGGTTGCATTTGGTCTCCCTGCTCTTCTACTGACATTCAGATCCCTTGTCTGGTTTGAAACAACTGGTACTGCCTGAAGGTGAACCATTTGCCCTGAGCAAGCAGGCAGACCATGGTAAAAGAAAAAAAAAAACCTTGTGCAGAAGACCCAGGTCCGAAGCCGGGGTAGAACATGCACGTGACAAGAGTGCAGCTCCCCAGGGCTCAATACTAGGTCTGCCATAACTTCCCTCTATACCAAAAAAAACGACCTACAAGCTTGCAGACGTTCGCTCCAGAATAGAGATGATACGGCTTGAAAGTGGTTAAGAAGCCCATACCTTCAGTCTCTTGGCCAGCATCTTGGCATAGTCCGAGGCCTCTTCTTTGTTTTTCAGGGCGCGCCTTTTCTTGAGTGCAACGAGGCGCCTCTTGTGCTGCAGCACGCGAGGTGTGACCAGTCTCTGGATCTTGGGAGCCTTAGTTCTGGGCTTCTTGCCTGATTGAGTGTTAGAAGATAAAGCCAGTAATCAAGTGGCTTTTAGAAGAAAGTGCAACCCCAAGTGGTCACCGAATGGTATAGCTGTCGGTCAGACCATGAAAATCAGTACATTATAGACATTTGTAAAAAGGCAGCACTCTTTTTAACTGCAACCATGCAGCTAGTACGTCTTTCCAAAAGATATTCTTATGCAAACCGAGAACTTGGCACTTTATTAGTTAGTTATCAGAATTCCAATAACCACTTGAACCCTAGCCTCTCCATTCCTGGGGCAAACAGTTGGCGAAAATAAGCACAGAAGGGACACACACACTGGCGTAGCAAGAGGGGATGCAGTCTCATCAGGGCTCGGAGGTGAGAGCTCCTACCTGCGGTGTTAAACAGGCCCCCTCTCAAGCTGTTCAGTTACACCCATTTCCTGTTAGCCAGTGTAAAATGTGGTGCATTGGGAGGTAAAGGAGAGCGCCGGTATTAAGGTTGTTTTGAACAGTCAAAACAGGTCTTAGTGTGGAAGATAACGTTCATGGCAGGGAGGGGGGGCTGAATAGCCTGCAATAGCCCACTGTTACTACGTGCCACTGGGGATGAGAGTATAGAGCCCTGGTGACTTCAGTCAACCAAGTATAGGGTTAACCCATTTAGACCAGAGGCCGATTCTACAAACGCCTTCTAAATCCTGACCAATGTTTTTCCAAAAATGTAAATAAACAGCTAGGTGTTCCAGGCTTAAAGAAGAATGATTTAGAAGGCCATAGCCTAGTTTGCATTTATTCAGATGCAAACATAAGAGGTGCTGGCTATCCATGATCAACACAGGTGCAGACAATTTGTAGCCAGTATGCTGGACAGAACACTAGTACCAAGTCTCACCTTCTTTAGCCACACGTCTCCTAATAACATACTGCCTCACGTCATCCTCTTTAGACAGGTTGAAGAGCTTGCGGATCTTGCTGGCCCTCTTGGGACCCAGGCGACGTGGTACGGTGCTATCAGTCAGTCCTGGAATCTCCTTCTCACCTGAGAAGCACACAAGGTACAGTAGTACAGGACATGAAAGACAGAAGTAAAAAGAATTCACGCATGCACCCGCTTAGATTATCTACAGTACCAAGAAAAGCTAAAATTTCACATTATAAAGTTGCATATATGAACAGTAAGAACTTCCTCTTAACTAGCATAGCTTGCCATTTTAGTAATTTGGAGTGAATGCAAACATCTTTACTTGTGCCAAGCAATCGGGAAACCATTAGTATCAACCCTAAAAGGTTGAAATGACAATGTTTAATTTCTCATGTCAGCCAACGAGGTCCAAATCGTATCCGTTGCAAAAATTAACTATCTCAAGTGCATTACCTTTCTTGACGATGACCAAGTTGAGAACGCTGAGGTTGGCGTCGACAATGCAACCACGGACAGACTTGCGCTTCCGCTCGCCAGTCCTGCGGGGGCGGTAGCAGGAATGGCCCTTGAAGAGCAGCAGCTGCACGCGGCCATGGGTCAACACCCCCTGCTTCATTGGGAAGCCCTGTTTGTCGTTGCCGCCACTGATGCGCACTATATAGCCCTGCATGAGCAGATGACATGAACATGTGGACATGAACTGCAGTGGTCTACCTACATTTAGAACATAGCATTTAACATGTCTGACATTGCATGCATGTATAAAATACCATTAACTAGGTTTAATGTTACCCAGGTGGGAGCTCAGATTTAATGCAGTTCAACTAGAAATTGTTAATTCAGGTGACATTTGGTAGAGCAGCTCCACAGTTTATGGAAACACTCATTCCCCCCTCCCCCACTACAGGGAAGTCCAATACATGCATGTCATTAATACTAAATCTAGTCACGTGGTTATTCGTGTCAAATATTTCTTACCTTCCACTCATCTCCAAGAGGGTCAGCAGGCACCTCAGTAGCCATGCGCTTCTCGTAAAATATTCGAAGTTTTCTTTCATCATCCACTTCAATTAGCTTTTGACAGCCAGTGGCCGGGAATGAAATGTTCAGCTGCAATACAAACACAACAACTATAATAACCTTTTGCTGCCACGAATTTACATTACACCACTTAAAACTTCAATGCAGAACTTTCTGCAACATGTTACTACCAATTCACAACACTGGCAGGATTACCGGCTGTTGGAAATATATATTTTTAAAACATGTGATCCCCACTAGTGATGTAATCTCACGTCACCAGACTTTACACCTTGGAGGAAAGTTAGTGATGTAGCCCCACCTTTCATTTCAGCATTGCAGTCATTATTGTACAGTCCAAGCAAGGTTACAGAGCTTGCCCAATGCCCAGCAACTTCTTTGACACTCCATGTATACACAGGTCAACAAAGATCTGCACCTACCCCTACTTTGGCTCTAATAAAGCCATATTCCTTGCACTTCTATTACAAAGTGTAAAGTCCATTTGTTTAGACAGTGCACAATTATTGCAAGGTGAAGTGAAGAAAAAAAGGCGTCATTATATCTTAAGTCCTTGACATCCCCCCCCCCCACATCTCCTTTTCCTGGCATGCTCCTGATTCATGTGCAGGTTCGGCATAGCTTTATTACCTTCCCTCACTAAGGAGGGTAGGTTACAGATTCTGATAATGTAGTAGTGAAACACTGCAAGATGCGCAATGTGTTTTTTAATACCATGTTCAAGAGATATTTTCTTCTCCCATTATGAACAGGCCAATTTTTACTACAACAATCAACGTCCACGATGTACATGATTACATTCACCCGTGCCTTGTTAATTAGAGCCTCCTTGACAAGTGGCACAAAGTCAACATTACAGCAAATTAACTACCACAAACCATTTCATGGTTTCCGGTGGACTATCATGGTGGGGGTTAAAAAAAGTTTGCTTGAATTTGGAGAGAACACAGGTAATGGCTTCCATAGCATTAAGTACCGCTGGCTAACTCCATAAAGAACCTCTCACTCCGCTATACAGTTAGAGGTTCTTTATAGAGCTAACCTCTGGAAAGCCAACTAGCCACAGCAACAAACTAGCCATGGATCACACGACGGTCGTCTGTCACGACCGTAAAGAACTTCAACCTTGTGTTTGACTGTCTCCCTTTTCGGCCCATACAGCTACACAACAGATTTCAAATATAAAGTGTTTACCCCATGGCCACAGATATTGCAATTATATCCGTCATGAACTTCACCTAGTTTGGACATAAATCATTATCTAGCATAGAAAAGACATACCGGTAGGTTCAAAGTTATTTGAAGCTTGTCTTTGGAGCACATTTTTTAAAAGACAGCCATTGCTAGTCTGTGTATAATCAAAAGGCATCCCAAGTGATAAAGCCATGTTTCACACAACAGAATAGGCCTATAAATGTGAAGAGTCAGGAGTAGGGCTTCAATCCTTCTAGATTATTTGATATACTGTGAAAACATAAGGTCAAAATTTCAAGCAAAGTTCATACCTTCATCTCGAACACTCAACACAGCACAGTCTCTTGCCACACTGAAAAGAGGAGGATATCTAGATGTGATGCCAAACCAAACAGTAGCAATGACTGACAAAAAGCCCAGGCTTGCCTTTTCAAGCAGCCTACACACTTCTTTAACAGGTGTTACCAATGAAACTAATTAAGGACGGACGGTTAGGACCAGACCCATAGAAGGCTCTGGTTAGGACGCATCCGTTCAAGTTAAATAGCAGTGATGGAAAAAGTATATATTTTCTAAAAGTATCAATACTGAAATATAAAAATACTCTGTTACAAGTAAAAGTCTGGGATTCACAATTGGACCTGAGTAACCTAAAACCACCTCTTGGCCAGTTTTTTTTCTTGTAAAAGAGACTCATGTCTCAATTAGTTTTACTGGTTAAATAAAGGTTAAATAATAATGAATATGTGCTATTTGTTACCATGCAGGGATTTATTCAGAAGGCACCATGAAGAATGATTATGATTATATTAGCTGATATGAAGAAAACACAATACAAGAAAACACATATCTTATCTACAACAAACATGAATTGAGATGGACTCTGTTGATCTGAAATCAGATTAATCTGCAAAAAATGTTCAGAGTTTGGGGAAAACATGCATAAAAGAACGGAATTTGAGATTAAATGTGAACACTGGGGCCCCTGAGACCCCAGATGACACCCCTTGTCTTAAGCATTATGCATTTCATGATTTGTATTTTCAAAAACAATGTTTATCCCTTTTCTTTTTTCAGTCTTGGTGAATTGTGCTGTTCTATTCAAACTAGAGGCTTGTATTAGATTAGAATTAAACAACAAACACCACCCCAGTAAACAGGAAAAGAAAAGCCCCAATGCCCAAAGCCAGTGTTTCAAAGCAGCAGGTGTTTCTGAAAATACTGGCTCAGGCTGACAAAGCACCTGTGGGTTTGAACAGCTTCAAAGATTTCACCAAACCAGCTAAGAAGCCATGGTTTTTCAGCCAGCATGCAGTGACCGCAGATGAGGTAGAGGTGGAGAGAGCAACCATCAAACAGGCATCATGTGACCGGTTGGTCGCATTACAGCCTCCATAGCACAACGTGTCATGTGAACTTCAGCAACCCCTTATAAGACATTTGTCAGTGAAATCTGTAAGCGAAGACGCAGGCCGCTGGATAAGCTGTGGCTCAATTGGGGGAGAAAGCATGAAAAAGATGCTGTTGACACATATAGCTATGCTGTTGGAGGTGGTAGTGTAACAACCAACGCCTATCCTCCAAAATACACATCACTGATGAAGTCCACAAACCACACATGAACCTGGTCAGCAGCAAGGCTAGTTTCCAAATATGCCAGCCAATGGCATTCATGGGAGTTTCATGCGATGGCTATGTGTCCTGTGCTTGCTGTGGTGAGGGTGTGCTGGAAACTTAATGTCCCTTCAAATGGGCAATGACACCTGTTGGGTACCACCAGCAGTGGCCTGTGCAGAAAAGTGGTCACCTGGACAATCTCCTCTTTGAAGAGGAAAGACAGTTACTACACACAGGCAAGTGTTTTAGTTTTCCCCCCCTACATACAGTTGTACATGTAAGTTTCAAGAGGCTTGCATTGCATGTAATTGTACATGTACCGTGCAGTACAGGTCAAAGTGTGGAGGCCAAACTGAAAGGATCCCCTGTTATTTACAGAAACATATTACTTATTGCATGTACAATTTGTAAGGTCCAGATGCAGATGTTCGTCACCCAGCAGGCATATGCTGACTTAATCACATGACTCCTCCTCAGGACTGCGTAATATTCAGGGTCCCAAGAGATGAGGAGTTTGTCACAACAACATATTTCTCCAAAACCTCAGGAGCTGAAAGATGCACAGGTATGTGGTTTCATTTTCTATCAGTTTGTAAAACATGATAACAAATATGTCATTGTTACTGTAACTTACATATTTTATTTGTAATTACATGATAGTTTGAATGCTTTGTGGAAGTGCTGAAATCCCTTTCAAATCAATAAAAGCATGTTTAGTGGTTACATTTTGTGTTAAATTATTGATCTTTTAAATATATGCATTAGTTGTATGAAATTTAACAGAATGAGTAAACCTTAAAATAAATAATTCATGTACACATTTCTGCTAAGGACACATGGCCAGACATTAGCGATGCAACTAGTGTCACATAAAGCCGCAGAGGTGGCACACCGGGCAGAAGAGGTGGTGGCACATCAGGCAGCAGAGGTGGTGGCACTGCCAGCTGCAGCGGTCGTGGCACATCAGGCAGAAAAGGTGGTGGCATGGCTAACAGAAGAGATGGGGTGAACGGATGCCCAGCAGCAGAGCAGCACTGAAGTTTCAGAGACCTGGCGACAGTCAATCAACACATGGTACAGTCAGAATGAGTACTTTGTACAAACCCAATTCCAAAAATGTTGGGATGTTGTGGAAAATCAGAATAAAACTAAATGTTTTATTCTAATCCTTTATTGACATGTTTTACCATATCAACTTTATCTTTGTAAATATATGCTAATTCTGAATGTGATGCCATCAACACCTTTCAAAAAAAGTTAAGACAGGGGCAGCAAAAGACCAGGAAAGTTGAGGAAAACACCTGGAATATTCCACAGGTTATTTGGAAACAAGTGATAGTGTCATGACTGGGTGTAATGACTGGGTGTAAAAGGAGTATCCTGAAAGGCTCAGTCAGTCACAAGCAAGAATGGGGTCAGGTTCACCACTTTCAACTGCATGCGCAACTTGTCCAAACGTTTAAGAACAACGTTTCTCAACACAAAATTGCAAACAATTAAGGGATTTCACCATCTACAGTTCATAATATCAAAAGGCTCAAGGCCAAAAACCAACATTGGATGGTCCTTTTCCTCTTTAGCTCGGGGGACACAACTTCCATAATTTCCAAAACCATTTTGAAATGTGGACTCATCAGACCACAGCACAGTTTTCCACATTGCCTCAGTCCATCTCAGATGAGCTCAGGCCCAGAGAAGTTTGTGGCGTTTCTGGATGTTATTTATGTATGGCTTTCTCTATGTATGGTGGAGTCTTAAGTTGGACTAGTAGATGCAGCAACTGACAAAGTGTTCCCGATAATTATCACATTTAATTTAATTAGCATTTTCCACAATGCCCCAACTTGTTGGGAATTAGGCTTGTAGATTAAATTCCAGGTGCATACTTCTGCTGAAGTTGGGAATTTGGCCCAGATATTAAATTGTCACATTTAATATATACTTACATTAAGATTTAATCAGTGCCATCAGCTGCCAGACATGTTGACTAATGCCCCACAGACATGCACAATGCGGTCGATTAAAGCTTCTCCTCTCTCCTGTCTCTCATCTGTCAGTCTCTTCACCAGTCGCAGTGGAAGTGGGCCATCCAGTATGTGGTACCGATTCTTCAAGACACCGATCACTCTGTCTGCAAATAACCACAAATAAAATGGGTTGGCACTAGAAACTGTAGTCTTCTATATATCGTTGCTGTCGGTTGGAAACCTGGTATGTCCAAAACCGTTTTTTAATTATTATTCTAAAAACATTTTAAAATAGCAAACATAGCGATCTACATGCTCACAACGTGTCACAGGATCGCAACGCCTTGTGAGCTTGCAGATTTGCTATTTTGACTTATTTTGTGTGACACTCTTGTATGGTGAAGTAGCGCATTAATTACAATACAAAGTTTCTGCCCAACAGCAACCATATAGATGAAAGGTTCTTGCACTTTTGTTATGATGTTATATTGCACATTTGTTATGTTGCACATATGTTGTGTTGATGTGACAGCTATTGTGACTAATTGCTGTTTTAGTAGTTAGTTACTGTTACTATTGCTACTAAAGTGTACTTGTCTATGCTGTAGCATCTGCACTTGTTGCCTCATTGCACTTATGTACCCTTTTCTCCCAGCCCTTATTGTGCTATCCTGTTGTGTATACTGCTGTGGACACAGTTTGTTAATTTGTTTACAATAAAACTATTAACATCTAATGTCATTCCTTGACAATAATGTACATGTAATGGAGAACTGACTGCTGACACGGTAATACTTACCAATAATAATAATAATAATAATAATAATAATAATGATGATTACTTACCAATGCGATTTCTGATGTTTGAAGTCAAACAAGAATGTGCCACATCTTCTGCTGAGGGTTGTTTTCGTCCCCTTGTGAAAGATTGAGTTATTAGTTCTGCACCAAGAAGTGCAAATTCATCCTTCAGTGAAGTGAAGCGTCTGTCTGCAAGAATCTTAAACAACAACACAACACATGTTACTGTTACCGCACTGAATCAGAATCATCTTTATTGTGGCATCACAGGTTTACAGGTGTAAAACAGTGGGTGAAATTAGTTTCTGTGCAAGCTCCATCGTTGTTTTCAAGAAAGGAAGTAAAGGGGGGTGGGGGGGGGGGGGGGGGGGAGGCAGGCAGGGGAACAAAAACAATCCATAGAAACAAAAAGATATCTCATATTTCCACATAGCATATCCATCCGTGCAGTATGTACATGAGGTTTAGACATAAGGTGCATGAGCAGCATAGCTAATACATACGGTTGTTGATATAGGCATTAAGATGCACTGTCTGTATCATGAACAGTATACTGAACATAATCACCAGTGTACATGAGATGAACAACATAGAAAGTTAAATTATTACCTGATCTCCTGCATGGTGGTAGTTTTTAGACAGGAAGCCTGACTTCCTTACAATGTGAACATCTGATGCTCTCCCTCCCCAGCCTTTGGAGAGATAAGTGATCTGACCAGCAGGATGACATGCGATTAAATACTTGATTTTAAAAACAAATTAGTAATACTGATAAGTTAAATGTGCATGTGTCTTTCCTAATAGAAAGGATCAAAGGAGTAGCGCACAGCCGACCTCTCTGAAGTGAACTCAAGACTCTGATGAAGAGCATGGGTTAAAATAAAATGAATACAACTAGAGCAAATACAGTGTGTGGCTGTTATTTGTTATTTTTTCCTCATAGAAAATAAAACATAATAAGCAAGATCAGTATTACTCAAAAAGTGAAGGAAAAAACAACAGTTTCAATGCTCTATAACATGGATTGCTGTTAGAAGGAAATAATATCTGACTTTGTTTTCAGCTTCTTTGAGTCTTCAATTCGAATCTCAAAGCAGTCAATGATGGATGTCAGTCTAGGGTACTGCAGAAGAACTTGAGCCGGTATTGTTTTCCTGATACACTCTCTGTCAGGCCAGGCAATCAAAAACGCCAGTTTAGCGTACATTACATCCAGCCATTGGGAGAACATGTCAAGATAGGTAGTTTCTGCCAGGCCCAATACACGACACATCAAACTGTTTGACGGGTTTTGCCGCAGTTTCACCAAAGTAACAAAGAGCTGGTCCTCTGTTGGCAGCTTGCATGTGCACTTGTCTTTAAGAATTTAACCAGGAATTGATGCAGGGACTCAAACAGTGTCCATGACAGGCCTGTCATGGTCTTACATGCAGTGTCATCATCCCTCACACAGTTTGTGGAGAATCTCAGCAGTTCCACCTGCCTGGCCAATTCATCCCTCTCTCTCTCCTTAGACTGCAGATTTCCTCATGAAGTTGTTTCTCCAAATTGTGTGCACCATCTTGAAGAGGGACTGGGGCTTCTGAATGGGCCAATTCTTCAGGTTGTGTTTGATGCTCTGGAGAAGGCACTGAGGTTGCTTGCTGGGCTGTGGGAGTGGGTGTGGCAGCTTTAGACTGATTCACAAATAATACGTGCTCACGTTTCCTCCTGCGGTTGAAGCGGTTCACCCTTTGAACTTTTGTTGCTGCAGATGATTGTGATGTTCCTCTATTGGGGAACAGCGAGGGTGTGTAGTCTGGATGCGTTTTATCCTCATGTTTCAAACCTACGGAAAGACCGTTTTGAAACATGGTAATGAAAACGGAGCTTAATAAGCAATTGGTTATGGTTTAGGGAGGGGAAAGCAACTTAGATGCGATCATTAGCTGCTTGCGGCTATCTACCGCAGTGTTTATGTAACCATTTATAACCAAATGGTCACAAATGTTCCCTTTGTGTTACATTTGTAAACTACCGATTATACAATGGAAGCCAACTAGCCTTAGATCAAGACTATCGTATGTGTATTTTATCGAGTCTGACTTATACTTTCGTATCTACGAAAATGCATAAAAATGGCAATAAAATACATCTACGATAGTAACATTAACCTATCAATAATCACGAGCATCAATATGGTTAGATTTGTCACTCATACATACAGGTACAAGATGGTTCTCAAACTTACCAGTTACAAAGTGGAGACTGCAGACGTAAACATGTTGTGTACTATGGTTCCACAGGCGGCCACAATCATCCTTTCGGCGGATGGCTTGCAACCACTCTGTCCTTCTAATGGGTTCTGTGTCTTTTCTTGGTAGAAGTATGAACTTTAATTCCGGATTTTTCACCTTATTCGTTGTGCAGAACGTAACACAATAGCTTTTCGGCATTGTTGCTCGTTGCGTTTTGTTTTCGCCCCCACGCTAATACCGGATGTGACGTTTGGGGGCGTTCCTTCCGAGTGGGGTAGTGAGACAAACACCATCTGCTGGACAGTTACAAGAAGTGAAAATACAAATCTCTACTCAACTAATCCTCTAAAGTTGTATTTTTTATTTGAAGTGTGGATGCCTCATTAGATGCATGTTGGCAAGTCTTAGCCTGGTAAACCCTCCCTCCGGAAATCTCATTTCCATGGAAATGAGATTTCCGGAGGGAGGGTTTACCAGGCTAGGCAAGTCTGTCATCGTCTTGACTTCCAGATGCACTTGTAATGGCCATCAGCCAAAAACTACTTAATATGTTGATATAAGGGGGTACATTAGGTGTACATGATCTTATTTTCAATGATTTCCA
Organism: Gymnoscopelus microlampas; assembly: GCF_963454915.1. Classification (NCBI taxonomy): domain Eukaryota; kingdom Metazoa; phylum Chordata; class Actinopteri; order Myctophiformes; family Myctophidae; genus Gymnoscopelus; species Gymnoscopelus microlampas. Next base: position 26,697,642 of record NC_139939.1, read on the forward strand.
AATGTTTAGCAACAGTTAAGCACTATGCACAGGAATGCGATGCACACCAAAGTCCTTGTAGTGGCACTGTGGTGCCGAAGAGCCAATCTTTTTAATGTGGACGTAGAGAAATAAAAACCACAAGCAACAGTTTAGCATCAGATGAAAATGACTTATGGGTTGGACCTTTGTCCTTTTTTCTGGTTCAGACGATGATCAATCAGCACATCTGATGAGTGACCTGCTCATGCCATCAATTAATTTTATTTTCTGAGAAACGTGTAAAGATATCCTGTAAAACGTAGATAGACAGTACACCACCATTATTGGGCAATTTACTTTGCTCAATAATGGATTTATAAGCTTCAATTTAAACATCACCGTCAAACCCAGTGATTAGAAAATGCTCCACAAAAATATCTACAACACATGTTTATGATTCACCATAAGAGATTGAGTAGCATGTTGAAATGTATATCTGGACTAAACGCATACGTTTGATAGTTGCATATCACTTAATATAAAAACTAATTATACTGTATACTTCATATTTGCAGACTGATGGACACAACTTCAGTCAAAGCTTCTTTATTAAAGAAACAAGGCAAGGACATAATCTTTCATATTTTACCAATTTCCGACAGGAAAGTCAACCACATTTAGGCGACACCTTCACAATATTTCTTTTGAAAAGCCTTTTCAAAGAAGCCTAATATTTGCCACTGATATTTAATCTAGCCGTACATTTAACAAGAATGAAGGGGGGGAAATTCCAATGCCAAACAAAATATTCATATAAAAATCAAACCTTGAAATTTGAAACATTGAGACACAACAGACAGAAAATTCTAAAACTATAATATGCAATTATTTTCCGGGACACTTCTTTTCTGTTCCCGTCATTCAGTATTGGGAATACTCCTTGGTCTCTAGTTTGGCAACAATTCGCTCCAGCTGTCTTTTAGCCTCACACTGCGGAAAGTTTCCCATTTCATAGTACTGTGGGGCAATCTTCACAAGCCTGTAACAAAAGGATTATAAATTAAAAACCAATACCACTTTTTATTTCTCTTCATTTAATATTTCCAAAAACGTATATTAAAACTGTATGGAAGTCATGTACCAGAATAATGGGTAATACAAAGAATGAAATAAATGTTGCATACCATTCTGGTTTGATATCTGTGCAAGTGCGAATGTAATTCTTTGTAGTGAGGACAAACTCGTTGTAGAGCACCCACTCAGGCTTATGGTCCAGGACTGTAGAAGGATGTAGTTGGACAACTTGGTTGTCTTTGACTGTGAGGTAATGACCAGTGCGCTCCAAATGAGCCACCTGCAAAAAAAAACAAATAAAAGCTATAAATTACATTTGTAATTAAAACTCAATTTACAGACTCATGATTAACCCTTGGGACCCAATAGTTGTTGGGAATGGCTGCTCGGCAACGACCAGACATTCTTAAAGAAAAAAATCACACCCTGTGTGAAGTGAGTGGTGCCTTGCTTAGCTTGGCTAGCATGTTCAATCAGCCAAGCTAACATGTCCAATGTTAGCTTGGCTGATGTCACTTTGAAACATGTAAACAATGTTTCAAAGTGACACACCTATTTATAGGGCTCTATTTCGTCATGCGTCTCGCTAGCCAATCAAAGCACACCCTTTCAACATATTGTCACGTGTCACGTGATGCTTGACCAATGTTAGCTTGGTGGACACACGGACATACAGACATACATACGGACACACAGACAAAGCCAGATATAGGAGTGGTTGCCTTCGGCACCACTCAAAAACAATCTATGATTTCACCAACTTAGAGTCGCACTGCCGAGCCGACTGATATTTCCATATATGGATTATCTCTGTATGTCAGTCCTTGTCCTTTTTATGCCCATATATGGAGTTCCCTGATGTCATCAGTATATGCCCATACTGTATATGGACATGCTCCCTTTTTCCCCCATATATGGAGCTGACTGATTTGTTTGCGCCTGATGCCGGTGTGTTTCACCAAGTAGGTAGTAGGGCTGACCTTCGAATGTTTTCTTGGGAGTTGAAGTTTCTTGAGAAATATTTGATTTTAACTTGTTGATGATCAGGGGTGATGGGTTTTGTTTAATACAAAATCGGGTCAATTAATGACTAGCGGAGCTCGAGCTGCTCACTTGGCCAGTGGGGCTGCTCTAAACTGTCAACATAGCAGCTGAAATTAAACATCTAAAATTTCTACAAACTCACATCATGTTGTGTTGCAATGCTTGTGAGCTTGTAGATCAGCTATTTTTGGTGCGGGTCACCATGCACAACTAATCATCGTTTAGCCCCAAGGCCAGGGGGACTGAGCAGTTTGCAAATGAGAGCTGTGACAGCGATGCGTCTCAAAATACATTTCATGAATTATTTTCACCCAATTTCGTCTTTATCTTTTAACAGCAGTCAGAACACTAGATTTTTGCAAACGTATAGTGCAGATGCATAAGTACTATAAGTGCGACTAATAGTCAAAAAAGCTAAATCCTGCTTTTAAAAGGGCAGGTTTTGCTATTTTAATTTAGTATTCTATTTCTCAAACAAAAGGATAGTTCTGAAAGGATGCACAACGCAGAAATGTTACTGGTACAGTAAACCCTAGCATCCCTATTCTGGGGTGAACATTCAGCCAAAATCTACAAGCTCAACGCGTCATGTTTGCAATTCACTGTGAAGTGGAGGGAATGCCAGGATTTCTGGTATAAATCATATTCACACACCCAATGCAATCATTAAGCAGAGTCAGACTATTGTGAACTCTACTCTGATGCGTTTGAAGACATCATTTACCTGCATGAAGAAGCCAGTGCAAAGCGCCCGACGGATGTTGATGTAGTAATCTCTGCTGGTAAACTCTGTGCTCCGACGGGGCAGGTTAAAACGGTCCATGATCCTGGACAGCTGTTGCCGCACATTGTCAGCCGACATCAACGAACGGTAGTTGACAAAGTTGTCATAGCACCACTGGTTGGCCTCATGGTCTGGGGGGAAAAAATAGGATTAAAATCTATTGATTAATCGAATACTTTATTAACAGATTGCAAATAATACAGTGATTAGGCCTGTCACAATTATTACATAATCGTCTAATCACAATTATTTGAGATAGTCGCAATTATTTTTGCATAAGATAATCGTTTCCATGTTAAAAAATGTTCACACCTTTTCAAATATTAAAAAAAAGCAGAAATAGCAGCTCTACAAGCTTACAACGCATACAGCTTGTAGATCAGCTATTTAAAAAATGTTGCATAATGTATAAAATGATTTAATATGTCAATAAGTTCTTGCAATTTTTCATTACGAAGCCTAAAAGGCTTCATGTGTTCCAATGTTCAATGCCAAACACACAATTAAATTGCAAGTTAATCGGAATTATTTGAGTGACAATTAATCGTCAACTTAAATGTGTAATCGTGACAGCCCTAACAGTGGTACGATTTTACAATGATGCTAAAAGGATAACACAAAAAGCCCTAGGGGCTTGTTTCCACTGTGGTCATGTGTATTCAATTAATCGAGACATTTATAGACATACAATAATATATACAAGACATCATCATTATTCGGGCACACTTAGTCAAATTAGAAAAAGGACTAATTAGTAAAAAAAAAAAACTACTCAGTTCAATATTAGCCCAATTTGTAAATGTTTTGCACATGACATGCCCAACATAGGGATGTTATAATCTCGCAATGCCAATAGACTTGTGAATGGATTAGATCTTCATCTTGCAGGTCTGTGGTTGTAAAAAGACGTTCCAAAGTTGCATCCAGGAGTATTGGTGTGCTTACTTTGTTTGAAGGCATGGTAGACATTAAGCAGCGTCAGGTGATCCCCATCGATATGGGCAAACCTCATCTTGGACTCGTCAGCTGCCTTCTTAGCCTCCGTAGGCCGGACAAAACACTGTGGGACTAGACAAGGTTGGTATGGGCCCCAACAAAGCCGCCCATAGGGATGAGTCAAGCATTCATAAACAGTGAAGTAAAGCCTATGATGCTAGGGCACGCGACAGATCGTTGGGACAGGGCAGGCCCACAAGGTCTATCAAAGGGGGTGGGGGGGTCTGCAGTCTTTCAAGGTCATTCCCAACAGTGTAGTATTTGCCTATTAGCTCGGAGAAGGGTGTTTCAATTAACCACATCTGCAAAACAAAAGTTTTCACACAACTAGAAATAGTTAGGGACAACAACATCAATACCTTAAGTTCTTTCTTTTTTTTAATGTAGGTCACATCTAAAAAAAATGAATATTGTGGAAAAGTTCATTTTCTTCTTCAATATAATTTGAACATTTTCATATAAACTAGATTTATGGCGCATAAAGTGAAATATTACAAACCTTTTGTTTTAATCTTGATGATTGTAGCATTAAGCTCATGAAAATCTGACATCCATATCTCAAAATATTAGAATATTACATAAAACCACAGCAAGTCCAGGGTAAACATAGCCATCTATTTTACAGCTCTTTGTGCTTCCGTATGTTGACAAGCTTTAGGGAGATGCCAATTTCCTTTTCCAGCAGCACTGCACCTGCCCAGTGCCAAAACTACTAGTACTACTAGTTGTGGTGACCATGGTATTACTGTGCGTGACTGACCAGCCAACTGGCCTAACCTGAATCCCATAGAGAATCATCCATGTTGTATTGTGAAGAGGAAGATGAGGGACACCAGACCCAACAATACAGATGAGCTTAAGGCTGCTATCAAAGCAAACCTGGGCAACTCAGCAGTGCAAAGGCTGATCACCTCCATAGCACGCCCCATTGATGAAGAAATTTGTTCAAAAGTAGCCGAGTATTGCGTGCATAAATAAACATACTTTTCAGATGGTCAATGATAATCTTTTTTTTTTGTGGTAAGTGATAAGGATTTTCATGAGCTGTATGCTATAATCATCAAGATTAAAACAAAAAAACGTTTGAAATATTTCACTTTATGCGCAATGAATCTTAATGTATGAAAGTTTCACTTTTGAATTATATTTAAAAAAAAATAACTTTTCCACAATATTCATAATTTTTTTGATGGATCTGTATATTAAATTAAAACACAAAAAAAAAACAGCAAGCCGACAAACATAATTATAGGCTAGCTATAATCAAGGACCCTCGATGGATTGCTCCCTCAAAGTGTAATAGATTAAATATAACTTGTCCAACAGCTGACATTTTCATTCTTTCCAAAAAGCAGTTTCCACATTTCTCCAACCACCCACTGAAGCGAAAACTGACAAGTTTCTCACCCTTTATCAAAGGTGGCTGATATCCATCTGACAAAATTGACGCCCTACATCCATCCAACCCCGACTTTATACCTCAAAGACTCCTAGGAGCATTACTTGGGTGTTGACATCTCTGACAAGCGAGTGAACAACTCAGTCTCAGTCGTGTGCACTCTTCATTATATTTGCCAGGCATGGCCTAATGCAGTGCAAGTTGCTTCACAAAGCCAACTTCAGCAATGCTAAATTGACCAAAATATATGATGTGTTTTAGACATGCCTCGGCTTTTCTTTTTTTTTGTTCAAAATATGGACGAAAGAGGTTAAAACTGAACAGGCCCTCAACACAAATATAGGCCCTGACAGCTTTGTTCGGTCTCCCCAACACAAAATGTGTCACCCTTTAAAACTCTGTTGGCCAGACACTCCATCGTGCCCCCACCCCCTCAACACATGACAGGTAGATATAGGAAGTTTTACAATGATGACTGACTTTAAACTCAAAGATTTTGAAAAAAATATGTATATATATTAAGCCCAATCACCCAATCAATGAGAATTAAAAAAACTCATGGATAAAGTAAAGTGGTGCCTGCCCTACCCATTTTTTGGGGGCGGATGTAAGACTGAAAGACTCAAGGGAAAAACATATTCAGTTGAATAAGCACTTTGCATTAACCATAGGCAATGTTTTTATAGATTAAAAAACTAAAAAACCCACTCAAATTGATAGTTGTCATACAAATAAAGATTTCCCATCAGAATTTTCCTTGAAGAACTCAGGATGCAGTTCATTCCATACAACTGAGGAACTGTCCAGATCACTAAACACTAATCTGAAGTTGTAATACTTTCAACTGCATGTCTCTAGGAAAACAGAGTTATTTGCTATTTTTGCCAAAATTGTGGGTCTACTGTTATACAGCAGAGCCAGGCATCCAGATCATGCAAAACTGCCAATCCTCAAATCTTTTCAAGATTTCAATGTCTGCGGCTCAAAAGACTAGAGCAACCATGGAAGTCAGCCCAATCCTGGGCATTACCTGACAGCATAGCAGTAATGGAAAGGATCTCATTTGAGCAGTTAAACTCGCAGCTGGCAATGACCATCTTTGCCAACTGGGGGTCTAAGGGAAACTCTGCCATCATGGAGCCCAGCTCCGTTAGGTCACCGTCATCGTTGAGGGCTGCCAGGTAATTCAACAACTCAAGGGCCCGCATCAGTGTCTCAGGAGCTAGGAGGGTGGTGAGAGAAGGAGACGGTTGAAAGGAACACGCCTAGCCAGGAGTATGGGATTATAGCCAATGCAACAGCCTTTTTATATCATAATGGAAAATCATTCCTCACCTGGTGGGTCCATGAAGTCAAAGTGCACAAGGTCATCAATACCTAGCTTCTTCAACTGCAACACAACAGATCCCAAGTTGGACCGTAGAATCTCAGGGTAGGTGTTATCCTGTAGAGGATAAGAGGCAAGGTTTGTTAAATGTATCTGACATGTCTGAAAATGTAACCACAAACATTTACCAAAGATGAACAAAACCACTTATGCATTATAATATCCATGCCAAGAACAAATCAATCCAAATACGCTTTTTTTCTTTCTTTTTTCACCGATGTCTAAACTTTACAGGGTGAAAAGTTTATGTATTTCACACTCTGGCAACTTACCTGCATCTCTGTTTTATAGGCCTTTTCTGTGTAGAGACGGAAACACTTTCCTGGACGTGTTCTGCCGGCTCGACCTGCCCTCTGCTGAGCAGAGGCTTTACTGATGGCTGTGACAAGCAAAGACTCCACTCTAATTCGAGGATTGTACACCTGTATAACACAAATAATAATATCTAAAATTTATATAGCGCTCTTCTAAGTACCCAAAAGCGCTTTACATGGGGGGAGGGGAAAACCAAAAATCTTTATTAGCAAAATAAACATTAAAAAGGCTAAGACTATGTAGTAAAAAGGAAAAGGATATCTAGGTAAGACTTGCTGATTTAAGATGTCCTATAAAAAATATCATAATACATCAACGGCAGTATCAAAAAGCACAACCGGTCACTTCACATTTATCTCACAAAACCATATCTGCATACAAATCTGTTTCACAGAACTGTACAGGTAAATAGAGGCAATAAAGGTTAAAGGGTGTGACAGACAAACATAATTAATTGCAATGGATTACATCTAGACACAAAAACAAACCTGCCTACCTTTTGCTTGGCAAATCCAGGATCAATGACAAACACGACTCCATCAATTGTCAGGGAAGTCTCAGCTATGTTTGTTGACACCACAACCTTGAGAAGAAGAGGTAATGGGTTGTTAGCTGCTTTTTTTCATTTGTTTGCCAATGTACAGCCGATGTACAAGCTCACAACGTGTCGCTACGTGAGCTTGTAGATTGGCAATTTTTGGCTAATGTTTCCCCCAGAATATGGATAGCCGGGTTCAAGTGGTTAGTCAATATTGCAAGCAGTAAGACCCAGTTAAGTTAATTTACCTTTCTTCCTATTGCACCGCTAGGTTTCCTTGGAGGAGGAGGCTCAAAGATCCTTTGTTGCTGCTGTGGTGGCAGTGTGGAGTACAGTGGAATGATTTTGATGTCTCCCACCTCAGGTCCAAGGTCATCCACCTCACGCTTGATCCGTTTGCAGGCCTCATCAATTTCCTTGGAAAGAAAAAAAAAAAAAAAAAAAAATTGCTTTTCAATTGTTATTTTCAAATTGCTACATCGGCTATTTTTGGTAGACGGACAAGTATAAATAAAGCATTACCTCTTGACCAGTGAGGAACAGAAGACAGTCACCTTCCTCTTCCTCACACATGTGGATCTGAATGACAGTGCGAATAGCTGCTTCAAGGTAATCCCGCTCTGGCTCAGGTGTGTAGAAAATCTCTACAGGGTGTGTACGCCCAGGGATTGTCAGCAGGGGACAGTTGTCAAAGTACACCTGGAATTTGCCAGCATCTAGTGTGGCACTCATGACTATTACCTATAAATAAAAAAAATACATTATTTGTTTCTCTTCCTCTTCTCAACCACTGAAACCCTATACTTCATTGCATGTCAAATAGCAAAAATATCTGCTAGCTTGCGACGATTTGAGAACTTGCAGATGTGATATTTTTGCCAAATGTTTGCCTATTTTCACTGTCTATATACTGTATAGGGAACGGGCATAGGGAGGAGTCGAGGCGGAGCCTAGCTACCAGTGACGTATTTCGGCAGCCATCTTAGTTAGCCTCGTATCAATAACAACATTGACAGTTACTCACAACGTGTCCTGAACGCACAGTCTGTGTAAAGTCTACAACACATTAAAGGACAGAAGATGGACCGGGCAATGCATGACATTACCATACAGAGAGAAGCTGAACGCGGACGCAAAGGTACGCTACCTGGGAAAAATGTCATTACATCTGTGCCCCTGTAATGACAGTGCCCAGTCAGAGTCACAATCATTCATTTCATAGACTGGTTCACCTGAACCGAAAATAAAATATAGTCATCTTGAGTACTGATTATCTATATATTATTATTAGCGAAGTATTATTATTATTATTATTATTATTATTATTATTATTATTATTATTATTATTATTATATTGTTCATTCATTAATCATTGAGCTAGTAAGTGAATGGAACGGGACCTGTGTTGCCAGATTTCGCGAGAGAAATAAGCAACCAGGTATATGAAAACAAGCCCAAAAGAAGTGGCTTTGTGACATTGGCTACTTGAAAAAAATAGCCGATCTACAAGCTCACGTGAGCTTGTACATAGGCTATTTAAAAAAAAACTCTTGCAATAAAATAAACAATATTTGGATTTTTTAAAAAACATTCTAACAACACAAATGCTCCCTGGCACAGAACATTTTCATGACAATATTTGAGAACCACTGGTTTATTTTTTATTTTTTTGGAAACAAGCCTGAATAAGCAATAACACTTTATAAATAAGCCACACAAAAAACGCAACCCGCCGCAAATACCAATTTTACAAGCAACTTAACAGAAAAAGCCAGAAAAAGTTCTGCCCAAAGTCGCTTATAATAAGCCGACATGGCAACGCTGATTCTCTCCCAGAAACGGTCTTATCAACACAACATGTTTATATTTTTATTGTGTGCTGTCATGCTTGTTTGAACACGGGTAGAGAGCCTAAATGTGTTTGTTTCATTGTATTTAAGATATTCGATATAAATTCTTTTTTTTTAATGCCAGATTTAGCTAATACGGCCGTAAACGTCCCATTCAAACTGCTAGCCTAGCCACTTAGCCGATGCTCTGCTCTGAGACTCTGAGCACAACAGATGTTTATATTTTTATTGTGTGCTGTCATGCTTGTTTGAGCACAGAAGCATATGTGTTAGAGATTATACAATTAGATATAGATAGAAGAGAGGTGGAAGATAATGTACATCGTCTACACATTGCTGCTTGCTGAACGAGCAGGAGTGTTGTACCAGGATGTACTAGCGTGACCAGATAGATAGTAGAGAGATGGAAGATCATGTACACAGTGTCTACACTTGCTGCTTGCTGAGAACAACGAGCACAGGACTACAGAGTGATGTACCAGGATGTACCAGCGCGACCACAAAGATAGTAGAGAGATGGAAGATCATGTACACCATCTACACTTGCTGCATGCTCACTACAGAGTGATGTACGGATGTACCAGCGCGACCAAACAAGCTAAGGCTTATGGCGGCCAAAGTGGGCGGAGTTAACGGCGTGACGAAACTGTGACATCGCTACGCCCTTTCCCTATAGTCCAATGAGGAAATTCTGTGCATATCTTGTACATGTATGTAGGCCAGGTTCTGGATAACAAGGCAGGAAACAAAGATAATTTAAAGTATGGGTTAAAGCTCCCAAACAAATGTATTGTGCAACGTTTCGACCATGTCAGTCAATGACGTTGCACTTTAAATACATTTATTTGGGAGCAGATATTTTAAGTTCTCTTACATACCGTGGCGTGTATGGTCAATTTTTTTTGCTGACAATATACAGTATATACATTCATTAACATAATCCGACTCAAGATCTGGCAGAGATAATAAGTTGTTCACATTCTGCAGCCCTGATTATAAAAAATGCAACAAAAAGGTGTGTAACTATTAGTGAATATGTCTGTCAGGAGAGATAAACACCTTCAGATCTGATCTCTGTCGGACCACCTCCTTGAGGACTCCCATCAGGATGTCTGTGGCAAGAGTTCGCTCGTGAGCCTCGTCCAGAATGATCACACCATATCTCTCCAGCAACGGGTCATTCATGGCCTCCCTCAGCAACATACCATCTGTCATGTACCTGCAAGAGGAAAAGACGAAACTTCATCAAATCACAAGTTACATTTCAATTAGGAAAATGTTTGACACACAACTGGAGGCAAAAGTCACTTACTTCAATATAGTCTTGGCCGAGCTGCAGTCCTCAAATCGAATTGAGTAGCCAACTTCTTGTCCAAGCATTACGTCCATCTCATCTGCCACCCTCTGAGCCACGCTCATGGCGGCCACTCTTCTAGGTTGCGTACAGGCTACAGCTCGTTTAGGACCAGGTAACCCTTTCACCATGTCCACACACCACTGAGGAATCTGAATAGAACACAGGTGGTTATGACACATTTTGGATGCTGCCGTGCTTTTCAGGCGTAAGTGGTCCATTTTTGCCTTGTATTAAAACTGCATGTTTATTGTGCATCAAACCTGGGTTGTTTTTCCAGAGCCTGTCTCTCCAACCAACACAAAGCTCTGTTGGCGTGTGATGATGTCGTTGAAACTTTCCTTGTACTCCCACACAGGCAGTTGTAACCTCTTCTTCAGGATCTCATAGTAGCGTGGGGTGTGTGGCAGGTTGGTGAAAGGGTTGATCTGCTGGTTCACTGCCATCTGTTTGAGAGGTGCCATGACTAGCCCCACTGGCACACTGTTGGCTGATGAAACACCGGAAGGCTTTATGTCCCGGTCTCTGTCTCGGTCCCGGTCTTTGTCCCTGGAGCGATCCTCACGGTCTCTGTCACGGTCCCTTTCTCTCCTGTCAAAGACATGGTGGACCAATTCAATTTCGATGAATTGAATACACAGGACCCCAATGGAAACAAGCTTTCTTGGGTTATCCTTATAGCATCATTTTTTATGAAACTGTACCTCTGTGCTTTTTTGAAACTGTTAAGTATTCAATCAATGGTCAATGAACATCAACAATAGCCACGATCTATGTGGTTTTATTTTTGCCATGATCTATGTAATGTCGTCTTGTGACGCTGTTCTACGCAATGTTTACAAATGCACAAAGAGGAAATAAAATAACAATGACTATAGATAGAAGCTTTACACTGGTCTCGACTACAAGTGAATTCTTCATGGTTTTAAACAATATAGAAATTAGCGCGCAATAATCGTAACTAAGCTACAGTATGCAAGACTGAGAAAAATCAGCAGCTCATCAAATCCTCCGCTAACACCTACCTAAAAAGCCAATGGTAGCAAACGTGAATGAACTGACATCTAGCTTAATATCTTAGTCCAAGCTATTGTTATGCGTTTATGTTTGTAACTAACCATCAAAATATATCAAAGAGTAACTATCTAATCAACCAGTCGAGTGTCACCAGCTAATGCCAATAGCATTTAGCTAAAACTCACATCACACGTGTGTCCTGCATAGACTGTAAGGTATCCAGTCGCAGAACCTAACGTTAGCGGCACAGCTGAGATACTCCGTTAGCTCCATGGGACATTATTAGCATAGCTAGCTAACGTTTAGCTAGCTAATAACATAAAGAAACCTGAACTTGGAAGAGCGTTATCAACGTTACCAAGCCAGTTACACTGTCATTCGAGATATCCAGGGATAAGTAGACATGTCAGGTGAGGTTTACATGTCTGAAATACATCCTGAAATAATGAAAGATACTGTCGGCTTGGTGGCGTTCTGTACAGTTAGCTAGCATCAGCTAGCCATCACAGCTAACTGGCACATTAAGTATAAACATAGCAGGACTTGACGTACCCACTCTTCTTGGTGGAGGAGTAATCATCACCCAGATCTAGACGGTGTCGTTTAGACATGATATGTGGGGTTAAGAGGGTAGACTTTTACACTATCTAATAATATAATTGTTTGTTGCCGGGGCTGCATTCATTCAGCCACTGGGATGATAGATAGCTGTTAACATTTGGGTGCTGCTACCAGTGTTGCCAGATTTTGCGAGAGAAATAGGCAACCAGGTCACGGTACCTGACCTGGTTTCCTCGAGACTGGTAACGCGAGGTTACGGTACCCTGACCCAACCACGTCTATGAAAACAAGCCCAAAAGGAGCGACCAGGCTACATAGCCGATCTACAAGCACAACAATGCATCACGATGCGACGCGTTGTGAGGTTGTAGAACTGCTATTTTAAAAAATTAGGGGGGGAATATTTTTTAAACCTTTTAAAGAACACACATCTTGTATGGGGGTCCCTGGCACAAAATATTTTCAGATGGGGGTCCGCTGACAAATACATATTAATTTGGGGGTCCTTGACATTAAAATGTGTGAGAATCACTGGTTCTCAATCTCAACATTAGGAAACAAGGCCCAAAATAAGCGACTATGCTTTAGAAACAAGCAACCAAAAAAACCGCAACCCGCAACAAGCAACTTAACAGAAAAACAAGCCCAAAGTCGCTTATAATAAGCAGACCTGGCAACACTGGTGCCACTACCACAGCAGGAACTTCCTATTATCAACTACGTCCTACAAATCGAGGGACAGTCATGGGGGAATGTGCAGAACAACACCATCTACTGGTTTTCTACGACCTTTTCATTGTCAAGGACCCCTTGGCCGCTGACCCCATCGGAAAAGGTGTTGTGGCAATTTAAGGATAAGGACATACATATTTTTATGCTGAATTAATTACTTTTGCTGGGGACCCACCCCCTGGAACCATAGAGTTGCCTGGGCTGGAACTCCCTGAAAAATCCTGTTTCTTTAAATGCTTCAGTAACTCTATTTGAAGTTCTCTCGTGTCTCTCCACTCCAGTGAGATGGAATGATCTAGTTACTTAATATGAAACAAAAATAGTAAGGCCACAGAATGTAGCAATAGAGCAGCATAACGGTTTTACTGGAAGAACAAGTCTACTCTTCATCAAATCCATCAGTGGCCCGCCCCGCAACGACTATCTGTAGGCTATAGGACACTAGAGCTGCTGAAGAATTCAGCTCCCCCTTTTGTTACGCCTCTTTTCTTACATAACAGAACAGAATCACTGTGATCGCCTTAAAATACTTATACCTAATACTAATACCTAAAAATACAAGTCTGCCGGTGAACCAGCCTACAATCTGATAATGCTGTCATCCAGGTTAGTGGACCCGTCAAGTGAATACACCTTTAGGCAGAATTAAACAGCAATACCTACAGTTTTGTAGATCTGAAAGTTGTGTTGTGCGTTACAAGGATTGATAGATTCAACGGGAAACTGGGACCAGGCTACTCCTTTATTGAATTTTATGTTTTTGTGAACTAAAGTTTTATCAATTGTGAGAGCTACTTTAGGCCTACATTTTTCAGTTGCTTTGGACTGTACACTCTGTACAATTCAAATATCAGATAACTTAGGCTATTGTTGAACCTCCAACAACACCCACAATAAATGTGTCATTCTTTTGAACAGATTGCAATTATAGCCTATTTTGATACATTCATACAAATGATGTAAAAAATGTCTGCTGTTTCCTATAATGTTGTTGGCTCTACTGGTTCCCTGTCTTGTTCCCCAGGCATTAGTTAAAGGTGGTGTGTTGAATAGCTCTGTGTTCTGATAGTCATTGCTATAGATTGTTTGTTCAAATCCAGCTCTTCTGCAGTGTAGTAAACACAAAACAGGTGGGGATACTAATTCCATCCAATCAAGAGAAAGAACAGGATGATATTGGCAGCAGACACGATTGGAACTGGAACACTGTAAAATGGAAGCTGATAAATGGGTTCTTTCTCTCCTAATTGGATGAAATTGGTGACCCATCTAAAATGTATCGAGCTGGAGAGACAGAGAGACCCCTGTTACTGAACAAGCACTCTATAAATGATTACTTTCTTAATAGAGCTTGTACTTTATACCAAAAAGATAAAAGACGATTCGTTTTGACAAAAAAAATATCACCTTTAATTGCATTTGTATGTCAGCATGAAAAATAGTTGGACGAGTTGTCATAATCTGTAAAGCATATTTCCTATATATTTATATTATAAGTTTTCTTTTATGAATTAATAATCAATTGATCAGGTGAGTCTTGACTTCCATCAATGAAGGGGAAGTTGTCACCTTGCATCCCTTATCTGGGCATGTTATAATAAGTAAACATTTGGCAAAAATAGCAGATCTAAAAGCTTGTAGATCGGCTAAGACACTGACAAAATATATACCTTTGAGAGAGAAACTAAAGGATTGTTGTGAAAGTTACAGGCTTTTGCAGGTGATCTATTGTGTTGGTGTATATGAATTGTTTTTGAGAAATTAGTTTACTGTTTTGCAAACACACACACACACACACACACACACACACACACACACACACACACACACACACACACACACACACTATACATGGTATAGATCAGCCATATAGGTAGATCATTTACATAGATTAAATGTATATAGCTAGATAAGATGCGTGATGGGTGACCTCATTCTTATGACAATTGGGTAATGATGTTTAATTTCTTTCAGGTCAATGAATATATCGTGGATTGTTTTGTTCTTCTACCCAACACTGCTAATGATCCTGGTAGGATTTCATGTATGTGTCTCAACTGAAACTGACACAGTAACTGCTCCACCAGAGGTTGCAGAATACAATGGTACCCTGTACGCAGCCTGCAAAATGAAACCCAACTCAGTGCTGCCGAAGGACCTCCCGGAGGTGAGCGGACATGTGCTCTTTCAGCAGCAGTATCCACAGGGAACACTCAAAGTCCTCTTCAATCTCAACGGCTTTCCCAGTGAGAGTCCAGCATCAAGAGCTATACACATTCACCAGTATGGAGACCTAAGCCAGGGATGTCAATCTACTGGTGGCCACTACAATCCACACAAGGTGTCACACCCTAGTCATCCGGGAGACTTTGGGAATTTTGTTGCCGTTCAGGGAAGAATCCATAAAATGATCGACTGTGAGGCAACACTCTTTGGGGAACTGTCAGCGTTAGGAAGAGCAGTAGTTATCCACGAAAAGGTGGATGATTTAGGACGTGGTGGTGATAGTGGCAGTCTACTCCATGGGAATGCTGGACGGAGAATTGCCTGTTGTGTTGTTGGTATCGCTTCACCCAGCCTCTGGAATCGGTTCTCTGAGAAGATGGAAGTGGAGACGGATAATACTAACTCAAGTCTTCAAAAGTGATTTCATAAGGTTGTTCGATAATTCCCTTACAGATAAATCAATACTGTCACATGACCAAGGCACCATTCATGTAAAACAAAGCAAATTAAAGATTTTAGTTGGCAACTTTTCTCAATGAAAATTATTTCATCATAGCACAGCACAGCTTGAATACACCAAGTCTGCAGTAACCAGTCTGGGGTTGGTTTGGTACTAAATAATGTTGTAGTCCTCCTGATACATAAACACATGTGTATTGACACAAATTTACACAACAAACCATATTGAGGGCCAAGAGTTATGAATGCAAATGTTAATCCAAAACCATATTGGTCATGTCCATGGCAGCACATATAGCAAACTTATCTTTCTGTTGGTTTTACAGTATTGTGCATGAGAGAGGGTGGCACAAACAAAACTGTTTTTGGAAAATTTATTTAGCAGAAAAATATATTTTGTGCACATTCAACACACATAGGTAGCCTAATGCTAAATGTAACTGCTATCTAGTGAGTTATACATTCTGACAACAAGTGAGGTCAAGACAACTGTGTTTGAGTTGAAGTGGCATCATACTAGTAACAACATATTTGACATTCAGTATATTCTCCACGCAAAATATGTCAATGTGAGTTTAATGTCAGACCTTTTTACAGTAAAACATAACATGTTATGGGTCAGAGAACTTTTCAACCCAGTGATGGCATACAGTGAAAAATAAGTGGTTATATATATATTTTTTTTTACATTTATTGCATTTAAATATATTCTTACATATTCACTGAACACTACATTGTCATGCACCATGTCACTCTTCTGTGGCTTCAGGAGTTTAACAATACTCTCTTCAATCACTACCCAAACCAAGGCTTGTATTTTGGATAGCCTCATAATTGTAAGTAATAATGCTAATGTAGGCTGACCCTAACCCTCTCAAATTGCAAGTTCTATAAGCTACAGGTAAGAGCAATAACAACCAATGATGAGGAAAAACTTGCATTTAGGTGTAAGAGAAATGGCTTGATTCCTTTGTTGACATGACACATGACTTGAAAGCAGATCTTTTGCAAATATTTTTGCCAGTAATCAGTAGGCTTCATTGAAATCCAGACATTGGGGATGAGGGACAGAAAAACAGAGTGAGATTGGGACAAATCTTTTTTCATTATCCAATGGAATGTTTGTTAAACGGAATTGAAATGACTTCTACACGAGTGGTTACTAGAGATCTTCAGACTTCCTGACTGAGCTGTACGGCTGCCACATCTGAATCTTCCGTGTTGTGGTGAAGATGTGACGTCTGTCTTTTATCAGACCTTATTACAGCAGTAGGGCCAGGGGTGGAAGATGAAATATCTATGATTTCCCCCATGGAGATGCAATCACTCCCAAAAGTCCCATCTTTCTGAACGCATTTATCTATGTTATCCTCCCCTTCTCTAGGGTTGGAATGCTCTGAAGGTCTCTGGAGATGGCAGGGATCTAAGAGATGGTGTACTTTCCCTTCTGAGCTTGCAGCAGGAGATGCTGTTAAACATCCATTCCTTTGTGACTGGTGGCGTGGTGAACCCTTGAACTCCATGCTGATATGTGGTTGGTTATTGCTCTCACACACATTGTTTGGTGTGTCTGGTTGACTGCTGACTGACGCTTCATCAGAAGACTGGCATGAGATGGTTTGCTTAGACGTCGTCTCTACACAGAATGGTGAGGATGATGGCTCGTTGTCAAGTTCTTCAACTTCACCTGATGTTGGTGTCATTTCTCCCATTTGGTCTGGGGTCTCGGGTGAGCTCTGCTGACCGACTGATACATTTGATGAACCAGCCTCCCCTATGAGAATAGAAGACGTCATTGTATAAACAAATACCAGTTAAAGATGTATGGGTATTGTATCATCGCTGCTGGGCAGAAACCTTGTATGTCCAAAGCCGTTACATTTCAGAAAGTTTAAACAAGTAATTTATTTATTTAAAAAAATAATAATATATGCAATATAGAGATACAAGGTTTCTGCCTGAAAGCGACACTACATGGATATGTAGGAGATGTATGAGAAATGTCAGGTAGTGATAAAAATATGATCAAAATGAAGAATATTGTAAAAATGCATGAATCAGTCATTCACCTTCCTGGTTTTGAAGATTTGGCAACATATGGTTATCATTTAGGGTGATGGTATCTCTCCTTCCTGTTGGTGAATTATGTTATTAATAACAACAAGCTTCAAATAGAAGACAGCTAAATTTAGTAATACAATGAATACATTAATTAATAATCAAATTACATAAAACCGCTGGCATGAACGTATCCATATACATGCAACTGTAATTTTAGTAGATGTGAGAAGGAAAAGGAGTGAAAATAAAATAAGTTAAGTTAAGTCAGCCGTTATTACAAGTAGTTAAGTTATTGGCAGAACTTTTAGACATACTTCCATGTAATCCCAGAGATACATTGTAAGTGAGGCCTTCAGGAAGCAAGAAAGAAAAAGAGAGTAAAAGAGAAGAGAGGAAAGTAAAAATATTGCGAATGGCATGTTTTCCTTTTTAAACATACCTCATCACAACATAAGTTACAATACGAAGAGACAGAATATTAGGTCAGTTACAGTTGAAGGCTTATGTGTACCTGGCAGGCTCCATAATCCAGCCACTTCCAGGGTCTTAAGTTTCTTCTCCAGCTCTGCCACTCGATTTCCTAGAATTCTAGCGACAAATGACAGGGTTTTTGTAAAGAAAACATCATCAGCTGGGTGTACTTTTGTGTTTTTAACTTGTCTTGTCAATTAAAACGACTCATTAGCCCAAAAGGTACCGTATGTATTCAGGCAAAATGAAAATATTAAGCCTAATTTATACTCTGTGTTATGATGTGTCGCTTGCAGCGAGAGCTGATTTTCTAGTTAACATGTTGTGATGTGACACGTTGTTAGCTTGAAAAACGGTTCTTGTCAGCAAGTGAGATCACTGGGAAATAGGGATGGATTTATTATTTTCTTCATTATACTTTCCAACCCAGCTCCTCAACCAAGTGAGGTGCGTATTCTAGTAGTTGTTGTACTATGATTAAGGATATTATCATGGTAATCAAAATATGCTTAAAACTCTTAAAATGCCACTTTTGTTAACAACTTTCACCCCATTGACCCCAGCATCCACATTCTGGGGGGAACATTAGCCAACATAGCAGATATACAAGCTCACAAGGGATCCGTTGTGAGCTTGTAGATCTGCTATTTTTGTACCAAGTACAGAGCCAGCTCACGTCCAGTGTATGATGGACAGTTTCACGATAAATTAAAATCTCTGCAATATGATTATTGTGAGTTTTTTATCACGATTAACGATAACGATTATCGTCCCATCACATCCCAAATGGAGTATGAATTGCTTTGAATTTCTTTACTTATTGGTTTGCCGTTGGTGCTGAATGACCATATTCTTCTCATGAATGGTTTCCAGAAGGGCGGTGGCAAGGGACTTGAGGTCTGAGATGGATTGAGGAGTGACGGGTAGACTGCAACCATTTTCTTCGGAGAGTAACAATTCTTGCACTGCATATGCAAAAATAATAATGGCAAGTTAGTCTCATATTTTACAATCTGCTGTTTCAGTCCTTGCAAAAGTACATAATTTAATGATGAATTTAATGGATAGTGTAGTGTGAAGATCTTTTTTAAATGAAGTCCTGACCTTGCTTGGCAGAGAGTACTCCTGTGAGAGCACTACTATTGGGTTTCCCACATATTTTAGAGTTTTTCCTGCTTTCCAGGGCACTCTAGAATAAGTGAAAAAAAAAAATAATAATACCACTATTAAAGGGATATTTCACTTTCAAACATGTTTGGGGTCATTTTACCATCTACTTGGGCTTTTGTGAGCACCCTAAACAGTTTTTAAGTTGCTTGATTCAGTATTTAGATATTTGATATTCAAATATTATTCTCAATATTTCTTAAAAAATGAAAGGAAGAAAAATAAAAGGAAAATACCACAATGTTATAAACTCCCTCAAATCTAAATGTAATTATTACATTTAAAGTCATACTGTGTAACATTTTCAATTACATTTTTCATATCTTTTTTCCACTGGCATATTTTCCACAAGAACTATTCCACATAAACATGTAATGTGGTCGTGATGTGACTACTCCTAGTCTAGAAACTAGCTTTAGCTGCGATTGTCTTCCCCCTACACTAAAAATACTCAAAAAACATGTAATATGTAGTACCTTGTACTTCATAATGTTTGTTTTGAGCATGTTCACTTCCTCCTGAAGTTGCTTGAAGCGCTCATGTAAATACCTGGAAGGGGTACAAGTTAAATTATTGCTTATTTAAATTCATTGGCCAGAATGGCCACGTGACCAAGTGTCTCAGGTCACACTATTCTGCAGCAGTATTCTGCCTATTTTGTACTTTGTCATCCAATGGTGTCATGCAGCGAAATTAGCAGCTATACAAGCTGTGTAAGCTTGTAGATCGGTTATTTTTTTCCCAAAATTGGGTTGCCACTTGCCAGGTTGAAAACGTTAACGGCGGTGGAAATGTTTACATGGCCTTGATGAGGTTTTCATCTATACTGCTAAGAATGTTGGTAGGCTCCTCTGCTGTACAAATCAGAAATTAAATAAAGCCACAAACCTGTTCTCCATGCAGAGAGCATCTATGTCTAAAATCTGTATCTCATCATTCCCCAGGAGGTGGTTCATTTCCAAATTTAGACGATGTGCCTTCTCTTGAAAAACATTGCGCTCCGCCCTTACATCTTGAAGCTCATCGGTTAGTGACTCCACACTATGTTCCAGCACCTCATTCTGTGACCAAGGCAAAAAACAACAACAACAAAAAAAACAACAACACAGATGTTTGTATTATTTTAGTCCATGCAGATTAGATTTAGTCTTAGCTACAGCTGCAGCATTTCATAATTCTTATCCCTGCTAGGCCAACATATCTTTTGCTAGTACCCCAGGCAGATTTTGTCCAAAACTCACCCAAATTCGTACACCTTATGTCTGTAGTCATGTGATCAAGATGTATCTGTCAGATCTTTCAGATTCCATTCCCATAGGCAACAATTGGCTTTCAAAGTTTGCGAGAGGGGCACATAATGCCACAAATCATGAACGCATTGTCTGACTGGTGAGAAACTTTGCACACACACTCCCAGTAGGCTAAGGAAGATCTGTCACTCCAAATGTTTCAAATCGGCCTTGTTGTGGCACTATAACAGGTTGCAACCGTGCCCTGGGCAGGCCTGGCGGGCACACTTTTCTAGTTTTATCAACAGCTTTTCTTTTAAATCACTGTCATGCTCAAATAATTTATAAAAAGTATGAAGTACGCTTAAAAATAGACCTTAAAGAGCAAAACACACTAAAAAGTATTAATCATCATGTATTAATTTTCACCTGAATTGAATGAAAATTTGAAAAGTGAATTTTACATGTGATTTGAATCTTGTATGAAGCAGATTATAACCATTTAAAATCTTATTTTACTAGTCACAGGTACATAATCACTTTTTTTCAAATTGCCTTTTTTTTTTGCCATTGTGTTCTGGATAGTTGGAATACAAAATAGTTTTAAATTATTAGCACAGGTGGTACAGGCTGCAACTTAACTCATTCAGTGCCTGACTTATTTCTGGTTGTGTTGTCCCAGTGCCAGAGCCAAAAATTCATTGTAAAAAAAAAAGTGCTTAGGAGCCGAGATACAGCCTTTTTCAGTAAGAAGTTAAACAAGAAGTGAATGGAGCAGCACATTTTCAAATCATGATATCTTGGGTTCTGAACATAAAAAAAAAAAAACGTCTTAGACGTCATGTGGCGCTCAGGGCTTAACAATGGCGATTTTTAGCCGCATGCGCTAGCGCGGCTCTACAAACAGCACTAGTCCTAGTCGACACCCGAGTGACAAAGTGTCGACACCCGAGTGACATTTAGTGACACCTAAGTGTCATTGGCTGTCCTGGCTGTGCTTCACACTTCACGCCAATGGGGACACGGTACTTTGCAGCACCCGCCTCTCCTTCTTTGCAGCAGAGAGAGAGAAAGGGAGATAGCCTCAGGCTGGAGGGTTAGCCTAAATGCTAGCGTGCTTCATTAGACCTTGTTTGGCTATTAAGTTATTATTTGGCCATGTTCACACTGACTTCAATCTTAGCTATTGTTGGGAAGACCCGTGTGATGTTGCCACCACTTATATAAAAAACATTAGAGCGTTAATCTGCGACGCTAAATGTTGCCAGGTTTGGCGAGAGAAACAAGCAATCCAAAAAACAAGTATTCAGGTCTATGAAAAGATTGGGCCAAAAAAAGCCTGCCACATGCGGCTTCATTATGACTTTGGTCATTCTTGTTTTATGACGTTTTAAATGTCATGTGGCACTGAATGAGTTAACATAGCAAGAGCCTATTCTGTTCTCTTCCTCGCTCTCTCACCTGTTCTCTCGCTGTTTCCAACTGCTTGACTAGGTCCTCTCGCTCATGAGCAGGGAAATGTCGAGCACCAACCTCCTCATCTCCTAGCCTCTGTTTGGTGATGGTCATTCGGAGAAGCTAGAGAGCAAGAAAGTGATTAGTTGTCAACTCAGTTTTTTATCGACCATGTACACATGGAGGAAACCACCCCAGTAGGGTGCATGATGCATGAGCAAAATGACCACCATGTGAATATAAACCATTATTTTCTGCACAGTATATGCATATGTATCAGATAGATAATGGGATGACACACTCATGGGTAAATAGATAAAAGCATACAATACATAACAATGTGATACAAAGGAAACATCAACAACAGGTCAGGTACGGTAAACAATGCAGACAGACGTAGTACCTTGTTATCTCCCTGGGCTTCTGCCAGTCTTTGGTTCAATTCCTTTACCTCTTCAGAGAGTTGCTTACTTTTTTCTCTGGAGTCTCTCAACAGCTGCGCTAAGTTCACCTGCAAAACACAGGTACATAGTGTCATAGTTTTACAATCTCACTGGAACAGGATATTTAACACGTATTTTTCCATTTGTTTGGATGGATGCAAATGGATGCAAGAATGTGATCCACAGAAACGTACTTGATTCCGTTTCTCAGGAGGCAAAGTGGGATCTCCATCCTGTAAGTGATGAAAAAGGAGTAGAAATGAGACATTATCACACAGTATCTCACATAACAGTGGGGGTAAATGAGCTTTTCCCCCACTGCCTGATAAACTCATGCATATATCTTACAATGATCTCCCTGTACTTCTTCTTGAGTCCTTGGTGTCGCTCTCGAAGCTGGTTGGCCATTAGTTGGTACTGGTCTCTCTCCTGCTGGCAGGTATCCAGCTCTTTGGATAGAATCAGAAGGGCCTCTTTCTTGCTTTCCAACTTCCGCTTGCAAACCAGGAACTGTAAGCAAACACAAATATTTTGGACACCATGACGTTTCAAACCCCCCTAATTTAAATGTTTGGCAAATGCTCAATAGCTCTGCCTTATAAATTACAATGACTTATTTAGAAAAACCTGAACGTTAGCATACACGTTTCTCTGCCAGACAATCCAAAAAGATTCCATATGCTTCTCTGCTAGAGAAGGATTCATGGAAATCATGATAACAAGGGACTTGTCTATGGCACTATGGTTAGTCTCTGTAGTGAAAAATAAAAACAATTACTTCCTTATCCGCCTACTCTAGGGGGGAGTCTCCATAGAGATCAATGGTTCTCAAACTTTTACATTTCAAGGTCTCCCTCTAACTCTGACAGTATACAAATGGAACCAACTGGACCCGTCTAACGGGTCCAGTTGGTTCCATTTGTATTCTGTCAGAGTTACAGAGTTACAAATCAGACCCCCCTATAAAGGAACCCCAAGAGTCCCTGGAATCCACTTGAGGACCACAGCCATAGATTAGATAGATCATAGAACAACATTGAGGCTACATCATGGAACATTTAATCCTGACTAATCGTATCAACAGTGATAAGGTCATTGGTTTGGACCTGAATTCACACAGCATGCCTGCAGGGGGCGACAGGCAACCAATTATATTAAATAAACACAAATTTACCATTAACATGATAATGGTTTCGATTTCAAATAGAAAGATCACCCCCCACCCCTCTTCACCATTCTGTTGGCTGACGCATGTGGTTCTCACCTCACTGACCAGTCCCTGCCAGTCACTCTCGCTTCTTCTGGACGGATCCATCTTTCTCTTTATCCAAAGATCGTCGTGTGTCAGTAGTGCATGATAAATGTCACTTCCATCAAGCGCAGCAGTGTCACATTGATGCTGTTCACCGCTGGAGGACAGAGGACAACATTGGATCAGGACAGCTGGCTGGGACAGACAGAACAGGACCCAGTGTCACCACCGGCGTTGCCAGGTCTTGCGAGAGAAAGAAGCAACCAGGTCTATGAAAACAAGCCTAAAAGAAGCGACTAGGCCACATATGAGACCTAAACCTAGTCCTAGCCGATCTACAAGCTCACAAAGTGCGCTTATAGATCTGCTATTTTCAAAAAAATATTGAAAAAAATGTGAATAAAAGAAAAAAAAAACATTTTAACCACACAAATACATAATAAACAAGTACATAATATTTGCAGATGTGGGTCTGCAGACAAATACATATTATTAATTTGGGGGACCTTGACATGAAAATGTTTAAGAACCACTTGTTTAAACAACATTAGGACACAAGCCCAAATAAGCAACTACACTTTAGAAACAAGCCCAAAAACCGCAACCCGCAACTACCAATGTTTACAAGCGACTTTACAGAAAAATACAAGCCCAAAGTCGCTTATAATAAGCGGACATGGCAACACTGCTCACTTCCGTTCTGTGAGCAAGGAGCATCAGCTTCCTTCTCCGTGAGGAGGAGGAACGAAATCCCTTTGGAGGTGCGTTTGGGATCATGTGGGATCCTCGTAAATTAGAACACTTGTAGAACGGTAAACTCTTAAAAACAGATTTTGCTAAACAGCACAAGAGGGAATATGTTTTCCCTTTCCCCCCCCCAGATTGGTAGAACAATGACTTCATTGGGCAGAGCACTTTTCCCAAACAGTGAAACAGTTCATAAATATTACTATAATAAAATATTGCCTATGTGTGCATCCAGATTCTAGATCAACTGCATGGTCCTTAGAGCAGGGGTCTTCAACAGGGGGTCCAGGACCCCTAGGGGGTCCTCAGAGTTACTACAGGGGGGCCACCGGCCCACCACATCTTTGTGTGATATTAACCACTTGAACCCTCAAATCCCTATTCTGAGGGGAACATTAGCTGCAGGCGTTGTGTGCCTGTAGATTGGCTATTTTCGGCAAAGAGGTTTGGAAACAGGAAATAAAGAGCAGACCAAGTACAAATGTTCTCTAAGTATTGAGGGTTTAAGTGGTGAACTGTCTGAAAAGACACAATACATTAACACAAATCCAACACAACGCTACACAAGTCTATGAAATCTATGAAAAAGTTGAATCTGTAACACAATTTTATACAATATGTGGGGGGTCCCTGCTTCATCTCTCTCTCTCTTAGCAAAGGAAAAACGTTGAAGGTCCCCTGCCTTAGAGGACATGGCGTGTTGGAGGATTGTAGAATGCAGCCCAGTCTCTGCATCCTGACTTTGAAAGAGAAAGAGAATGCACCACCAGGATGTGTAGAGAGAGGGTGTGGAGCTTGGATTTCCTGTGGTCAGTGCTGAGTGCTGACTGCTGAGTTGGAGGCAGCAGTGAGGCCAGTCTCAGTAGGGAGGTGGCATATTGTAGGGTCAATTTGAAAGAGCGGAGGACAGAGATTCATCACATTGGATGATAAAAGCATCCCCAACTATACAAATAATACACAAACAAGCACATAGTTTCCAAGAAGGGTTCATTTGGCTATTACTACGAACATTTCATAATTCCATTATCTTTTTAAACTTTAGCCTAATGCATCTATGGCCTTTGCCTATGTTCAAGCAAGGTAAAGAAAATGCTGTTTCAGTAGCCAGGTGCTGACAGGCCTATACATTAACTCACTGGAGCATTTTATGACACGCTCATGTTTCATGGTTTGTGATGCTGCTGCAAGGTATAGAGGTCAGAATACTCAATAGGTATAATTAAAGAGTAAGTAATCAGAGCCAGTAGACCACACCTTTGTATTTGTATGTAAAAATAAATTGTAGCCTACTACACCAATAAACAATTATTGAAAGTTTAATGTGCATTATTAATAAGGTTTGGGCTGACACCTTACTGGTTTTCTATTGGATTCTTCTTCAGAAATGTGTGTGTGTGTGTGTGTGTTTGTGTGTGTGTGTGTGTGTGTGTGTGTGTGTGTGTGTGTGTGTGTGTGTGTGTGTGTGTGTGTGTGTGTGTGTGCGTGCGTGCGCGCGCGTTTGTGTGTGCGTGCGTGTGTGTGTGTGTGTGTGTGTGTGTGTGTGTGTGTGTGTGTGTGTGTGTGCGTGCGTGCGCGCGCGTTTGTGTGTGCGTGCGTGTGTGTGTGTGTGTGTGTGTGTGTGTGTGTGTGTGTGTGCGTGCGTGCGTGCGTGCGTGCGTGCGTGTGTGCGTGCGTGCGTGCCTGCGTGTGAAAAAGCAGAAATCTGAATGGGAACTCAGTCAAGCAGAATAGACAAAATGAGGCACAGACAAAGTCACAGTTTTAGAAGAATTCAGGAGGACAAGAATGTATGGAACTACCAGCAGTCTGAACTCAAGGAACAGACTGAAAACAAGTGACTTATATTCACATCACCAAAATGACAACATAGTGAGATCCCTCCTCCAACCCAACAGCTTCATTAACATCGAAAACACCTGAAAACAAAGAGGATTATAGTTCCCTTTGTTCCGGCCAGGGGCAGAACACACCTAACCTTTAGCTATTCCTACCCCCCAGCCACAACCCAGCCGATTTGTCCTTGAACCAAACAAGGAGCCAGAATGTCTGCAGTAGGGTAACAAATGTCATAGGAAAGAGGAGGAGTATATTCATACAGTAGACACACACACACATGCAATTGGGTCCTGGACTTTCTGACTCACCGGCCACAGTCTGTCAGAATCCACAGCATTTTGTCCTCCTCCATCATCCGGTTCCCCCCGAGGGTGTGTCCTGAGCCCCCTGCTGTACACACTGTTCACACATGACTGCTCAGCTAAACAACCAGGCAACCATATTGTGAAATGTACAGACAACACAGTAGTAGTAGTGGGACAGATATCCCACAATGAGTCGTCATACCGGCAGGAGGTGACAGATCTAGTGGGCTGGTGTGCAGAGAATAATCTTTGTATTAAGGTGGGGAAGACGAAGGAGCCGATAGTGAATTTCAGAAGGGGAGGCCCTCCTCCTGTTCATCAATGGAGCTATGGTGGAAAGGGTCCCCAGTTTTAAGTACCGTGGAGTTCACATTTCCAAGGACTTGAAGTGGACCACTAACAACTTAAAGAAGGCCCACCAGCGCCTTTATTTCCTCAGGAGGCTGAGGCAGGCTGGCCTCAATACCTCAGTGGTGGAGGCTTTCTACAGGTGTGTGGTGGAGAGTACTCTCACATTGTCCACCACCACCTGGTATGGGAACTGCTCTGCCGCTGACAAGAAGGCGCTGCAGAGGGTGGTGAAAACCACCCAGAAGATCACCCACAGCAGTTTGCCTTCCATTGAGGACATCCACGTCAGCAGGTGCAGGAGCACTGTGGCCTGAAAGGCTTACATGCAGCTTCTACCCAGGAGCTGTTAGACTGATGAACTCTATGCCCCACTTGCACTTTCGCTGTTCTGCATTGCTGTGCTGTTATATAGTATGTCATGCTGCCATGTTACCTCGTTTAAATTTCACTGCACTTTTTTATTTTTATTTATTGATAGTTATTTTATTGTACACTGCTGGTCCTGAGTACGATTTTCGTTTCATGTGCAAGCATGTAAATGACAAATAAAATGAACATTGAATCTGAGGTGGTGACCATTCACTTCCAGACCCAGATTTTTCCTGCCGGTCCGGGGAATCGAACCGGGAACCTTCCGGCAACAAGTGTGCTTCTCTATTTCGAATCAGTGTCCAGCATCTGTTGGAATTGTTTTGTGCATTGGTTCTCAAAGTGGGGTCCGAGGACCCCCATGGGTCCTTGGGGGGGTTCTAGGGGGTCCCTAGCTAAGTTAGTTAATATAGCATCAAAATCAGTTTAATAATGTTAACCCTACATATACATCTGTTATTTGAAAATAGCCAGTCTACAAGCTCACAATGCATCGCAATGCGTCACGTTGCGAACTTGTAGATCTGATACTTTCAAAAGAATTAGAATATTTTTTGAAACATTTTGATAACACAAATCTTATATGGCGGTCCCTGGCACAAAATATATGGGGGTCCGCGGCCTAATACATATCAATTTGGGGGTCCTTGACATGAAAAAGTTTGAGAACCACTGGTTTTGTGGATATGCGTGCATTTTGTTAAACCGACAGTATGGTTTACCTTTATACCATGGAAATACAATGGCATGGTTGTTTGGTCACTGGCATGATGGTACAGTATGTGGTACTTTTATACTTTATACTTTTTCTTTTTTCGTGTATTACCATGGTAGATTTCAGAAAGGAGTCATTCATCGTCATTATGTTTTGGTGCATTTCTCAATTATTATATTCTTACCCTTTGTGGATATTTAAGACATGGGACTGGAAACACCATTTGTTAATCAGCATATTAATGTATTAGTCATTAATGTAGCACACAAAGCAGCAGTTGACAGGCAATCAATTATATATATACATCATTATGAAGAACCAGCTATTGCTTTTAAGAGCAGAGATATGAGGTTGAGAAAACTAAGATTGATGGGACAATTACCGGTCAAAATTTTGCCAGTCATTTTAAACTGCATTGGTTGTACACAAATGAAAAAAAGAATAAGACATTTTCAAATAAGCAAAATTTGATATTTTAAGACAACACAGCTGTGGTGCTACAAGGCATTTCAGATGGTGTAATAACAGCATACAAAACAATTCAGAGTAATACAAGAACACATTTTGCATAGGAATCCAGAGTAAATTATAATGACATTCTGTCTTGCAATTAATCAGGCACTCGGTCTACAGTAAGAAAGCTTCATTTCTTGCTGTTCATCGTCAGTAATTAATGTTGATTATCATTCAATTGTATTTGTGGTTAGTACATAAAACCCCTTTACCGGATTGAATGGGTTAATAACAAATTCAACTTCCCAATGATTTAGCTATTTTTATTAAGAAGAAAACCTGGACTGGATCTGCGGATCTGGATCTGATCTTCAAATAGTAAAATCAACAGGGAGTTGACATTTTTATTAAAAACGCAAACAGTACTGGGTTTGGTGATATATGTCAGAATCAGCTTTGTTTGTGTTCGTTTACGGGCTAAAAGACAGCGTCCAGAGCGGTTTTGCAAGTCAATGGGAAGCATATTTTGAATTATCAATTTTTTAATTTCTTGCCCACCTTTGGGCAAGAAACCTCCAAGTGTTCTGACCCTTTAAGAACACAACCTCAACCTCAGAGGATGCCTTACAAAGTGTCTAGTGTGATTTCATATTTGCTAAATGTCATATTTGTTGTTAGAATTGAATTATGAAGGTTGGCTACATCTTTTCAGTTCATCTCAATCATGTCACAAACTAATTAGCATGCAGGTTATATTGCAAATATTGTCATTGATTTCTATTGCATTGTCCTTTGGTTTCAAACTAGCGAAAAATATGTTGCCTACTCTTGGCTTATCGTTGCACTTAATTAACTATACCACCATGATTACAAACTATACCATCATAATCATGAGATATGCATAGGCATTGCTAAGATATTTGTCTTAGTTTAAGTAAGCTGCATTTTATGGCATTTAAGTATGATATACAGTAGTTGTGATGTCTTTCTCATACACCTATCGGTTGCTGAACAATTACCAAGAGTAGAGAGAGGTGTTACATTATGTTGGCTGAGTATTATAAGCTAAGGTCTACAATCATATGTTCAAAAACCATTGATTTGCCCTTAAAGCTGGAGGAGAAGATGAAATTCCTTCGGTCAGTGTTCACCACAGTAAATGACCGTGGCGACTGCACATAAATGTCCTTAAACTTGCCAAAGGTTTTGGTCTCAGAGTCCCAGAGATAGATTTGTGTGAAAGAATAATCACTGCCCAGAGCTAGGTAGTGCCTGTCTGTGAAAGTGAAAGGTTGGAGGATCATTGCTCCACGAGATGGTAGGGCTTGGACCTCAGAAAACTGCTTGCTGGTCCACTTGAGAACTTTAGAGTCACCAATGTAGCAGGTCATTGCTAGATACAGCTCACCTTCGATCTGAAAAGCTTTGACTGCCACTACGTCATCAACATTTGGGATTTCACTTTGATACATGAACTTAAGGGTGCTTTTGTTCCACAGGTAGATAACAGGTGCCTGGGAGCGACTGGCTATGATGAGGTGGGACTTACCATCCATTTCAATGTACTCAGCATCTGTATCCCGGAACCACTCATGGAGGTACTGGTAAGAGTAGAAACCAGTTTCGTTCCTGTCTGGTTGGTCCATCCATTTGTACAATGTAGAAATGCCTGCCTTAGAGCTGTCTATTATCACAAAGTACCAGTCACCATCCATTTGGAAAACCTCAATGTCATTTGGTTTGGAGATGTTGAAGACCTCAATGGTTTGAAATTTGGAGAACTTGTTCTGTTTGTCATCAAACTTGTAGATATGCGAGCCACCGAAGAGCTGAGTGACGATTATCAAGACATGGTCTTCAATCAGGACTGACTTGCATCCAACAACAGACTTCCCTGTTGCAAAATAATTGTCAGTTACAGTAAGTCGTAATGCAAAAATCCATGAAACAAGTCTTGACCACTTAAACCCTATATACTTTGTTGACCAGAGTCCTCCAGGGTCTATACCCGGCACCTCCTGTTTTCGTTTTACACTAAATATCTTCCCAAAATAAAAAAAACAAATCTACAAGCTCACAACACGTCGCCTTGCAACTCATTATGAGCTTGTAGATCTGCTTTAACTACAGGATGTTGATGCCGAATATGGATGCTAGAGTTAAACTGATTAACAAACTAGGACCAAAACTGCTGATGAATGGATGAGTGACATTTATGCAATAAACTGTGTTCATGTACTGTTTATATAAAACTAGAAAAGTGTGCTCCTAGGAGCACAGGTCTCCGCCAGGCCGGGTTGCCTACCCAGGGCCCGCAAACTTTGGTCATAACCACTTGGAATGGGATCTGAAAAATCAAACTTATACATCTTGATCACATGACCCAAGAGATAATGTGTACCGATTGTGTTACTACTACTCCTACAAAATCTGTAGGAGTAGTAACAAAAAGTTTATTCTGAAGAAAACGCACTATGGCAGAAAATGTAATCCAGCAAAAACAGTGCCCATAAGTTGCATTGTGATCCAAGGAATCCAGGGGGAAAATATGTTTATTGTACGACCAATGGTTCAAGAATTATAGGCCAAAACATGAGGTGGACTGTTGTAGCGCTACCATGAGGAGATTTGAAAAAGTTGGAATGGAGGATCTTCCTTCGCTTAGTGGGAATGTGCGTGCAAATGTTGCCAGCAATCTGGCACTGCACTCATAATGTGTCTGGCATTTTGTGCTAAACTGCAACCCCACAAACTTTGGAAGCCAATCATAGCCAATCGGAATGGAATATGAGAAATGTGACAGATACGTCTTGATCACATGACTACAAAGATGAGGCCGATTTGAAAAAATGTGGCATTTCTTCCTTGGCCTAGTGGGAACGTGCGTGCAAAGTTTCATGGCAACCGGACGCTGTGTTCATGATTTGAGGCATTTTGTTCAAAACGGGCAGCCAATCTTAGCCAATCAGGATGGAATATGAAAAGTCCGACAGATAAGCCTTGATTATAGAGATAATGTGTACCGATTTGCGTGATGTTTGGACAAAATCTGTAGGAGTAATATCAAAAAATGTGTTTTGCAAAAATCTGCCTCCTGATGGCGATGTAACAAGCCGATTTGGGGCAGATGTTCTGCTCTGGCCTCCAGAGAGTGTGCTTGCATAGTTTCACGCTGATCGGTCCAACGGTGCCGGAGATTAGCTGTACACAGACGGACGGAGACACACACGGACGGACGGACAGGGGCGAAAACATAGTCTCGGCCACGCCTTCGGCCTGGCGGAGAGAACAATTTAGAATAAAATAGATGTGTCACAATAATGACTATATGAACCTTACATTAACAATATAACATGGGGTTTGTTATACCTGTAATGTTATCAAAAGGCCTGAAATTCAGTTCAATGTGATCCCATTCCATGACCACACAGCTATTGGTATTGGGGGCAGCCATGGCTACATAGATGTCTTCTTTATGGGAGAAGATGTCTGCTGACATCGATTGGATAGGAATTGACTGATGACGGACAAAATCTGTGAGACAAGGTTAGCAAGATAAGCAAAAGAGTGTTAAGACATCAAATGTTTGCTCATCAAATGAACATATGTTTCATGCTGTAAATGTTTTCCCACTTATATTAAATGTATATGGCCTTGACATATGTCTCTACATCTACTTCAATCCCATCCCAGCAATGTTAGTGTTATTATATCCATTTGTAACTCCTACATCAGTATTTTATTGTGTAGCTAGAATGATGGTAGATCTAGCAGAGCTGCATCATATCACTATGACAATTTTGTGGTATACTGTAGTTGACAATTTCCCAGTTTTACCCAAAAACTATGTAGCTGCAAGGATAAGAACAGACATTCTTTGTTATATGAATATCAATTATGAATACTTTCAATAAAACTACAATTTAAAAAGTAATTAGAGGCAGAGTATAAATAAATGTTATAATGGATAAAAGAGTACATATTCAAACGGCTCCATTTGGTGCCATTTGTAGAATTTCATAATAACACACTGAGAATGTTATTATTGTGTAGTGTGTACATTTTCAGGAGTGTGCTGGTAGTGCACCATTCTTTTTCACCATAGTTTGTTTGATATGTTGTGTGGTGTATTTTCATTTATAGTGTATACGTCCCTGTGACTGAAACAGCTTCCTGTAGCACATGGCACATTACCTGTGGACATACACTCGCCCGGAGAAATGGGAAGGTCATTGAGCCGCTTGCCCTTCATCTCGCCAGGCCCGTTGCAGTAGACATCTGATACAGTGGCATTGGTGTTCTTCAACCACATCATCAGCCACCTGTTCTCACAGTTACACTGAAAAACATTGCCTCGCAGGTCCCTATGACACATTTGACAGGAGAGGTCATGATTTTATACACACCGAAAATGTACTGGCTGCGAGAAAGAAAATCATTAATCACATCTTGTACAGAGAATGGGGAATAATGACAATATAATTTCAACTCCCCTCTACTGCCTGGCCTGCATAAGTCTTAAGAACTACTAGTAAATGTGGGGATTTTAATTCAGTTTACTATTAGTTGTGCTATGCTGATTTTCACATACATATCCTCATATAAAGCAAAATAATAAAAAAGAGGCTAAAATTCCTATAGTGGCCTCTAGAGGCTGTGCTGCTCATTGCACCAAACCAAACTAAAGTGTTTTGAACCGACCAACATTGAAATTTTTAGAGCCCCATGCTCTCATTAATGCCTAAATTGTAAATTGTTCCCAGAACGACAAAATTAAATAAAATCGAATTTGGGAAGGGGGTTCAATATTGTATATTCAAGGTTCAAGGTTCAAGGTTCACTTTATTTGTCATGTACATGCTTGCACATTAAACGAAAATCGTACTCAGGACCAGGTATACAATAAAATAACTATCAATGAATAAATAATAAGCATAAAATCCTAAAGTGCAGTGAATTAAAACTGAGCAGCATATTAAAAATAGTAGCATCCAGCATTTATCAAAACAAGATAACATGGCAGCATGACATACTATATAACAGCACAGCAAGGCATAAGGAATAACATTCACTGGCATCATGGAAGGGAAGGCCATAGGGCCACCAAAATGTGTAGGGTTCATCCTCCAGGAAGCCTGAATGTACTTAGCAAATGTCACAACAATAAAATCATTAGTGTTATAGATATTTTGTGTGCAAGTGGACATTTTGGCTTATGTGAGGTGGTAAAGTAAAGACCATGTGCTCACTAATATAGGTAGGGGTTATCCTCAAGGAAGCATGAATGCACTTTTATGGCAATCTTTCAATTAAATGTATTTGTGTGCAAGAGAACATTTTAGACTACAGTGGATGCTAGGAGAAAGGTCATGGGTTTACCAATTTGACCAATTTCACAATGAATGCCATGGCAATCCAGCCAGTAGGCTACTTTTAAAGATAACTTGTGTGGGACCAAAGTGATGGACGGACCTACCAACCGCTAATAGAGCCACACCCTAATGGGGCTAAAAATGGATGGATCCATTTTTATAGTCTCATGGTCAAAATAACATTTTTCGCTGTACAGAGTAACTATACAACAAGTATCCATATCAGGCTATCTAAATGGCTATCTATCTGTAGGACAAAAGGGTTCAAACAAGCACAACATGAGTCAGCTTGAAGTGTGGAAAACTCCTCCCAACAGCTTTTATTACAATTGCTTACTCACAGTTCTAGCAAGGAATCCAAGTCGAAGAAGAGGTTCCTTGGCAGAACCTTCATCTTGTTATTGGCAAGAGACCTAAAACAGAAACATAGGTGGACAAGAAAAATGCAGTGATACCGTTTTGTTACTTTTAATTTCTCAGTATTTTGGACTTAATAATACATCAAAATACAACAGCAAAGACTTACAGATGAGTCAAATCACGTAGACCTCTGAATATATTTTTGGTGACGGCCTCAATCTGGTTTCCCTCAATGAATCTTTTAAAGGAATATAATGTTGAAAGGCAGTACAGTATAATGAAAATAGTGATATTTTCATTGACAACCATTCTTTTCTAAATTAATAAATCTTCAATAATACTCACAAATATTCAAGATGAGGTAGGCCAGAGAACGCATCATCTTTGATTGTTGTCAAAGAGTTTGAATTTAGAAGCCTGTAAAAAGCACACAAGCAAATCTATGAAATTGCATCACAATTGCAAAGCTAAATTAGCCTATTATTACTTTCACACAATTCACCTACTTTGTGCATGCATGCATGTACTGTGTGTGTGTGTGTGTGTGTGTGTGTGTGTGTGTGTGTGTGTGTGTGTGTGTGTGTGTGTGTGTGTGTGTGTGTGTGTGTGTGTATGTATATGTGTGTGTGTGTGTGTGTGTGTGTGTGTGTGTGTGTGTGTGTGTGTGTGTGTGTGTGTGTGTGTGTGTGTGTGTGTGTGTGTGTGTGTGTGTGTGTGTGTGTGTGTGTGTGTGTGTCTGTGTGTGAGAGTGGGGGGGGGGGAAGAGATACACAGGAAGATTTGTTGATTTGTGCCTAACTAAATTAACTCCATATGTCTAATTAAATCAATAACATTCAAGTCTTAGTTCAACTTACAGCAACTGCAGAGATGGCATGAGAGCAAACATTCCCTCTGTGATTTCAGTAACTGATCCATTTACTATGCTCCTGTTGGAATAATCAAAACAATATTCACAAAGTATCATACTGTATACACATCTAAATCAAAATTGATTTAAGGCAGCATGATTTATAGCCTATACAGTATACCACCCAAATATGAAGTGGCGTTTTCCTATCCAAGAACAGCATGGAAATAATGGCTTGTCACCTTGAATGCGAAATCAGTCGGCTTAGCCTATCATTTAGTAGACTAGTCCAATTGACTTTTGCTGAAGAAACGTAATGATGTACTTACAATGAATTGATATCATTCGGTATGGTCCGTGGAATCTGTGAGGTTCCGACGCAGATAATAGTCTCCTTGGAACAGGAACATCCTGAAGGACATTTGAAAATCCGTTTAGATTGAACTGCTGCTACACAAACGCACAGTAGAACAAACCCGTTCAATAGCCAACGCTTAGTAGATGGCATGTTGATCCTTGAACATGAATAATAATAATAATGATAATAAGTGAGAGCGAAGTCAATACGAGCTGCCTCCCTCCCCTTAGGCTACATGAAATGCAGCAGTGGAATCCCTGACACAAGCACTTAGTGCTGCAGTTGCGTTCCGGAGGAACTAGGGCTACATCATCTACCATAAAACTCACTCCACTTGGCAATATCGATACATATCCCTAAATGATCCCTATTGAGCCTGGCTACACAAGGAAATGCGTGCCACAGAATTGAATTAAATCTGAGATTCAATAGGTAGTAGTACTAGTCGAGTATTATACGAAAAGTCTCAACAAGCTTGAAAATAGCATTTCAGGACCATGGACAGCGATAAATTGATTGCAGAATGGGCATCGTTCCTCAAGTAGCCTATAGGCTAGTGGGGAGAGTATCTGTGTTCAACATGCCATGTTATCCATATGAATAGCCTACATTGGATGAACTTTGATTAGGCCTGTAGTCAGAGGTGGAAAAAGTACTCACATGTTTTACTTAAGTAAAAGTATCAATACTGCAATGTAGAAATACTCTGTTACAAGTAAAAGTCCGGAATTAAAAAATGACTTGAGTAAAAGTACGAAAGTGTTGGTATCAAAATGTACTTAAAGTACCAAAGGTAGAAAGTACTCATGATGCAGAATGTCCCGTTTCACAAGTTTTTT
The DNA here is from genome assembly GCF_963454915.1 of Gymnoscopelus microlampas. Classification (NCBI taxonomy): domain Eukaryota; kingdom Metazoa; phylum Chordata; class Actinopteri; order Myctophiformes; family Myctophidae; genus Gymnoscopelus; species Gymnoscopelus microlampas. The sequence goes on from NC_139939.1 coordinate 26,733,975, forward strand.
TTAAAAATGTATACAAATCTTTTGAAAATAGCAGATCTACAAGCTCACTGCAATGCATTGTGAGCAAGAAATGTATATGGCTGCATTTATAGTGCAATTGTAGGCTCAATTTTTTAAATGTATTTTTAAATGAAAAAATGCTGAGTACATTTACTCGACTTGTTACTATGATCAAATACTACATCTAAGTGCATTAGTCATTTAGGCTATCTATCCTGGGGCACATTGCAGACTTCGAGGGCCTGCCCTTATAAACTTCCCATAATCCTTTGCTTTAGCTGCGTGACCAATCCCCACGGCCCAACCTCACGAGCAAAAAGTGTGCGTTATTATCATAGACAGTAAAGTTATTTTTGAATAACCTTATTCTGAAAAAGGGTAGTTACATATTTAATGCAAGCGAACATCCCTATTCTTTTGACACACACACACACACACACACACACACACACACACACACACACACACACACACACACACACACACACACACACACACACACACACACACACACATGAATTTTTAATGATTTCGCATTTGCTCTGGGAAATTGCTACTGGAGTGAGTGAGTTTTTCTAAAAGGGTGCTATAGGCAACATACACCACTAGGGGGGGACAGATGCAAACATCTTGCTGCACACACTGCGCTTATGCTTCATTTTCATGGGGAAAGAAGTCTAGTGTTAGTTTTAGTTGTATCTTCAAATACATAGCCTCACAGACATGCAGTGTTATACATGTATCAAATGATATCTTCATGATATCTACAGATTGTATAATACAATCAGTACATTTTTAAATACTTAACATTGTCCAATTCAACTCAACTCAGCATATGATTAAGGTGGTATGACTAACCTCTTCTATTGCATATAGACAATGGAGTTGTTGGTTGTTCTAGTAAGTCCTAACAAGGTGTTGACCCTTGTCTTAGAACCAGTAGTCAGTATGAACATGAGTGAAACTAAATACCCGTTGCCAAAAGGGAGCCATACATATCTGCCATTGCTGGCATAATTCATGACAACTCCCCATCTTGCATTGCTGTTTTTAGTCCAGAGTATCCCTGAATCACTCATGACACATGCAAACTGAAACCAAATGATGCCACAGTATATATCATTTTTACATATTTTCCTAGAGGTGATTCAGTATGTGATCAGGACAGGACGTTGTATGGACTTGCGTAGAAAAGCACACAATTGTTCAAAGGTTTCAAAATAAATATGAAAATATCATCAAACCTTTTTGCAGTACATGTCTGATAAATGTATTGCAAGATGGAAACAATCCAGACGAATACAGACCTTTGTCCTAAACATGCACTGACCTATCATCTTGTGATATGATGGCTATTTCACGAGACAAAATAATTCTTATATCATATCATATTGTTACTACTGATTACTATTCTTGAATACATACTGTACCTGATATATAATTTATATGAAAAAAGAACTACACAAAGTAGTAATTCATTTAAAAGTATTATTATATTATCATTCCCCTAATTATAAAATGGCCTTTAATTCTCAATTAGAATTTCATAGTGTTTTATCAACTAGTTTTATAGACTAGCTAGACATGTTTCAACAGGTGTCATTTCCCAAAGCTTAGACTGTCCTTTTGTGAGTAGTCGTCAGGTGTGGTCCCACATCCAGAGGAAACCATTTAATGTAATTAAACAGCATGCAATTTAGGCATTTATAGCAGACCCACTAAAGCTGCAAGTTGACATTGCCACACACACACACACACACACAGGCCAAAAGATCAAACTAAATAGCTCCATTATTGATCTACTGCTGGAGTGTATACAGTTAGTGAAGCAATGTTCCCGAATTTGTGGGGCTACAAAAAGTCATACAATCAGATGTGGAATATATAATGTTTCCCCTCATCATGGCAGCTTAGATTACAACCTTTGCGATTTTATTTGAAGCTGCTGGCCTTAATGAAGAATAGGACTTCCTTTTACCCATAACCCAGTTTGATCCAGGTTGAGAGGCAGAGATAGGGGCCAGAGAGAAAACTCCACCTAGACAGTAGTATTGTAAAACTACAGCTGGTTACACACCTTATGACCATTTGTAAACACCTGTGGTTTAAACTGACTCTCTTATCACCTACATCCACGAAACTAGCTCACATATGACACTTGTAAATCCAAATGGTGACCTCTTCCATTTTGAATCATGAAAATCTTGTCTGTTGGCAGTAAACTGGTCAAGTACAGCCTTTGGCTATTGGTGAATGCTTCACAGCAGGTGTTCAAACTCTCAAACATCTCCAGTTCCCAACCAAGGGTTACACAGCACACTGTAGTCAGTAACATAATTCCATAGGGCGCTATCAGGCTTGAATGATCTCTCAAGAAACATAAACATATTATGCTTGCAGCACAACTGATATTTATTGCAAAATGATCAATGGTCACATGCAATGTGCAAATTCCCATTTTTCACAAAATTAATTAGAATTGCTAGTACTATACTTGTATTGGCATTTGCTTGAGAGAGACAGACAGAGAGTCAGAGAGAGAGATAGTTTTAAAGGACTTACCATGGACTGTTCAGCTTTGATTAATGGTGCTCATGATTTAACACCTGCTGTTTTAATGTAGCCACTGTAAGTAACTGATCTCAACATGCTTGCGTGAGCGGTGTCCCTTTTTAAATAGCTACAGTACCTAAATTTGTGGAGGTCGTTTAAACCTGTATGCGTACACATTTCGGCACAGAAAGTCATGGACCAAAACTTTGATTTACATGAATGTTAACACAAACTATGAGGAAAGAGAAAGTCATGGGGTTAACACCTTCAAAATGTCCAACATTATTATAGTGTGAGCACTTCTGTTCCACTTGAAAGATTCAGTTGTCCGTTGTGAAATTCCCCCAATAGTGTTGTAACAATATCCAGTGTAGGTATTCAATTACATGGGTTTATAAGTATTGTATTTAAACAGTGCTTAGTATGATCTGTTTTGACATGATCTGTATTTGGATACAGGTGACACAGTTCAGCTTTCCATTCATGCCAGATAGTAAGCTTTAACAAGGGTTCCAACAAAAGTTGATAAAAGATAAAAACTTGTATTTATTATTGTTTTAAGTGGCAATAACATAATAGACAATGAACATGAATCTTTGCTTAAAGAGGATTAACACTATACTGGTTGTCTATTTCCTAGTCTGATATCAATGTGACTTCAATATGTCCTCTGCCTGAGAGCAACTGCTTGTATGACCCCTCCCCCACATATTCCATGAATTTGGGGCCCTGTCCAGAAACAACACTTGTCTCTTTTACACAGGGAGATATTTAATAACTGGATTGGTATTACATAAAATAGGCTAATTCATCGATACCATGTGAATGTAAAGTCCATTATTTAACAACCAAACAGTTCCCATTTGTACAATTATTTCAGGCTTTGACCCAGGGTTGGATAGTGGAACAAGCTAAATGATATATCCTACAAATAACAAATCCTACTTCACATCCACACTCCACAGTGTATTTGAGACTATCACATCGGCCTAGGTTGCATGATTAGTGGATTCATTCAGCTTTTTATGTCTGCTCTGCTGATTCAAAGGCTGATAAAGTGCAGGCCAACAATGAAGACGGATGGGTATTTCTTAATGTTTTTGGGATGTCTCCCTGGGATCCAAATAGTGAAAATAGCTAATCTACAAGCTCACAACAGTCATGTAAGCTGACATTATTTTGAAAAATGTTAATGTTAATAAGGCTAATAAAATGATTCACAGTTCACAGTTCACTGTGTGAACTGTGAATATAGCTGCCCTCACAAAAACAGGAGAACTGGTAAAATATAAGGACAGGAGCTGTTCCCTCAAAAAAGTGCTGAACCCACGAAATTCAGGCCCAGTGGCATAGCCTATGTAGGCCATTGGTTCTCAAAGTGGGGTCCGGGGACCCCAAGGGGTCATTGGGGGGGTACCAGGGGTTCCCCAGCAAAATTAGTTAATATAGGGTCACAATCATTTTAACCACTATAGTATAACTATGTTATACTACAAGCTCATAGCGCGGCACCGAGTGCAGTGCTATGAGCTTGTAGATGTGCTATTTTTTGAAAGATCCCTGGCACAAATTATTTTTGAGATGGGGTCCGCAGCCAAATACATATCATTTTGGGGGTCCTTGTCGACATGAAAAAGTTTGAGAACCACTGACGTGTAGGCTATAGAATTCACAAACAGTTGACAAGATAGGCTAATTATCTGTATTTGATACACTGCTAAATTAAGGCAACAGCTCCACTGCCACACGTCAAAGACAAATCATGGGGGGATTCCTTGGGACTCCCCCTGCTCTCTCTCTCTCTCTCTCTCTCTCTCTCTCTCTCTCTCTCTCTCTCTCTCTCTCTCTCTCTCCCTCTCACTCTCGCCGCCCTCGCTCTCTCTTTGACACACTCCTTTTCTCTCCCCCCTCTCTCTTTGTCACTCTCTCTCGGTGTCTCTCTCTCCCCCTCCCTCTTAACGCCCCTCTCCTCCCCTCCCAACTGTCTCTCCTTCCTCTCACCCTCTCACATCACGCCTGCAGAGTTTTCCGTCCCGTGTCAGGATAACATCTTTAACAAGACCACCTGACGGTAAGAAAACGACAAATGGAAGCAGTCGAGAAAACTCTCACTTACCGAGATGACACTGGACTCTACAGAAAGCTGCTCCCAGACGACAAGGACAAGCAGGCCAAATGCCACGCCGAGACACGCCGAGACGAATCCAATTATGTTGATTTGGACAACTTGCTCGGCATGAAATCAGACGGAACCAAAACGGTCAAAGTGACTTTTACGGGCGCGGGCGACGAGCTTGCTGTCATCAAATGCGACAATGACACATTGAAAGAGGGGAGCCCCAATGGTCTCAAGGGCTTTGGGGGTGAGGAGGACACAATTATTTCCAAGGACTTCCAGGGGGAACATCCAAAGGAAAAGTGGACCGACAGACCTGTTGCAGGTGAACATCCCTTGGATATTTTATTATTGACCGGAGTTCCTGATGTGGAAGAAGTCGAGAATGAGAACCAATTCCAGAACGAGTTTGACCCCTCAAGTGATTGCAATGAGAATGTCCGCAGTGAAAGTGATGAGTTACAATACACGGAGATGAACAGTAAATGTGAGTCTGATGACGGCACCAGTGTGGTGCTGTCAGATGCTGATCACTGTGAATCTGACACAATAAATGAAGATGAATCGCACTACATCACAACTCATGAGATCCAGCTGACAGAGCTGGACCACGACGTAGATTATGAGGTGGGACGAGGGAGCTGTTGGGACTTCGAAGACGAGAACCTGGTCTATTCCTTTGTGGATTACGCCTCTTTTGAGAGTGACGAGAGTCAGGATGGAACGTTAATACTGGACGGCAGGAGTCAAACCAAGGCGAAAGGCAACAAAGCGCAGTCTAACATGGGAGCAGCGGTCAGGGCCGAGCCGGACAGTGACCTATGTGACTCGGACAAGTGCGCCAGCTCCGATGAAAGCAGGTCCATGTGCAAAAAACAAACTGTCAATCCCGCGGGGCAAATCCACCTGTCGATCCAGACCTCTTCCCGGGCGGTCAACGAGCCCAACAATGTTCTGGACAATGACAACACGTTTAAACACGTGGGAGACAGCAGGGGCCACTTCTTTTTCGCCAGTTCCAACGCCAGATCGGAGTCCTTAATGTGCGACAGGCCCCAGTATTTCATCCCCGCGCCTGGTCGTCAGCACCTGGCCACTAAACTAAGAGGTAAAGATATTAACGACTACTCTAGCGGCGCGTCCAGTTCCATCAGCGAGCTGGACGACGCCGATAAGGAGGTGCGTAATTTAACCGCCAAGTCTTTCCGCAGCTTGGCATGCCCCTACTTCGATGCCATTAATCTGAGTGCTTCCAGCGAGTCCTCGGTGTCAGAGTACGGCATTGGATTAAACAAGTGGTCAGCTTATGTTGACTTAAAATATGGCAATATGTCCCAGGGGAAAGATCAGAATACCGTTGCCCAAGAGAGTTCGAGCGCAACATTCGAGATGAGTCAGACCACAGACAGGACGAATATACATGGCAAGTCAATTAATACCCAAACCAAATTGTATGAGCTGAACAAGAAAACGGCAAGTTCTCAACAAGCATCCTCTTCTACCAAGAAGATAGAGCTCAAAGGCCCCTTTCAGCCACAGCAGGGTGATGTTATCACTCTGACAGAAACGGTGAATTTTCGTTGCAACGTTGAAGCCGATATACCCGAGGGCGCAAAGCGTCCAAAATGTTCCAAAAGGGCGCACGGATCACGTTCCAAACATGAGATTAGCGGCAACGTGTCAGCCAAGCTGGGGCGTGAAGTGCAACATCAACACCATGATGCTGGGGATGCCGTGGGGGGTACACACAATAAGGCTGTTTTTGCATCAAGTCTTTTGAAAAATGTTATTTCCAAAAAGATGCAATTTGAACAAGAGCGCAAAATGGAAAGGGGGGATTTCCGTGACAAACGTCATTCACACTCCCCATGCTGTCAGTGTAATGATCATGAAGCCATGAAAGAAAGGTATGTGGGAAAAGGCTTTCACAGGCAAACCTCAGAAACAGGTTCAGGATTTAGTTCTCTTGATGAGCAAGGTACTGTGTCCAGTCGGGCTAATTCTTGTGAGCCCACTGAGGAGCAGAAAATAGATGATGCATTGGATAGCTTACCTCTGTCAGAGAAAGGACACGATGACAAGAATGATGCAAGTGAGCCTCCAAAAGGACAACTTAACCCCAGCCAAAACAGTGCATTTCAGTCATTAAAGTCTGAAATTCCCACAAGTGGAGCCACAGAAAAGGAAGAAATGGATGCCAGCAGATCATTAACTAAATTGTCTCAGCTGTATGTTCCAAGCTCCCATCTCCTCTCAAAAGAGAAGGATGGATCGGATGACTTGCTAAGCAGCACGCCTGTCATACACACACCTGCTCGAGCGCAGGTCAGTGAAAATGATTCCGACATGGGAAACAATGTAAAAGCTGCGCAGAAAGAGGAGGAGACAAAGCCCCCTGAGATAAAGATTCGACTGAGAAGTGTAAAAGAAAATAAAGGGTATACACTCAATATCGCCAGCCTCTTAACCCCTAAAATAAGTTACAATGCTGTAAATACAATGAGGACAGTTGGTGAGCCCAAATACCATGTTCTGGCTGCGTCAGATAAGATTCCACACTTCACAGTTAGAGACATAAGAGGCAAGTTTCAAACACCCATCTATCATGTCAGAGATGTTCGCAAGTTAGTGAAAAGTTCATATCGTTTTGTGTCTATGGATAATAGTGTAAGTAAATGTTCCACTACTCCCTCTGCCGCAGCTGATACACATGAGGACAGGACTAAGAAAGAGACCATCAAGCATGTATTGCCATCTCCCATCGTCATTAAGTGCCACTCAGTAAAAACTAATTGTAACACCAAACAACCTACAGCTACAGCAACTGATGCATTGTCACAGAAACAAATCGAGGGTGGCAGAGCGTCTCCCAAAATCTTACCCGAAACCTCCAAATGTGAAACTGCATCATCACAGTGTACAACTAGCAGAGTGGCACCTGTCTTAGCCAAACACATCCATCCAGACCAATCGGAACTCCAGACAAATATTGAGAGCAAGGTGTCAAGGCAGAGGCAGGAAAGGGTGATGGGTGATACAGGTGACAGGAGAGGTGAGTCTAAAATACCCAAACAGGCTGCACTAGAGAAACTAAAAGCAGCTGTCAAAACGATGGAACAGCTTTATGTTTTTGACAGAAATGAATGGAAGCGTAAATCTCAGGCTCCACAACCTGTCACTGGCAGCCATGTCCTTTCACTTATTGCCAGTGAAGAGCAAGGCGCAGAGGAAGTGATGACAGCAGCAGGGAGCAATAGACTGACAGAAGCAGAAATGAGCACGGACGAGGTCTCTCAGTCTTCGAGTCATGCTCCCATGTCAGAAATGCGCAAGTGCCCAGAAAATAAAGGCTCTCTTAAAATCATACATGTTCCATATAACGAGGATGCCTTCAAAACTCAATCACAACACGGTAAAACATTTAGCAACAAAAGTGTGCTCCATTTTGGGAGTAGCGGTAAGGCACCTGTCAGCGTTAGCTCTCTGGGGAATGACATTCTACAAAGCAGCATACAAACATTATCTACTATGAAAAGTGTTGGCTCTAAAACCCCAATGGCGCCACTGTCAGTGAAAATAGCACCTCCAAAACGTGGGCAGGGGGATCAGGGAAAGGTCAAATGCAATGTCACCAATGCCAATGTTACACTGTCCAACTCTGACTCTGAGAACTATCTAACCATACCAGGGGGAGGAGAGATACGTGAAATCGAAGTGCTGAATCAAGAAGAGCTGCAGCTCAACATAATTTCCAAACAAGGCAGTTCTAATGTTAGTCAGGCCAACGGTCAGGCCAGCATAGGTGATGCCAAGAGACCTGAGTGCTCTGATCAGTCCTTGAAAAGGTCACCTTTTGTCATGGAAGAGCCATCTGCAACCATTTACCACCAACCTGTGCCAGTTGCTTTACAAGGGCCACATCCACAGGTGTTCTGCTTCTCCCCCTCTGTCCCTACCATGTCACCTACCCCTGCAAGTGTAGAGGCGATCCCACAAACCCAACGCAAGGTGCTTTTGGATCCCACAACGGGACACTACTACCTGGTAGAGACACCATTACAGGCCACTACCAAACGCCTGTTTGACCCTGAGACAGGTCAGTATGTGGACGTACCCATGCCACATTCACCTGTCACCCCTGTCACCCCTGTCCCCCTGTCTGTGTCACCCCTGGCCCTAAGTCCTGGAACCTATGCCCCCACATACATGATTTACCCGGGATTGATCCCTTCACCAACTCTGCCTGTCCAGCCACAGCCACTCAAGAAAGTCTATCTTTCTGCGGCCGAGGACGCACGGGGGACACAAAGCGGGCAAGCCCAGTGCACAACAGTTACAGAGAGCCCATATTACAGCGCTACAGGAGGGGCTGCGAACGCGCCAACACGGCTACCTGTGACTATGGCACATGTCAACACCAGGGGAAGGGCAGCCAGTTCAGAAAGAAAGCCAGTTATTAGCATCACATCACAACAAGGTCCGAGAATCATCGCTCCACCCTCCTTCGACGGCACAACCATGAGCTTTGTAGTGGAACATCGGTAACCAAAAGTAAGTCACCCCGCACATGGACACACTCACATACTATCAATATGTACTATCAATATTCTTTCTTTCTTTCTTTCTTTCTTACCTATTTTGGTTTCTGTCAAGTTCTATGTGAGAGTTTGTGTTCTTGTAATTTCTAAAGAACAAACAAGCAGAAGCGGAGCTTAAAAGTGCACTTCATCAGTCATTATGGAAGCCACAGAGAGTTCATAGAGTTCCTTTTTTAGTTTGATGTGATCTGATAGTTTGAGGTAGTTATATTTGAACAACCTCAGGCCAGCTTTGACACGAGCATCTGAATTTGTGCAGGGATCTGATTTTACAATATCGTGTCCAATGCCATGTTTGCGATGCACAGTTGTAAATGCATTAGTGATAATGCAAGCAGCCTAGAGTGGCTACTGGGGTGGGATGTCAGCGTTAATAGACATGCAATAGTTTCACGACAGGTAACTTGACACTGATGAACTCTGGCTCGGCTTGTTAGGAGATAGGATTTTCAACTGGATGATGGATCTAGAGCTAGACTGTTCAGTTCCCTTTTCTCTGCATTACACACTGTCGGGCTATTTTGATAGTGTGAGACGAGTTTGTTTACATGGTATATTCTCAGGGTTGGAAAGTGTCACAGGGAACTATTCCAGTCTGTGACACTTTACATTGAGTTATTCATAATCTGTGTCATGAAACTCTTCATTAAACTGAGATAACCTTAAGCCTAAGTAATTAATGTGTTTGTTCTATGTAGGTGCCATTTCAGTAAAATGTTGCCATGCCAAGAAAGCTGGTGCGTTATATTCAAAGAAAGCAAAAGCGGCACAGTAAAACTAAAAATGCCAGATTTAGGCTTAAGTGCTTATTAAGGCTAACGTGTTTCAGCTTCAACCTTTCTGAGCAGATTAAAATGTCTGGTACAGTGTTTCGCAGTAGCCACTACGAAAGCAGAAAACTATAAGCTAGAAAAGTGTGCTTCTCCGCCAGGCCCGGGTTGGCTACCCAGGCCGCTTTGGCAAACTTGTGAAGTCAATCATAGGCAATTGGAATGTAATATGAAAAATCTGACTGATACAACTCGACTCCAGAGATAATGTGTACCGATTTGATTCGGATTTTATTCGGTGGAAAATCTAGTCAGGCACAAATGGGTGGGGCCTATGTGGGGCGTTGTGTCATGATTCAAGGAATCCAGGGGGGGAAACCATACGACATACAGTTTAAGAGTCATAGGCTAAAACATGAATTGACCTGTTATGGCGCCATCATGAGCCCGGTTGGAAAAATGAGGATTGGCAGTTCTTCCCAAGCCTTCTGGGAGTGTGTGTGCAAAGTTTCCTAGCAATCGGACGCTGTGAACAAACATGATTTGTGTCATTTTGTGCAAAACGGGTCACCCCCGCAAACTGTGGAAGCCTATCGGAGCCAATCAATATGGAATCTGACCAATCTGACACATACGCCTTGATCACATCGCTACAGAGATAATGTGTACTGAAGTGCATGAGTATTTGACAAAATCTGAGCAAAAAGTGCAAATAAAGTAAAATGATAAATCTTGCATCTTGAGCCAAGAAATCCAGGGGAAAATGCTTTTTGACTGTATGACCTACGATTCGAGATAGGCCATGAATCACACTGTTATAGCGCTAAAATGAGGCCGATGTGAACTATTTGGGGCAGAGGTTCTTCCTTGGCCTACTAGGAGTGTGCCTGCAAAGGTTCATGCTGATCGGTCCAGTGGTGATGAGATTAGCTTCTCACAGACAAACGGACGGACAGACAGATGGATGGACGGACAGACAGACAGACAGACAGACAGACGGATTGGACAGTCGCAGGGCAAAAACATAGTCCCCAACCTTTGGCTGTCCGGCTTTCGGCCTGCCGGTGATAAAAAAAACAACAACATAAAGCTGGTTTTGTAGTTACAGTACAGTTCTTCTTTCCTTTTTGTTTATGAAAGACAGAAATAAGTTGATTGACTCCATTATAATGATATACTCTTTAGCAATGCCACTCTATAGTTTACTAATTTGTTAAATACAGAAGTGCCATCCTTCCCCAAGACTAGATTTCCTCTCTGTCTCTCATACACTCACTTACAACTACTCACAAAACTTCTCAGCTAATGTGTCAGAGTACTGATACAACTGCATGATCATGAAGGATCCATGTCAACTGGTGGCAGGCAGGGGGCCTTGCTCAGGGTTGACCAGTGGTGTGAAGGGGAGTACAACGTGTGTGTGTGTGTGTGTGTGTGTGTGTGTGTGTGTGCGTGTGTGTGTGTGTGTGTGTGTGTGCGTGCGTGCGTGCGTGCGTGCGTGCGTGCGTGCGTGCGTGCGTGCGTGCGTGCGTGCGTGTGTGTGTGTGTATATGTGTGTATATGTGCTGCGTGCGTGTGTGTGTGCATGTGTGTGTGTGTGTGCGTGTGCGTGTGCGTGTGCGTGTGCGTGTGCGTGTGCGTGTGTGTGTGTGCGTGTGTGTGTGTGTGTGTGTGTGGGGGGGGGGGGGGGGCAGAGGGACAGGGGGGCATGGCTGGGATAGTGATGCTGGAGGAAAAGGTCAGGCAATGTAAAGTATTTGTTGTGCTGATGCAGGGGGAGGACAGCTGCCACTGCTGCTCCGGCTTGGAAGCAAGTCTGCAAGGCTGTGATAGGGTCAACTTTTTATAGCCCCCTCCCCCTCCACTTTTTCCTAACTGGGGAGGAGGAGGAGGCAGAGAGCACCGCTCACCTTCAGCACTATGCAAACAAATGGTGCCACATGCCCCGGCAGTAGTTCTGGCTGAACGGGGTCAGCTGATTTGGAGTCAGTGTCTGTAACTGAAAGCTCAGAGCATTACCCATTCTGGCATTGATCGTGTTTCTAATATTTAACCACTTACTTTGACGTATGACAAATAACAAAAATAGCAGATCACAGTTGTGATGGGACGTGTTGGGGAACTTGTAGAATTACGATTTTTGCTATGTGTGAAAATGTTTACAAAATACAAATAAAAAGGGAAGGGAAAAAAGGAAAGATATCAAATCTTTGCCCAAAATAGGAACGCCAGAGTTGATACAGTTAACATTGTTCACTGAGAATTAATTAATTAATTTCAAACAGGAATACCTACTGTATAGGTTTTGTGAAACAGTGACATATGGACTAATGGTCACAGCTGAAATTGGTTGTAACCTCTTTAATGCAGACTCAACTCATTGTAAATACTACTTTACAATCGTATGTTTTGCACAGTATACTATATTGCATTAATCTCAGTTTAATGTCAATTTTCTCTTTTTGTGGTTTTAGAGGTGTCCAGTGAGGAATCTACCCCTTTAAAAGAACTTTTCATCGCCAGCCCACTTGGCCACTACGAGCCCCACTTCATCACGTGAAGATCAATATCCCATAACTCCCACCACCACCATTTCAACTCCCAACTCTACTTTTGCAGATTGCCGTGCAGCATAGGCTACTGTATGCATTGTAGCACGTTGCAGAATAAGCATAAGCTAGTACAGTATGTCCTCTGGCCAGTGCTCTGCTAGGCTCTGACTGACATGATGCTGCTTTGTCATTTCTAATTGCTGTATAGGGAACTGATCTCTGTTCAGTTTGGACACTGCAAAATGTTGATTCAAAAGGATTTCCATAACACTGATTAGCTGTTTGGCTATCATTTTAACTAGAGCACAAAAGCTTAGTGTAGCATTGTCACAATGCTTCAAAATAGGAATGAACAAAGAAACCACCTTCTTTACACATTTTCTGAGGACAGGGACCACTTGTCAGCACTGATGTTTGTTAAACAGAATCATTTTTAATCAGTGCCCATAATGTTCATATTAAGAGGAATTGAAATTGAGCAAAGGTTTCAAAACAATATTTTCAGGCTGTCCTGCTAAAATATTTCTCCAGTCTATAGTTTTTTTGTCAGTTAGCCTATTCTTCCAATGGTAATTGACTAAGATACTGTAGGGCAGGACCATTTATTTGCAATCAGAACATTTTCATTGTTCACCAAAGCATTTCCATTTGTTTTTAGAATGCGTGGCTATAATAGGCTACTACTTGAAGTACAGTTGGTGAATCCTTTTTGAATGATGTCACACAGTGCTGCTAATATCTGTGCTGTACAGTATATTGTGATGTACATTTGTATTTTATGTTCAAAGCACACTCCTTGAATAGTAATGTTTTAAAGTAGGATAAGTTGAAAACACTAAAGTGTGTTACTCAGAATAACTGGAGCTGGGAATCTTGTTCAGCAATGTACTTGGAAATATTTTTTCCTAAGTAGTGCTGGGATAAACAGAGCCAGCAACAGTTGAGACTTTTAGAGGATAACCTCCTCTATTGGTTGTGGTTTATTTTACACTTTTGTGTAAAGGAGAAAGGACATGGTGCTTGTCTGTCTGAACGTGTCAGTGTCTGGGGTGAGAAGTTATGCATGGTATTTCAGCACTCTGTGGGCATACAACAAGGAGTCAAGTTACTTCACTGTAGAGAGGGTCATACAGTATTAGAACAGTGGTTCTCAACCTGTGGCCCGGGGCCCACTGGTGGGCCGTGTGAGGATATTGCAAGTGGGCCCCCAAATAATATGACAAAACGATACGATTTTCACAATCGATTGACTGATCATAAAAATAAACATGCTCTCGAGATTTTCAAGTTGGCCCTAATCCATACAAGGTTGAGAACCACTGTATTTGACTGATACACATTCATGGGGTGTGACTTTAAAGCTAATGGTCACTGGGTCTCGCCTATAACTTTGTCTTGTTGTCTTGTTCCAAATGTAATTTTTTTTGTAAACTGTATATATATAAATATATATATGCGTATATATATATGTTGGCCTGTCATCTGCCATCAGGCTTGTGCACTAAACCTATTCATATCCACACCATTACACAGTAAAATGTTAAATTAAAAGTGTGAAACTGGACCCATATGGGTCCGTTCCCCAATTTTTGGAGTTCAGGTAATACTCCAGATTTGACTGAATATCACTGACCTTGTTTATTGCTGACTTCTGTACAGTCTCTTGTTTCCTTTTGAATACTTTTTGCAGTGCAGCAACAGGGTTCCTCACGCGATGTAAATGTGCTTCATTCACTTAAAGCAAGATTCATTGTGTGAATAATTCATTCTGTAGGTTGTGGATTTAGCATGTTTCAAAACTGAACGATAGATTAAAGGTATTTGGAGCTGCTGGCCAGTCTATGTACCTTAACCCTGTAAAATACATGTTAATTTGCTTATATGACAAAATAACTTTATGAATTGCCTTATGAGTTGATTTCATTACAGATGTATGGCTTCATGCAGTGATTTGCAAAATTGGTTGTAGACTGTGCAGTAGATTCAACATGAATTGCTCTTTATTTTACAATTATTCATATCAGTATTTAACAATCGTAATTCAAAACTGTCAGATTAATTTAACTTTTCATTTACACAAAACCTTCAGGTTTGCCAGCCAGCACTTTAAGAGCAGTGCAAGTAAAGCAAAGATTTTCATTGAAAATGATACGATTTGCACAAATAGGAGTACCAAGTTATTTCAGAAATATTTAGCTAATGATGTTCCAAATGTCCAAACTGACACGGGGCAATTGCGTTCTTTAGGAACTATTATGTGTAGATGACATGCAAACTGTACATCCTGTCATATACTTTTTTTTAAATTAATGTTTATGCTCTCACAATATATCAAGTAAAATTATGCCCAAAATATGAAATTTCTGACATTATTTTGTGAATACTACCATTATGTTCTTTCTTAAATTGCACTTGAATTACAACTATTTTTGTCACCAAAGGTGATAAATGTCTGAAACTATTTGTGGTAATACAGTATATAGCACTAAGTGGACTTATACTGTATGTAGCACTAAGTGGACTTAAAAATGTAAAATAGAATAAAGGTGTCATTCTGTTAAGTTTAGCCCAGTTGAATGCACTGTAACATAATATGAGATTAACATGTTTTTGACAACATTCTTTAAAATGTCCTCCATTGACTTTCTGTCAATTTCTTTCTTGACTTCATGTCGGCTACCAAGCCCTTTGAAAGAAATCGACTGTCAAAGCTTGCTTTTGAAATTAGATGGTCAATTGAAAGTGAGGATAGTTAAAAAAAAGTGCGTTGGTGAATGCCTAATGGCAAGTCGCCACTTTGAATGAAACAACATGTGAAGTATGCAAGGCAGTCATTTAAGGGGCATGGTGTATACATTATACACAGCAATGGATTGTTTTGACTGCCTCATAAAGAGCGAGAGGTCAGGATGACAGTGAGGGATATGTTGAAGGGGAAGCAGTGCAGTGTTTGCACATGCATGCTTGAAGGTGATGAAATATGACCAGTGAGAGAAGATTGCACTGTAGACAGACAAGTCTATGAATGTTTGGAATAAAAATCAAAATGCAAGCAAACTGAATATGGCTTGAGTCTGTTGGTGAAATACAATGTCTGATGGAAACTTTGATGGAGCTTTCGAGTAGCCTACTACTGTGTAGGCCTACAAGAGGAGCTACTAAATGGAGGTGAAACTATAAAAGCAAACGCTTTAATAGCAAAGAGTGTGTGCGTACACGTATGCACAAAGAGACAGTTTTAAGAGCTGAATGGAAGTAGGTTGCTGAAAGAGGGTCTCACGTGATATGGTACGTGGACCTACGTGCCAGCCCAAGCCAAGCTCCATTAAGTGACCAGCTCCCTGAGCCTTGACCAACAACCAGGAAGATGCCTCCTATCGCATAATGGCTGTCAATCAATTCTTATTTACAAATAAAAGGTAATGTGTGCTTAAACACATGAGTGGGGCCCATAATGATAAAGGCAATCCTGAAAGGAATCCCTAATCAAGCTAATATGGTAATAACTGCCGTACAACAGCAAACAACTGCTAGATAAGTCTTTAAACTCCTCTGCTGCATTATTAATCTGCAAAGGCTCATAGAACTTTTCCAACCTTCAGTGAACTGAAGTAGCAGTAAAGTTTCCCAAACAATTTCTTCCAGGAAACAAGTAATGCTACAGTAGTACTAAACGGATGCATCAAATGGAGGCCTGCACAACTAAAAGGATTTGATAGTGAGTACATTGGTAACATCTTTACTTTCATTTCCCTGAGTATAATGGCTGTCTTTTGAAGAAAGTCTGATCAAATTTGATTGCTGGAAAGATGGAAAAACAGATGAGATGACACGCCTTGAAAGAAGTAAATCAGATTTATGTCAATGGACACGTACTAAAGCTTTGGCGTCTGCCAGTGTGCAAAGTTAGCTTTCTGGTGGCACTGAAACTCCACCCGGCAGAGGCTTAAGTTTAACCTGACAGTTTGGCGGTGTGTTGATTCCGTTGCCATGGATGCAGCAAGACTGGCAGACACTGGTTTGCCCCCAGCTGCTCTCGGTGGTTTCTAAAGAATCTACATTAAGGCCCAGTTGTTGTGCTTGCATGCCAGCAGGGGCTCTGATGTCACAACTGTGACACAGAAAAGCTCCAGATTTATCGTCTCACCTGGGTCAACAAGTGTGTGTTTCAATCAGGCCAAAACATTTCTCAAGTTCAGACATTCCATGTTTAATGTTTACATTACCAAAACATACAAAATATAAGACATCATACTATCTGTCTGTGTGTATATGTGTGTGTGTGTGTGTGTGTGTGTGTGTGTGTGTGTGTGTGTGTGTGTGTGTGTGTGTGTGTGTGTGTGTGTGTGTGTGTGTGTGTGTGTGTGTATAATCATACTGTATATTATAATGTTTTGTATGATATTGTATGTTTTGTTTCAAATAACCTGTATATACATACATCAATGGGGTCACATGTCAGGGATTCCAGTGCACATTTATTGGTGGAATAGCACACACATGAACATAAACACACACACACACACACACACACACACACACACACACACACACACACACACACACACACACACACACACACACACACACACACACACACACACACACACACACACACACACACACACACACACACACACACACACACACACACACCTCTACCCAAATGCTTTTGAAAACACAGGCCAATTAAGGCCCCATACAAAAACATAATATACGTTATGATGGTCTGCCATTTGCAAATAATTTCATCTCACATCTTTATTAAGCACAAAGAAGAAACTGTACTGTGCATTAGCTAAATTGTCCTAATTAAAAATACATGATTAATATTATTATGAAAAAGGGATTGAATTTCTGGACATTGTTTGCTCCATTGTCGGTATGTCTGTTGTAATAATAGTACTACAATGTCAGTTACTAATACTGAATTGCTCTACCTTATTCACCACATTTGACCAGAAAAACAATGCAATGTCAAAGTATAGGAGCATTTATTAAAATGGGAAAAGCTAATCCTTTCTAATGTCTTGAGTGTGATATTTACATACTTTCTGTTTAAGGGAAAATAGCTTTGGTACTATTCATACTGAGTATTATGTATCATACAAATGATACAAATGCATCCCTTATAAATAGACATTAAACGTAATAAAAATACAATGCAAAAACTCCTGATTTCAAACAAAACCCTAACTTAAATACTCAGAGGAATGTAAACATTGCATGTGTTGTAAATTGTTGCTTTCCCTTGTTAAGCCCAATTTATGCTACGTTGCACAACGATGTTACGTAACGAAAATAGCAGATGCACAAGATCACAATGTGTTACGGCTGCAACACATTGTGAGCTTGTACATCAGCTATTTTCGGCGTGCTACACCGTCGTACGACAAAGTATAAATTGGGATTTATGCTCTCACATGGCTTGTGTCTGAAGTGGAACATGAAACTCAATGCAGTAAATATTCTTTGAGCAAGGGTACCGGCTAGATTCAAGAGTCCTCCAATAACAACCATGACTCCATCTTCATCTTATGTCCTCTACCAACCAGAGTCAAAAACCTTTTTGCACATGTTGGAATTCTCTTGATGAAGTGGGAATTCCGAACCTAGCACAAGCTGCTTCCTGTCTTTGTGTGATGCAATAGTCTTCCCTGATGGCAGGCTCTCGTACTTTGATAGGGATTCACTGAAAATGGAAAAGAACAGAAATTTCCACTTTATGTAATCTGATTTGTTATGAAACGGAAATATGATAAACCTTCAAATACACCATTAGTAGCCAAACGGTGTGCTATGAGGCACACTTGTGTGATATGAGACAAGTCCATGTGTGACTTTGGGATTGTATGGCAACTACACATTATTATTGCAATATACTTCACACAACTATACAAAAGGTTATGAATTATTTGTTTAAATTGACTATGCTAGTGCTTTGTGCAAACTCATTCCCCAATACAGGGTAAAATTCTATACCCTAAATCAATATGTTTGACGTTTTATTTGGCTTTAGTAAATACAAATAAATGTGAGTACGCGTGATTACGTGTTATAGAGGTAGTTTTATAAAGGTGTCCCTTGAGATTTTGACATGCCCTTTGGTGTGCCTTGGCCACAAAATGTTTGAAAACCACCACACCACCACCAGACACGCACCATTCAAAATTGTTCATTTGAGCTACATTTCACATTTAAATTGAAACATGTTATATGTTTAGCTGATGCTCTTTAGCTGTAGTGGTTTACGAGTACATAAAAAAACCACAACATGAATCACCTTCAATTACTATGATCGAATAAGTAAACTATTGAGTCACACACGGTCCGTCCCATTGTGCTTATTAAATGTCATGGAGAGTCAGAAGAGGGATGAAGTGACAACAAAGTAACTTTTTTCTAATTGACTGCAGCAACAGACGGGATCTGCAATGAAGTGCTTATACCTGAAGGGGAAGGTAGTCTTGTCCATCTGCATGCACACCAGGAAGGGATAGTTGGAGAACTGGACGGTAGTGATGAAGTCCAGTGATGCTTCTGTTTCAAAGCTCACCTCCATACCCATTCTGACAAAGTCCATGTCTACTGTCACATTGCCAGTGACAACGAGAGCACCCCTGTGGCCAAAACAAAAGGAGAATGCGTTCAACAGGCAACTTGTTGTATTTTCACATTTATGACATCAGGTGAAAGTCTTCTGACAAATAAACAGTCCAGGTAACGTGAAAACAATTTCCAGTGTCAATTTTCATTTCAAATCAAAGGCCTTCAACATCCAACCTCTGTAATGTATGTTGGCCCACGGAGACATGCCTTGGCAGAGATGCCACTGTGGTTTGTTCTGCTCCTATAGATAGCCAGCCACTCTATTATCAGAGTGGACGAGGTACAACTATGTTGATCCATTCACCTGCCTCTGCCATTCCCCTGCACACATCAACTCACCCTGAAGAACTCTTCAAGGTGTCATTATTAATAATATGAAGAACATTGTTCCAAGTCTAATTTATACATTTTCACTATTGCATTCAACCCTGTTTGTCCCTTTAGGAAATATCCATGGGTGTCCTCTGTTATCTTATTTTTTTTTTGCACACGCAGCACTGATATGGATGTGCTACTCTTTGCGAATGCCCCCATTTTTAGCAAAAGGGTCAAAAATGTATTTTCAGTAGTTAGATCACAGTCCTAAGGCACAGACAAAACACAATGTATTTGAATACAGAATATAATATATATATGCATTGGGTTACACCATTCAATGCTATTTCATCATCAGAGGCAGCGAGACATCTGAGTGAGACACTATGCTAGATTGACATGTGCCTTGTTCAACAGCTACTGTTGGTATTGACAGTAGTGTTCTAAAATAGACGACCAGAGGGCGGGTGACAAACTGATGTCATACCCACACATAAGCAATTATGAGACAGTCGTGAATAGTCACAGACACAATTCGGGCACGTGTCCAAGGTATCAGTGGAAGAAATGAATCAGACCACCCTTATAGACCATCTAAAGTTCGCATAAATCCAACATCAACGTGAATCTATTTACAGTACAGTGACATAGCCAGGGACTTTTGAAAGGTCCCTTTGAATTACAAAGGTTGCCTTCAGTCTTTTTTTTTTACTATCACAATGGCCTTTGCCCTATATTTATCCCGATCAGCTTAAACATAAAAGATAGTACACAAGCGAAAAGGTACATTGTCTAAGATAATATCTTATCTCACTTCACCCAAAAGGAACTGTTACTGTTACAGTGACTTGCACAGAAACCAGCAGAAATTTGCTATAGTATACCCATGACACTGTGTCAGCTGTAGGGCTGGGCAACTTCAAATCTATATCACGATTATTTAAAACTTTTGCCTCGATTACAATTAATGAATTAAGATTAAATTGTGAAAATAGTAGATCTACAAGCTCGCTATATGACACATTGTGAGCTTGTAAATCGGCAATGTTCACAATTTTTGTACGCCGCTATTGAACAACATCTTGATTATTCAGTTATAAGTCTGGTTCTAAACATCGGTTTCTATATATTTTTGGTTAGTTGCCCAGCCCTAGTAGGCTGTATTATTGGAAGATTCTGTCCCAGTATCATTCTAGCCATCTGGACAGTACCTGTTGTTGACGCTGGTCTTTGACTCCCTGTACCACAGACTGATCTCCATGCCTCCAGAGATGTCAATAGCTAAGCCTCCCTGGAATTCTGCACTGGCCTTCAGACCAGACTGGAGCTGAATGACCTAGAGAGGGACAGGGGGAGGAGGGCACAGTGATGGTGAATAGGAATAAAAACAATAAACATGATACCATCTAATCACAATTTCTATGACAAATACCACTTCACTACTTACTCCATACTACATTACAGAAAATATGTTACATATGTTACTAAATATTAAAACAAAAAAAAACATTTAAATTATTTCAGAAATAGCAATGACAAGAGCTTACCTCGGAATGATCAGTCAGCAAAATGAGACCCTTCACAACATTCATGGGATCCCCGGACATGGAGAAAATTTTAGACATGAGGTCGCTGTATCCCTTGAAGAACGTCACAGGTCTCAGCTGGACACCGAACAGCATAGCAGACATTCCAGCAAAAGACTCCAGGTCTTTCTCTCCCTCATCAGGTGTGGCAGCAATCAGGGTCTCGAGGCCTTGGGCCTCAATCGCAACCTGAATACCATTAGATTGTAATGATTAAAGGCATTCTTTATGTAGATCAGTGTTTCCCAAACATAAAGACTCGATCCATTTTAGGCCACACACCCGTTTTGGGGGGTTTTCTTTTTACCTTAACTACAAAATGTATCCCCCCACAATTTCTTTTTCAATAATGTTTGAAAACTGACAAAACAAAAATTTTGAAATTAGCACATCTACAAACTCACAATACATCACGATGCATCTAGTTGTGAGCTTGTAGATTGGTTATTTTCACTATTTTTTAAATGGGGCTTAAGTCATTAACTCATGATGATTTTTTGTAAGTTCGGTTTCTGGGAAGATTTGCATCTCAAGCTGAAAATGTTTGGGATCCCTTGCTACTGTACATACTAAGCAGGTGCTTGACTCGGGTGTGGGTGCTTGACTCTCAACTGTACACGTCATGGAAAATCATGACATAACAGCAACATGGCAATGATGGCATACAGGAATATGTTTTACAAAATGTAAGTAGTTTCAAATAACTGGCATGGTTGCTTCACCTGTAGACCATGCAGCATGGCTCCATGAGTAGCACTGTACATATTCATGTTGCTTCTCCTCAGGATCCCAGATCCAGAGTACAGGATGTCCAAACTGTATGTGGATGTGACATCAGCAGTACCTGCAGAGAGTTGAGTTTTTTAATAATTGGTGTGGTGTTTATGTGGTGTGTAATGCAGAGCATGCATGTAATTGTTGTCAACCTGTTGTCATGTAATGGCTAAAAAGTCCAATGGTACTAAGGAATTACAGTACATCAGCCCTCACAAGTTTTTGTGCGTGTGAAATCCATATTTAATCTGTAAATGTAGTGATATGCAGCTTATAACCACTTAAAACCTATATACTGTACTTCAGTTGACTGGGGTCACCTAGGGGTCTGTCTATACATGCCCCCCCCCACACCAAATCTCTTTAAGAAAATAGCAGATGTACAAGCTTGTAACGCGTTGCGTTGTAGATCTGCTATTTTTGCCGAACGATCGCTGATTATCTCTAAATGTTCTCATATTATGACATGCCCAGGATAGGGATTGAAAATTCAAACGTGAGATAGCATTAATAATATGAGGATTGGGTGGTTTATATGTAAACATTATAATAAAAAGATGCCACTCACGAGCCATGAAGCCTGAGTATGCGGAGGAGGATCCCACTTTTGCAAAACGGTTATAGTTATGGGAATTCATGTCTTTCATAGCCTGTCGTACCACTTTGCTGAAAAATAAACAGAATAAAAACATGTTTTTATATCGTTTGTGCAGCTTATTCCATTGTGAAACATGGGCCATTTCAACATATCTCAGTTCAATGTTCATTGGATATTCTAGATCAAAGTACACACCTGGCATGCATGTTGAAGCGGAGGATATCCTGGATCTTGGAGAGCATGTATTTGTTCATTTCATGGGGCAGGTTTCCGATGGACAGAAGCAGATTTTTTACTTCTGTGTATGAAGGGTTGCTGCCAAGGATGACGTCAGCAGCAGCGGCTCTCACGTTCTTCTCATAGATCCGACGATTCTGGTGGTAAACCCTGTTCACCGTTTGTTTGACCTAGGATTCAGGTAGAATAAAACAATTCTTCATATTATATCCACAATTCCAGTGCAACACTAATATTATGGGCTGAATTATACTTCATTGCACAACCATGTCGCTCAGCAAATATATAACAGATTTTCAAATGTGATTAGCAGTTATTTTTTGCAGAGAAACGTTGTCGTATGATGAAGTATAAATTCAGTTGAACACATTGAATAACATTTCATGCTATGTATCTTGTATCTTACCTCATCTGTAATGAGACTGAAATCATATCTCTGTAAGGAAGTAAGGGCAATGGTGCTGAGGGCCCCAACCTCAGATTCAGCATATTTGGTCAAGATTGGAATGGCCTCAGGGAGCATCGTGTTCTTCAAAGCCAGTAGGTACATCTGGATCTCGGACTCTTTCTGTGTGCTGTCAGGACCTTCCAAAAGCATCTTCTTAACCTCGACCACCGTCTGACAGGTAAACATAGATCCGTCGGTTAGATTAGTTTTTGAAAATGACTATTCTATTCAGTGTATGAGTATGGCATGGTACAAAGACTTCCTTGGGTAAAATCATGTTTTCCATCCAGATGCAAGTTATAGACATTGCATAATAACATATATAAAGTCAGTGAAGTTAATCATCGCACCGGTAAATCGCATCCTCCTTTGTCGCAGAGCTTGAGGACCAGGGCCCCCATAATGATCACCACAGACTCTCTGATGTCATTGATGCCGATCTTTCCCATCTTTTCCTTAGAAATGTCCTGGAAAGGAAGAAACATTTGTTAATTACAGTTGATTACAATTATATTGCCTTTGTTGCTGTTAAACGTTAACCAATGGTCACATAGGGTTGCTCACCAGTAAAGTCTTAAGTAACTTCTCATTGGGATGTGATGCAAAGCCGCAGGCATATAGGAACCTCTCCTGCAGAACCAAACTTTTGGTGTCTGTGAAGTTGAGGAACTCAACCATGGCATCCAAAGATGCAGAGGTCTGGGACGAAGTGACAGCATCCACTACCTGAGGTCTGAAAACCAGAAGCAAACAACTCAAATAAGGAGTGGCCAATCATAAAATGAATCACGTAGGGCATTGGTTCTCAAAGTGGGGTCCGGGGACCCCCATGGGTCCTTGAGGGGATTCCAGGGGTCCCCAGCCAAATTAGTTAATATAACACTTTAACCTATATACATGATCTATTTGAAAGTAGCCGATCTACAAGCTCATTTTTAATTTGGAATATTTGTGAAATATTTTAACACCACAAATCAAATATTATATCAACAAACGATACGATACGAGTCTGGCAGAAGTGAGTGAAGGGAGGCAATGACAGGTAAATAGCAGGATGGAGGCAGGGTCTGCTTACAGGGTTGTCTTGCTGGCACTCTTCAGCACTTTGAGGATCTCATCCTTGGAAGCCTTCCTAATGCTCTGGATCAGTGCCAGGAAGCTGCGGGGTGCTGTGGCCTTAGACAAACTGGCCGGCTCAAATTGTTTCTGATCAGCCTGCCAATGTTCAAAGAGCTAGCAGAGGACACAGAGCAGGGAAGCGGGGCATCACAGCAAAGACATTCAATAATTGCTATAACGGTATGGATGTATTTTCAGTGGATAATCTCTGCGTGAGGAAAGCCAATGACATTTTTCAACTTATGATCAGTATGTCTGTTGAAGTTAAATTATTAATATTATTGATTTTTATTTATTTATCAATAGGAGTTGGAGACATTAACAATTAAAAGCAATCAAACAAAAAACTAAGTTAATGAAACTGAAACACCACTCACTGATGGACAGCCTTTGCACTTGGATTTGACTTTCTCGGCAATGATCCCAACGGCTGCCAGCTTGGAATCAAGTGATGTGACAACCTCAGGGACATCGTTCCCAGCAGCCTCCACTGGCCCCTCCTCTGTTCCAACTAGTGTGAAGGCTTGTCTAGGTAACGAGAAAGTGTAATTCATAAATGCAAATGGCTTACATGGCTGCAAACGTGATTTCCCATGGTGGGACAATAAAGCGAAACCTTGCAGTAGATACTGTAAGTTTGATTCCTAAATGCTGTATTTTATTGCACCACAGATTTCATTGTGTCAGTGTTAAAGGGTAATGCACTTCAGCATTACTATTTAACACTGTACAACACCAGTTCAAGCCTTGAACCTACCTGGACACAACTTTAACTCCTGCAGATCTCCGAGCATTGACAGCCAGTATGTGTGTCTCCTTAGCCACAGCTGACCGGATGAAACCGTCCTCTAGTGTAAACACTGTAACAGAGCTGGACTTTTTGCTTACGCCCAAGACCTGAAGGAGAACAAATTCAGGCATTACAATATTGTTTGTGGTTCCTTCTGACAGAACAGTGGGACTGCTGCATTCAGTTTAAAGGAGTAGTTCACCCCAAAAAAAGTTACTTATTTTTTTATCAATTACACCCATGAAGCCTTGAATTCATGTTGATTTTTTTGTTTTTGCTGCATTTCTAAGCCAAAAATGTGATGACCGGCAGAGTCTCCATTGAGTCTTCGCCGGTCATTAAATTATTGGCTTAGGCTTATCTCCATGAATTCAAGGCTTCATGGAGTGTGTAATTGATAGAAAATAAGTCCTTTTTTGGGTGAACTACTCCTTTAAGGAAGCACACAGTAGAGCCTGGCCGGTGCTAAATTGTAGGGTCCAATGCCGATTCCGATTTTTTTGTCCTAGAATACAGATAATCGCATCGCTTGACTGATATTTTGTCAAAGTCAAAGTCTCAATAACTTTTTGATAGATAATAAATAAACACATAAAATTACGACAAGCTGAAAGTGGTTAAGAATCAGGGCACATCAGCAGCATAATTGCCGGGGCAGATGTCGTCACAAAAGTAAAATAATGGCCAATATGTCGGCCAGACTCCAGAGTTCATATTTCAGCCAGTACTGGATGTGGTAGCTGACTAACCTGACTGTGGGTGGAGAAACCAGCCTCTGGGGTCCTGCATGTGTCCAGAATCTTGGTTCTTGTCACTTGGCCTTCTGCTAGCTTGTACTGGACTGTACACCTCCCAGACACATCGTTCTGTTCCAAGATATAAACTATTAGTTACAGTGCATATCTTCAAATAAAACATGAATAAACATATTTAAAAAGCCACTTACCTCTATAACCTTTCCAGTATTGAGTTGAACTTGCAACAAGCTGGCAATCCCTCTTTTTAGGTTCTTGATGACTGCAGGCTCTGCTCGATAGGAGTAGAATGCTCTCACCTAATGCAACGGCATAGAGAAAGAAACGTCTTCATTGAACTCCGACTTATACTGTGTTTCCATTACGATAACATCATTTTTCATGTTCATGAATTCAGTACATTACAGAACCCCCTGATGGTACATTCTTATTTCACCACATTTTGCCTCTATGTATCTGGGGACCCCCAGGGGTCCTTGGGAAAGTTCAAGGGGCTCCCCTGCAAAATGAGTTACAGTAATATAACATAAAAAAGCTGTTTAACCATGTTAACCCTAATTTATACTTCAGGTATTTGAAAATCTACAAAGAAAGAAATAAATGATTGACCCAATGCTACACTGGTCTCTTGCAAATACAAATAACGAATTGATGATTATGAATGATTCACATTGATAATGGGTTGTTGACCCATTAGAATATATCAAACCCTTACTTTTTAAACAATAGGATATAGCGGTTTTATACAGACAGGTGATCTGGCACGGTTCAGTTACTGTATATGTCATGGGCACAAGATGCAGTATGTGATGTAAACATGAGATCCTGATCTTGTGACCACAAGAACATCCTCATCAAGTGGGCACAATTTAGAGATCTATGGGTAAATATTTTTTACACTCTAAGTAACACTCAGGATTTTAAAGTATTACTGGTAATGTTACTGCTCTACTGCTTGTTGATAGTAGTGTATAGTGATGGCTGAGAGGAACAATAACATTTGACAACAAAGGCTGTAAGGTGGAAACAGTTCAAAGAAACGCAACAGTTTTCCCTCTGCTCCACTGTAGGCTATTGATTCACATTAACTCTGAACTTCTTCACTTTGCATTATATACTACACAGATCTGTCTGGTATAAAACCTGATAGCATAATCACAAAAAATATATAATCCTATCGTTTGTCATCTGGAATATTGAAAATGTTATAATAATGTCAAGATTATAATGAGGTCTAGATCACATCTGAAACTGTTACTTTTTTGTTTTGTTGAGAACCAATTCCCTTTAGATACATACAGTATAGTATTATGTTTGCCACCAGGGGCCTCTAAGGGTTTTGCAATGTGTACTGATAACGAAACATCTGAAAATGACAAAACATGTCAACAGAAATATGGATTTGGAGAAAAGGACTCTTAAAGAGTCTGAAAATGTCAAGTGTATTATACAAAGTATGCCAAATGTGTTTACAAGTTTAAACTTTGTTTCACTTCAGTGTTGTTGTTTTTTGAACTACTTTTTCGTTTTTCATTTTCTCCCCAATATAGACACTGCCAATTCCCCCCACGTGTACTGCAGTCCCTGTCACTGCCAAGCCCTACTGTTGGCCTGTGGAAGGAGTAGACAACCACAGCCCTCCTCTGTTGCACATGGAGTCAGCAGCCAGTACTTTTCACCTGACAGTGAGGAGTTTCCCTGAGAGAAGCGCCAAGGTGCCAAGGTTCACACTATCTCCCCTCCCTGTTGAACAGGTGACCCAAACAACCAGTAGGAGTCACTAATGCAGTGGCAAGGATGCAGTCCCCTACCTACCGGCTGACTGCCATCCCAGGGCTCTGTGGGCTATCCCAGGACACTTTTTCACTTCAGTGTTACATTATGGTAGATGTCCTTTAGCTTTGCAGATTGAATTTTGAGTATCTCCAACAAAAAAATAAGAAAGTAAGTATATGGGCTTACCTTTCCATTTCTCAGGTGCACCATAAAAGGCTTCATCAGAGCTTCTAGTCTGGTGTTCCCCATGAGGCTTTCTGTCGTGGAGCCATGGAAGATGTTCTTTTCCTCTGATTGATGGGCTAAATTATCAATCCTCACATTAGAGATCTGTTGTTGAGAGAGAGGAGGCAGGTCAAATGATGAATATGTAGTGTTTTTACCTATCCATTCTCTCATGGTAAGTGGGTTAAGTGCATAAGTGGAGAATGACGATCGTTGCAGAACATTTACACTTTTAGAAATGTGCTACGTAATAACTGCTGACATACCGCCACTTGAATGAGCTGGTCATCCTGGCTTTCCGGATCTCTCCAAACTAGGTTAACATCCACATCACTTGAAACCCTATAGCCAGAACTCCCCCCTTTTGACCCCGTGGCCCTGTCTACCCGGACCTCAGTTGTATAGCTGAATTTGTACAGCTGGTCATTTTTCAACCTGGGTCCAACACCAGCACCTGAAGCAACAGACACAAAGACAAAACATTAAAGATCACAGAATACACAGATGTGTGGAAAGGTTAGCCAGTCCAAGTGACTCAATATATGTTATCTATATGTTTTTACAATTCACAGAAAGCTACATTCAAAACAGCGCACAACTTTTCTATATACATATATAAATACTGCACAATGAAGCCTGAAAATAAAGTTATGAAAACCAGTCTATTTTCCCAGTAAGAAAAGTTTTTATTTTATTTCATTAAAAAAGAACCTTCCTCTACATGGTTTTGAATTAATAATAATCAGTTGAAAGTGAACATTTGTTTGAAAGTACTCAGAGATTTACAGTCATTTGCTGTGTTACATCATTGTATGCAGTACCATGTTAGCCTCATACTCTTTAGAATGCTGTCTGGGCCTCACTTCAAAAACACAGTTAATTCTTCATAGGGAGAATTTAACGTAACAGTTGGTTTTACTTTCTTTTAGTGTCCTGTTGATGTCTCATATGAATCGTGGCAAGTTTACTAGGCCACAATCAACAGGTCATTTTACAAGGTGTGTTTCAGCCAAGACCAGATTAAAATCTTGTTTCCGCTGTGTGTAGTATGTTAGCTGTGATATTAGGACACAGGCAAAGACTGACTGACGTGTCCATTTTTGATTGCATCACCAGCCACTGAGAGATGTAGCCACTGTATTAAACAAATACAAACTGTGCAGCATTCGTAATCAAGTCACACTGTCAAAGCAAACAACCGCTTTTAAACAGAATACATTTTATTCCATTCATTCTCTCTAAGATTTGTGTTCATGAGATACTCTTTTCATCCAATAAACAAGAGAGATTAACTTGTGATGTCATCAAACATCAGTTTCTGAAGCTATACTGAGAATGAATGGGGAGTCTTATGTGGTACTATAACATCACCCCAGGTGATTTCCTCTATGGATATTGGATACGTTTTCTTTTTCAATACTGCTTTTCACAGTATTGTATACACATGCAGCTGCATCAATGTAAACTAAATGTTCTATGACTCCAGTCCACATAACGTTTACTGGAGTCTTGGTTCTCTGTTTTTTATAGCTTTCAGTGCTGCAAGTAGTCGCAAAGACTGTGAAGTCTGTGACTTGTGAAGCAATAATAAAATACAATGTATTATAATTTGGTATCGCAATGTAAAAATTCAAACAACCAGTTGTGATAGCAGCATGTCAAATTAATTGACATGTTGCTACTTTTCTACAATATGAATGCATTGTGTATCTGTATACTGTTACAGATATGACACTATGGTAGGCCTATGTCTTGAAGGTTAATGTAATGAATACTTCATCATTCTAAGCTGGAACATTGTCTAACAACAACAACCCCATCAATGTTTCAGAGCATCTACAAATGAAAACACTCACCTTGAACAGAATCCCAGCAGGAGGATGCTATAAGACAAAACAAAACAAGGGATAACATTGTATGCTGTCTTTGTCTCACTCAAACTGGTGAGAGTCAGTCAGTCAGTCAGTCAGAAGGAAGGAAAAGGCCAGGCACGTTGAAGATACTCCAATGATGTTTTATCTGAGGGGAGGGCAGACTCCAAACTCCACGCTCAAGTACTAAGTACGAGATAAACAGCAAATCATTAACTTACAGAGATGGCCATCTACTCTACTACAATTGAGAGGTGTAACATGATGCGCTATGAGGCTAGGGACAGTGGTGTAAAGTAACTAAGTACATGTAGGCTACTCAAGTACTTTTTTACTTTTCAGTACTTTTATTCTACGCCACTACATCTCAGAGGCAAATATTGTACTTTTACTCCACTACAATTATTTGAAAACTTGAGTTACTAGTTACTTTGTAGATTTTGATTATTGATTATTGATTATTGATTATTATTATTATTATTATTATTACAAAACATTTAACCACTTCAGCCCTTCAGCCATTTGAAAATAGCAGATCTACCAGCTCACAATCCAGCTCAACGCATTTTGCTTGTAGATCTGCTATTTTCAAAATATTTGTATGGATTTGGAAACTTGAAATGGGACATTCTGCATAATGAGTACTTTTACTTTTGGTACTTTAAGTACATTTGGATTTCAATACTTTTGTACTTTTACTCAAGTACATTTTGAACTCTGGACCATCTTTACTTGTAACAGGGTATTTCTACATCGCAGTTTTGATACTTTTACAGTAAAGTAAAGTAAAACATGTTTTTATGTTTTTTCCCCACCACTGGCTAGGGGGCAGTCATGTCTGCGGTACTGCAACTTGATGGACTAATCAACTTATAGGATTATCTCAATGATTGATTTATCAAAATGACAATGAGAATTGGCACGAAACTTCTTGAAATCTTTACCTAGCAATAGCCTGTTTCATTTAAACAAAGGGAATCGCTATTCGCTAAGGTTTGTTATTCCCGTGCAATATAGGCTAATCTGAATGGACATTGATTTGATAATCTATTTTTATAAGTTACCTTATTTAGGTAGAGAGTCGTCGCCATCTAGAAACCTTTCACCTAATTTCTTGAGACTCGGGGACGAATAAACAGAAGCTACATTGTCGCTCTCATTTGGTAGAAGGAAAGGGGGCTGATCGGTAAGGAGCTGAAGGCATCGAATTACAGTGTAATAGAGGTCTGAAACCTCCACTAGGTCTCCACAATAAATAAATAACCATTGACGTTGCAGGACTGTCTAATCAGCCTACAAACTGTGCTGAATGCTGATTCCCCCCCCAAATAACCAGCTGGTTACTTCATACTGACACAATACACTAGAAATTGATCATGATGATGAAACATGAGGGTCAGACAATCATGGGGCGGTAACCTCATCAGCAGAACACACATCTTTTACTTCATGTCATTCCTTGTGTCACAGTCTTTGATCCAGCTTTATCTCTCAAAGGCCTAGGCTTGTATGTAAATAAATACAGAGTTGGTTTTAGAAATGATGTCCTTAATGTGGTCAGATATCCGCACTTTACAAAATGTCACAATGATTGGATGGCACAATACTGTCATTGTATGTCTTATCATTTGTAATCACACTGAATCTTCAGTACGTGTACTGCCCTACAAAGCCAAAGTGCAGTAACTAATTATTTTTCATTTTATTTTTTGTCACATTGACTTATTTATTTGTCTCAAAGGTCAAGCCTTTATCTGGCCAATTGAAACATTTTAAATCCTTTTTTTAATCAGTTTGATTATTTGCATATCTGCACTTTGGCTTTGTATGGCTTGGTATTGTAACATTCTGTGAGGTCCTGTAGGCCTATCATCAAGAGCTCAAAGGAATGATCTCTCTTTGGAAGAGCTAACATATACAGGTATACAGATAAATAAACACAGCCATAACCAGCACAACAATTATAAACTAAATTATAATTTGGTCCATATGTGACACATTAGTGGCAAGTAAAACCCACTTCCTCTTAGAATTTGAAGACCAAGCTATTTCCTGCAAATAGCAAGCTGACTACAATGACCTCAACCATGACCTGAAAGGGAGTGGAACAGAGTTTCTTCCCCTTTTCTTAGAAGCTGTGATTATGCGACATGTACCTTAAATGACTTTCTTTTTAATCTTTATTGCTGCTGCAAAAATAACCTGATTGTGCCATGTTTTTCTGTTTGTCACCAATAACATGAACAATATTTGACAAATGTCAGTGGCTGTTAGACTAGATCTAGCTGTGAGTAAACAGCATATCAACAAGATATAATTAAGGATACAGCCAAACACACTGCACACAGCACACCATAATCTTCACTGATTATTGTCTAGTAAAGACTACTAAAAGTAAAGTTAATGCACAACTGCTAAATTAGAATGGCATTTTAAGTGTAATTACACAATTCATTTAAAATATAAGAAAAAAATCTTAATTTCCCTATCACTGCCAAGCATCCTTATTGATGACAATAAACATTTTGCTGTTGTGCCCTTATTTCATGTTGAACATCCATGAAACCTATTTGGCATCCACTTACAGTGCCTTGCCAAAGTATTCACCCCCCTTCATGTTTTCCACATCTTGTTATGTTACAGCCTTATTCAAAAATTGATTCAATGATTTTTTTTTGCTCAGAATTCTACACACAATGTCGCATAATGACAAAATGAAAACAGGTTTTTAGAAATGTTTGCAAATGTGTTAAAAATACAAAATTACAAAATCACATGTGCATAAGTATTATTTTGGGGCAGTTTCTCCCATTCTTCTTTTCAGATATTTCCAAGCTGCATTAGGTTGCTTCGGGGCACAGCCATTTTCAGATTTCACCAGAGATGTTCAATGGAGTTCAAGTCAGGGCTCCAGGTGGGCCACTCAAGGACATTCACAGACTTGTCCTGAAGCCACTCCTTTGTTATCTTGTTGTGTGCTTTAGGCTCCTTGACCTGTTGGAAGATGGATCTCTGCCTCAGTCTGTACAGGATGCACCTCAGCTCAACTTTGAGTGTCATAGCAAAGAGTGTGAATTACGCAAAAAAAAAATTATATATATTTTGTCATTATGGGGTATAGTGTGGAGTTTTGAGTACAAACATGATTTGTTTTTGGAATAAGGCTGTAACATCACAAAATGTGGAAAAGGTGAAGGGGGTGAATCATTTTGTAAGGCACATATCAACAATGCCCGATAACTGCTGATATACTATATAAAACTATCTTAAGAATGAGTTCTGAGAGTAGTAATTACTTTGTTTACCTTACTGTACTAAGGTAAGCAAAGTCCTCAACCAACACAATGCATTTAGAAGATACTCTATGCAATGTGTTCTGTACAATTAGTTCTGTGCCATTTACAAATTCAGTAACACAATATCTGCATGCTTCTTTGAATTTGAGTTCTTATGGGAATCATCAATAACTGTAAATGATATGAATATTCAATAAGACACGCCTAAATAGAAAGAAACATTTATTCAGACATATTTACAACTTTTCAATATCCAGTTATTTACATGAATTAGTAACACAAATTACAGTACATTTTATAATCGGAATTATGGCATAATCACAGGTATGGCACATTTATAATGAATGTGATCCATAAATACGGACAATTTAATCAAGGTTTTAGTGAAAAAAAGGATAGCTGACACCAGATCTGACCTGGCTGTGGAACCTTTTAAGAACCAATGGTAAGACTATTTAGTGAAAACTGACAGAAAAGGTAAAGGATTGTCTGTCCTTGCAATGCTGCAGCAGGTTACACTTTAATAGAAACATTTTTGGTGCTGTGCCACATGGTCTCTTTCCATACAAACACCAAACTACTGTAGACAGAGCTGAGCCATAGAGCCTTTTTTTATCTGAGTTAGAGCAATGAGCTAAATGTCTTAATCCATTTAAAGGTATTCTCGTTGAATACAAAATACAATTATATTCTTACAGTCCATTATTTGAGGAGTTCTCAAACTGGAAGCGATACAAAACCAACCATGACACCAGAAATAAATATAAAGTACATCTCAATTTGCATTTAAAAGAAAATGCTGGTGAGAGAGTCTTTCTGCTCTGTATTAAATCCTACTGTATGTTAGAAATGTATGTCTATGTTGAGGTATATACCACCTATAGGGGGCATACAATCATCAGCCTTGGACATAAGCTTAATAACTACATTACACTTCCATTACTCCTGTGAAAACGTCAGATCAATTCTTAATGTAGGCAGATTTCATCAAGCAAAAGTACATAGACTTTCAAAACACATCAAAGAAATATGAATGAATAAAATGACGATAACATGAAATAATGTGCAAGAAGCGGCACGCCACATGCAAAAAAGCACATCGTTGTTTGTTTTAGCTGCTTTAGGACGGGATAAAAATCAAATCGAAAAGAATGGAACTCTACATAAAAAAAAAAAAAAAAAAGACTACCTCATGGATTAACAGATCCCATCTGTAAGCGTTCAGGAAAGGGCCACCTCTAGTGGCCATTGCCTCAGATACTGCACCTTTTGCCAAGCAATGTTGCTAGCTCAAATTATCTTTGCTATATGACCTTGCTAGACAAGTTATAAGGCTGTGACTGCATATCCTTCTGGGAGAGAGAATGGGGAGGTTCAAACTTTCTTTTTCTTAAATCTGTAGTCTGACTTATAGACTAGAGACTTTCAAAGTTGGGCAAAGCAATATGTTCTCTATACACAGTGAAATTTCAATGATCCCCCTTAATTCAGAAAACCTTGAGATATGTCAATATAGTCTTAAAATAGCACCAGATAAAACCTAACTGTGTCTATTGTTCCCCTTTTTTACATGTACATCGGTTTCTGTGACACAAAACACTGCTAAAATACTACAAATTAAGAATCAGAGCCTCCCCTAAATTTCCCAATACTCTTGTGTGTTCAAATACAGTCAAAATGGATAGAGGTCTAAAACCATTTCTCTGCAGGTAAGTTCCATTAAACATTTCACAAAGTGCTAACCAGCCAATTCACTCTATACTACTGTAGATGCTATCTTACAAATATTATAAATACTTACAGTAACATTAATGAAATACAGTTAAGAGAGCCAATGTCTTATCAACAGACAATAGGCATGCAGTGCATTTCCAGAACCACTTCACCTTGGTACAAGAGCCTTACATGCAGTGTTAAAAACTGCAATTGTGGGGAAAAAGCAATGGCCTATTCTTGACAAAGAACATCCTCAGAGAGGATGTAGTATTGCCTTATAACTGTTTTGCCAACATCCTTTATTGGCCAACTTATGTAAGACCTGATGCTTACGTGTGATGATTTTGTACTAGTCATGAAGTTCTAAGGGAACTTTATGACTTCTCTGAATTTGCACATAATTCAAAATTAGACCACAAATAACTCTCAGAAATGTACAGGACATCTCATGTAAAACATTGAATTTATCCCACTTCCATGGCTGCATCCAAACTGAAGAGACCTGTAAATTAAGGGAGTTTGTGCATAAATAATCCACGGTAGTAATCAGTCAATATGCTGTAACACTGGTAATGATACTTGTTAGACATAACACAACTTACATAGCACATCCTTCTTGCTTGTTGAGATGATGCTAGAAGACTTAGGTAAACAAACTGTATGAGAGAAATTAGAACATTTAAAGAACAGATGTATTATCAAAAAGATACACAATGAAATGAGCAGTTATACTTTACTACTACAATACTTTATATTTTTAATATATAAATTATTGCCACCTACCAGCTCTCTCTCACTGCTTCAATGTCACTCACTAGATTCTGTGCTAAACAGATTCCAAAAATCTGAAACCGAAAAAGAAAAGGAAAGCAAACCCAGACGTTATGATACAAAAGACAGAATACTCGTTAATATAAATGTTGAGAGAGACATTAGATTCTGGAAAAGGTGTCACAGTCTTGCTAACCTGTAATAATGCAATCCCAATAAAGATGCCTGCCACCACCGTCAGGTTGTCTTGTAGCCACTTCTCAAACTGAGGGACACATCCTTTGAGGTAGATGAACATCCTCTGCTCAGAATCCTATAACGACACACATCACACGACATTCATTTTTAATTTTTCATTTCAAAGACCCCCAGTTTGGTATATAGTATAGGCCACAACCCCCTATAACTCTTAAGAGAGTGTACAAATGTTTGGTTCCATTTGTACACTCTCTGAGTTACAGACCTATAAGGGTCTATTTTGTTCCTGAGTATCAATCATGTAGCTGGGGACCCCCTGGAACCCCCTCAGGGACTCCTGACTCCTATACTGACACACAGTAACATGTACATCACTACATGTACATCATGCACTAAATCATTCATTATGAACACCTGGTGAGCTAATGTTTTGCGGTGGTAGCAAATCTCATAAACCTGGCCAAAAGCTAACCTGACTCTGCCAGATGGAAGAAGCTTGCGTCTGGCGGAGTCAGGTTAGCCAAAAGCCTGAAAATAAAAGACGTCCCAGGCCCAGCGTGGCCCAGCGTGGCCCAGCCCAAACATTGACGTAACTAATAGTTGGGCCGCGCGACCCGGAAATGACCGTAATGATCCTAAAATGGGAGCTAAAATATGTATTAAAAAAAAAAGAAATCCCCTTTTTGGGGGGGGGGGGGGGGGCACCGGCCCACTGACCCAGCGGCCCACCGGGCATATGCCCGGTATGCCAAATGGCCAGTCCGGCCCTGAATACGAGGCCTGACACCAGGGTCAAGATTTCCTCCAATCTGCAGATATGCTATTTATATTGTATTAACATACTCTACAATACAGAATGGTTAAATGTTTTATTCATCAAAACTGTCTCAGATTGCAGCTTTAAATAAAGTCTTCCTCCTGACCGTCTCTGATATTACCCAGATGCTGTAATACAGTTAGATTATTGTTTCCAAGCTCTGTATCTATTCAAACAAAACAAAAAAGTCACACACTATAGTCTACGTGTTTCTCTTCATTTTAAAGTCAATAAAATAAACACAACCCTTCCTTACATTAAGCCAGTAGTTCTCAACCTTTTCTGAATCAGGGCCCACTTGAAAATCTTGAAAGTGTTCATGGCCCACCCATCTGACCACTTTTCGTCTCAGATCATGTTTATTTTAATGATCAATCAATCGATTGTGTTGTGGCTTGGATCAATGGAACTAACGTAGTATAGTTAAAGTTCCTATTTATCGGAGTCACAATGAAAACACATTTTTCAAGGTTTTAAAGAAAAAATACCATGATATATTTTTTCATACATTTTTAGTATCAATGTTTTTTTTATTTTTTTTGCTGGTTATTTGGGGGGCCAGGCCCACTTGCATTATCCTCGTGGCCCACCAGTGGGCCCCGGCCCACGGGCTGCATTAAGCCGCTATGGAGTAATGCCAAACCAAATGTTGGGGGAGGGGTTTCTATTCCAAAGCATTGCTTCTGCATGAGTAATCCAAGGCCATGGAACTGAAGGAGAAGCAGCAGTGTACTCTGAAAACTGGGGAGTGGGAAAGGGCTGAATGAGCAATATTGTGGCTAGGGTGGGGTACCTGATGACCTCATGCAGCCAAACAAGATAGCTTGAGACTAAGTAATACAAGATTTTCTCCTGATCTTTCCAATTTGCACTTTTATTACAACTCATAGGTTACATAGCTTTATCTGTTATGGGGTGCAACAGTTACTCAAGTTAATCGTTTTAATCGGTTATTAAGAAAAGCTGATTTGAATAAAATATTTTTAATTAATTCATTTTCAAAAATAGCAGATCTACAAGGTCACAAGACCTCTGCGTGCTGTGAGCTTGTAGATCGGTCATTTTCTCAAATTTTGCAGGATAACATTGTACGACAAAGTATAAAATAGGGTTTAAGTCATTAGTCAGACAAAATTATTTCATCGATTATAAGAAGTAAAATTGGGCACTCAGGTGGCGCAGTGGTAAAGTGCCTGCCCACCACCACGGAGATCGTGGGTTCAAATTGGGAGGGAAGCCGGCGGGGAGGGTGAGAACTGTCACTGTACATATTCCTACGGGCTGGGGCAGCGCCTGTCAGCAGGGAGGAGTAGGACGAATCTAAAAAACTTGCTTCAAAATTATTCAATTAGTAGAACAAATAATCTCTAAGAAAATAATTGATAATCACAGCCCTAATCTGTTATGGTGGAAGTTTAGTTTTAGATGTGGGGCTCAACCTCCTTGATAATGTTTACAGCTCCATTATACAGTACACAAAATATAAACAACTCACGGTTTTTGCTCGAACGTCATATCCACACTGAGTATTGATGACATCCTCCTGTGAACAGAAGAGGGAGTTTTCACATAGTCAAAACATTTGGTCTGGACTGAAGTCATATATCATAATGGCAAATAGCAAAAATGATTCCGCTTGTTTTACAGTGATCCAACTGTGTAATTAAGTTTTACACAGGCAATTCATTGCTTGCCTTCAAACTGTTCCCTCACACAAATCTTGCATTGTATTCAACAAAACATTAGGGCAATAGACCACTCTTTAACATCAGCAGCAGTTATATATGCCATATGGCATTCATTTAGATTACTCATTTACATTTGCATTCAGCTCGTAGAGTCTGAGAGGAATAACCACAGAGTTGGTGGAGGACCTGTTGGAATTCTGCCGTGACTGTCGAGTGCTGAGAAATGTTGTTTCTGGAGGACATAGATAAGCAAGCTATCGCACACAAAATACTTCCCCTTTCAACTTCCGCCAATGTAAGCGTTCTTTTTCTTTTCTTTTTTTTTTTACAATGTACAGTGCCATTCTAACTATTTGTTTTTGGCTTACATCTGCAATCCGTAAATTATGTGTCCTACCCTGGATTTGAACCCAGGTCTCCTAGGTTGGAGACCATACTTCTACTACTCTTCCAAGACAGATTCGCTGCAGGGGATATATTGCACATAGGGGCTTCTGGCAGTACTACTTGTCAAAAAGTAAGGTCCAAATGGTCTACATTTCTCAATGGAAGAGTAGGGAGAGCACCTCAGACCATTTCAGATGTGCTCCTTATATTAACATACTTTTCCATACAGATTGGTTCAAATAATAAATAGATTCTGGATCGCAGCTTTAACTCTTTCACACAATAACACTCAGTCATCTGTCTGTTCTGTGATATGTTTTATAAGGAGTTACACACCGCTGGATCTTTGGTGCAGCAAGAAAAGGGCACTCCACATTTCTCTCGACTTGG
The DNA here is from genome assembly GCF_963454915.1 of Gymnoscopelus microlampas. Lineage (NCBI taxonomy): Eukaryota > Metazoa > Chordata > Actinopteri > Myctophiformes > Myctophidae > Gymnoscopelus > Gymnoscopelus microlampas. The sequence continues at coordinate 26,772,930 of NC_139939.1, forward strand.
ATTGGTGTCAGTGCAGTTGAAGTAGATGTTCAAATTCCAATCATCAGCTCCGTGGGCTCCACAACACTCCCACTAGAAAGTTGAAAGGGCACAGTAAGACCTGGCATGAGATATGTCTTTATTGAGTCCTACTGGGACAAAGAGCCTTGATCCAGCCCAGTGTACAGTAAATGCCAAAATGAATGACGTCAATTCAAGACTTTGTGAAGAAAAACACTGCTCTCACATATTCCTGGGTGAAATCTATTAGGTTCTGCAGGTCAATGTCATCTCGGTAGGCCCGGATGTTGTTGTTAATGAAGAAGTTCAGCTGGTCCTTGATCCAGTCCTTGAAGACGAAGGCCAAAACTCCGGCAGTCAGTTCCAGGAAAAAGATGATACCCAGGAACACCGAGAACTAAAACACATCAAAGTTTATTATTCTCAAACGTGCTGCTGTATAATAGAAGAGATTCAAGAGAACCTTCAAATCTCAAAAACAATTATTGGATCTCCACACGTTGTAAGACAGTGTGAAAATTGAACCTCACACTCTTACAGCGCAGTGTATAATTGTGGAAGTCAGGTGGGAAGAGAGCTATAGGGCCGTGCTTCAATGCAACAGTGAATACCTGCGATTAATTGTGCCGATTTGCTGGTGTTCATAAGACAGTAAATCAGTCCTCTTTCTCTGTGCTTTATCCTGCAGTGAGACTGGGGTTATGCCACACAGACAGACAAACTGATTTGATACTTGGCCTGTAGTAAATACTGAGCAAGAAAGCTGACCCAGGCTTATGTTTGTATTTCATTTGTCTGTGCTTTATCTGTGCAAACTGTCATCCATCCACTCCTACTCCTAAACTGTGTCAAGTGGAACAAACAGACTGTCACTGATCAAATGCAATTCTGCAATTGCAGGATATGACCCAACCCTGCAGGTACACCACTTCCTTCACACTTCGATCAGCAAAAACAGGTCCTCTATGCCTCCCATCCCTACTCCACTCTGACCAACCTGCCAAGTGACCTAGACTCTATCCCCTCCTGCCTCCCAGGCTGCAGAGAGACCTCTTTGCCTCAGTCAGGACTGCAGAATCACTCCCCATCATCTGCTCCAGTTTGAAAATTCTTCTCTTCAGACTCTACATTATCCCCTAGCATGTTTCCTTGTATTTCCTTGCTACCTATTCAGATTATGCTATGTATGTTTGCTTGCTTGCTTGTCCACAAACACTAAGTATGCTATTTATCTTAAGACAGATAATGGGTGTGGTGTGGGTGGTGGCTAATTTAAGCTGTCACACCTGGCCTGAGTCATACAAATTACTTTTGCATCGATTGAATCGATGAACACAATATAAATCGGATATCCCCACACACTCAGGAGAGCCCCTGTCATGACAGCATGTTCCAACTGCTCTCACTTCTACCCTCTTGCCCCTTATAACAATAACCTGAGACCAAGAACATTCCACTGAAAGAACGTGAGGTTTCCGCCGAGTTTACTCCCTCCTCGGAAAAGCATGCAAGTGTTCTATGGCTGCAGCCTGCGTATAGTTTATGGAATACATTAAATGTACGGAATATTACATCCATTCTAGGGCTAGGTGTGCATAAGAGATGACGCTTGTTCCAGTACAGTGAACACACACACACACACACACACACACACACACACACACACACACACACACACACACACACACACACACACAGACAAGCTCTCTCACAGTGCTGCACTCAGCCCTCCTCACTCAACTCATCTCGCTTGCTCCACTTGAAAATAGCTGTCACAGTGTTATGGTTTGTGGCTGTTACTTTGCTAAAGATGACAACTGTGCAGAGCCTGGGCGAGTGTGGCAAATACTCTGGTGTTCTATAAAGATTGCGCTTCCTCTTTCCATTGTTGGCGGTAGGGGACAGCAGGGGTTTTGTATCAAAGTTCTCTTTTCAGTGCTTTAAAGAAACACAAGTTCAGCTGCTTGCCATATATAACCACAAAGTCGATATTTCCAAAGTCTCAAACGTCATGCTGTTTCAGCTTAATTTGCTGTCAGGTTCTTGAATAGAGGGGCAAGGTGGTACAAACCAGAGTGGGGATGGCCAATTTATCCTGTGTGCATTGATTAGATCAATGCACAGCACCCAGCCCAGATCTAATTGGGTCAGGTGTTTAAATCAGCCACCAGCCACACACAACTCTTGTCAACATGAACTCTTGTTATGCCGCTTACTCGATCTTCCACTGTCTTTGTAAGTTGCTCTGTATAAGAGTGTCTGCTAAATGTAGGGCTGGGCAATTAACCGAAAATATATCCAAACCAATATTTAGTACAAATAACCGACTTAATGTTGCTCATGTAGGTAAATTGATTAATCGAGAAGCATTTCCTTTTTTATTGACTTAACTGATTAGCTGATTAACCACTTAACCCTTTATTATTCTTCATTGGACAATGGTGACATACAAAAATAGTGAAAATAGCCGAGCTCACAATGTGTCACGATGTGACGCATTGTGAGCTTGTAGAAGTTTTGCAAAAGTTTGAAATAATCATGATATTTATTTGAAGTCAGTCCTAGCCAAAAAACAAAATTGTTATTGTAATTTTAAACTTACAAACTTCAGCAGGAAAGAGTTTTCTCGCAGTGCTCCGATGCAGCCAGCGAATCCCAGGATGAACATGACACCCCCCACCACAATGAAGAGCCACACGGGGTCAAACCCCCCCAGGTCTGTGATGGAGGAGATGTTGGACAGCACGCCCTAGTGATGAAAAAAGAGTGTTGACTGATTAACTGGTGGTGATGATGGGAAATTACAATGCTTTGTGTAGTTGTTTGAACCCTAGCGTCTCTATTCTGTGGCGAAGAGATTTGGTGTAGAGGGAAATACTGGCGGACCTAGAGCCCTGGGGGATCCTGGTCAACTAGTATATCGTTGCTGTCGGGTGGACATAGTGTGTGTCCAAAAACAGTTACTTTTCAGGAAGTACTTTTTTAGTCACAAGCTGTTGTTAAAACTTTCCATTGGTTCAATATGTATGAAACCCACTTTCAATTTCACTTTCAAGCATTTTCAGAGATAAAACATAGCAGGTCTACAGTGAGCTATTTTCGCTACTTTCGCGACACTGTTGTATGACGAAATAGGGCATCAATTTATGATTTAAGAAAATATATATGGACATACAAGGTTTCTGCCCGACAGCAACAATATAGTGGTTAGACTAGGTAAAATTCTTAAATGTAGTCAAACTCTACACAACATTCCATAATCTCTCTCTCTCTCTGAACACATGAATCTGTGAAATGCATGAGATGTATTCAGAAGCTATTGTGTAGAAGGGCTTCCCACAGGAAAGCATGACATTCCTTTCTGTTTTAGTAAGGCCAGTAATTTTTTTTCACCCATCTCATGCAGACGGATGGGCGTAAACCACTCATCTTAAGTTTAATGACCCTCTTCAGAAACTCCCACAGGAGTATTATGTTGACCGGATGTACTCTGACCTTCTGTGTTGCCTTTTTTTTTATGAAATTCATACTTTAAATCCCACCTGTCAATTTACACATAGTGGTGGTACAGTATGAATGAACCCACCTTTTCGCTCCATGCCCACAACCCAATGCCAAGGAATGCCACTCCAAGTAACTGAGAGAGGAAGAGAAAGAGAGAGTGACATAAAGACCAGATTATTTCACACTGATTGTTGCAGCATATCTTCTCCATTATAATCTAAGTGTAACACAACAACTGTGCAAAAATTACGCAAACTGTGCTTCATTTACTGAGGTCTAACAAGAAGACCTTACGTTTGCCAGGACAAACATTGCAGGAATGTGTTAATGAAGCAATAGTTCCTGGCAATATTGTTCCTGGCAAATAAATATAATAAATCGTTCATTTCAGGTCTGAAATATTACCAGGGGGATCCTACTAATATAAAGAGTGTGTGTGTGTGTGTGTGTGTGTGTGTGTGTGTGTGTGTGTGTGTGTGTGTGTGTGTGTGTGTGCGCGTGTGCGTGTGTGTGTGTGTATGTTTATGTGTGTGCTATTCCACCAATAAATGTGCACTGGAACCCCTGACCCCATTGATTGTGTGTATATATGTATGTATGTATGTATGTATGTATGTATGTATGTATGTATGTATGTATGTATATATATATATATGTATATATATATATATATATATATATATATATATATATATATATATATATATATATATATATATATATATATATATATATATATATATATATATATATATGTGTGTATGTTTTTGTCTTTTTTCCTGCATACACAAGATGGCTTATACACCCATCATACCTCAAAGATATAGTTCAGTGTAATTAAACTTCAAAATTACATACATGTAGTTATGTTGGAACATATTTGTTAAGCAAACGTAAGAGTGCTGCCAACTCTGTCATCCCAGGAGTCAACAACATCTTGGGGGACCCCCTGTTTTGCTTTAGCAGCGAGTATCATACCATCATTCCAGTAAAAGATTCATACATACCGGTAAACCTCTTTGCTCCCACACCATTGAGTTTAATCTATTCGATCAGTATAGCAGGTAACCTATTGTATTTCAAAGTGGATGGGGTTTCCATGCCAACACATCAATAGGCCTATATGCCTCAACTGGGATAACACAAAACTCTACATTGGTCATTGTATAATATTGTAACACATGTATTATCAGATTACAATACAGACTATGATCATATGAATTTCGTTTTTAACATCTAATGGAAAGAAAATGTTATTTAATTTTGTCAATTTAGACCTAAATAGAATATTGTTCCTCAAACACCACAGGAATAACCTTTTGCCTTCTTGTTCTTCGATAGGGGTGAGTTCATTCTCACCCATATTGAAGAAAGAGAGAGCACAGTGCCTCTACCCTTGCAATCAAAAGGCTTTCAACTACAAGCCACATTAAGTAGTATACAGTAATATTGTATAGGCTACAGTACAGTGTGTGTTGACAAAGCAAAACACAAAACAGGAACAAAAGCTTGCTTGGGAGTGACAGGAAGCAAGTGCACAGAAGTATAAGCCTGGCAAATACTGTTTAAGTTATGTAATCACATCGTCAATGTCTCATGAAAACAAGTAGGGGGGAAAACCTAGCATATTGGAAAATATGAGACAAGAATGTCTTGAATTTCTAATGGCAGTCTGAGCATAGTTGAAAATATACATATTGATGCATATAGAACGCTGTACACAGTAGCCTACACATAGCCATAACCTCCTTCTGGTTTCATATCATATCGGCCAGTGGTTCCCAAACTTTTTAGCTCAAGACCCAAAAGAGAAATGTAATGTCTCTCCGTGACCCAAACTAGTGAACATATTTTCACTACATCTTAAACATTTGATTTCAAATTTATGGAATTTCTTAATTTTTGGGCATTTATTTATGAGATTATTTTGATTTTTTTGTTTAAATTCATGAAAACCTTATTTTTATTTTTTTCATAATAATAAAAAAATGTAGGAGATGAAAAAAATAAAGGGGATATTTACTCACGACCCATGAAAATGGACCCGCCGAGACCCACAAATGGGTCCCGACCCACTGTTTGGGAACCACTGATGTAGGCTAACAAATGAAACAAATGATTAAAAATGGCAAAATCCATAATCCATTATCCGTTAATCCTTGAAAAATGTTGAAATAGTTTGTTTTAGGACATGTATCAGGCCCCAAACCGCAGACAACGGAGCTACTTACCCAGAATATGATATTGAATCCAAATATGAAATATTTGATGCAGCAGCTCACTTCGTGAGCTTTGAAATGCTTTCCTGACATCATTTGTCCCGTATTTACAAATGTCAACCACAGTAGAAAGAATTATTACATCTGTTTGACAGATTGCTTCAGGAAATCAATCCACCCTTTATGGTTCGACAAAATCCGTCGTCAATTGTTCAGCGTTTAATTACAATTCACAAAGCACATCTTGCGTCTGGATCGCCGAAGGTCTTGGTTCCCCCCCGGAACAGCATAGTAAATATCTGTGATGCGTGTCCAATCCTATCGTAAAACTCGGAGTAAAGGTACAATAAATCCCATGGAACCAACCAGATCAAAACCGCTCGTCTTCTATTCTATCTGGTCCATGATCTAGACATGGCTGTTATTTCACTGACTTGTTTGAGGACGAATAAGCGCCCCTACTGGTCACAAGAGGAGGGACTTCCTCCAGCTGGGCTACTGTTACCATCAGTAGCATCAGAGCAGAGCATGGCTCTGCATCAGAGGACAGAAGAAACCTCTGATGCTGCCCTTTCTCTCTCTACAGGTATATATATCTGTCAATAATAATAATAATAATAATAATACAGACAACTACTTACCTACTATCATTATTAAATTGTAAATCTATTTTTTTTATTGAATATTAATACAAAGTGCAGTGTTCTTCAGTGACAGTAAAAGAGTGTGTGCCACTGTAAATTCATAAAAGATACCTTTATCATAAAGATGTCATTATGTATTAAGCAATTTTGTATTTCAGTCAATTTGCATGCTGGTGATGACCATTGTCAAACTGAATCTGAAAGCTTTATCACACACACACACACACACACACACACACACACACACACACACACACACACACACACACACACACACACACACACACACACACACACACTTAAATTTTCTACTGTAGGCCTACCATATTAATCACACTTTTTTCAAATTCAAAGATAGTGAAACTACACTTCAAGGTAGAGGGACATGTACTAACTGCGGTGGAAGTACTCACGTTTATTTAGTTCAGTACCAAATAGTTTTTTAAATAATCTGATACAAGTAAAAGTCCTATATTCAAAATGTACTTTAGTAAAAGTATTAAAATATTGGCATCAAAATATATTTAACACACAATATATTCTTTTGCCGAAAGTAATAGTCATTATGTAGAATATCCCATTTCACAAGTTTTCAAAATGTATATAAATCTTTCGAAAATAGCAGATCTACTAGCCCACAATTAAGGCGTCACAATGTGGGCTTGTAGATCGGCTATTTTCAAATAGCCAAAGTATAAAGCTGAAGTGGTTGATGTACATTTTGTAATAGCCTAATCAGAATCTACAAAGCAATAGTAATTTACATTTTCAAATAATTGTAGTGAGTAAAAAGTACAATATTTTTCACTGAGATGTAGTGGAGTAGAAGTATAAATGATTTTTAAAAAATGGAAATACAGCACGTACTCAAGTACCTCAAAATTGTACTTAAGTACAGTACCTGAGTACCTTCCAAGTACTTAGTTACTTTCCAACACGGCATACTACATACTACAAAGAAAGCATCAAGTCTGAAGCTTTTGACACCTCCATGTTAGTGCAAGTCAGTCTTTAACCATAATCTCCTGGGCTTCCTGTAAACTGGTGGCAGCTTTCAATGTGGTGTACCGGTAGCTTGAAGTGAAAACTATATGTGTCAAACGTATGCCCTCTGGTGGATAAAACATAACAAGCAAAACAACACCACAAGTACAAGAATTGACCGTTTATTGCATAAAATAGAATGCTAACATGATGGTAACATTACAAATATCTGTCAACAAAATTGGATAAATTATGAAAATAAATATTTATGTGCAACTTGTCTTTACTACTACACGTACAGACAGACTGAGAGAATACATCTATAGAACAGACAGCTAACTCTTACCATGCTACTATTCATGACAAAACAATGTGGCACCCTGCTAAGTCAATAATTGTTAAACAAATTGCTAATTATGAAATGTATTGTATGAAATGTTCATGATTTTATTATATGAACAGCTTATCCAGTGACTGCTATTCCAAAGGAAAACACTATACTGTATTTCTTAATTGCTGGGACAGAAGCTTTCCAATTAGCTGTTTGGGACTTCCTATCTCATAATAAAGGACACTCTTGACTCTTGCAACAGTCAGTGTATTACATGATAGCACATACTGTATATTGTGACAATGTAGCATTGTAGCTAGACTATCATCATCACTTAATCACAAATGCCTAACTTGCCATTTCATAGGTTGCATATGATTTTTGCATCACAGGAATAAACCACTCTGAACAGGTGGGTTATCAATACCAAATCTAATTGACCTGCAATACAACAGAAGTATATTGTTGGCCAATACAACCACTTCCTCGACATTGTCAAAAACATATCAGAACAGTTGAAATTGCAAATATATCACTTAATTCATCGTTAACATTTTGGTTGTGCTTTGCTTAAGAAAATACTTCATTTGGCAAAATAAAATACTTCTATTAATTACAAAAAACAAAAACAAATTGTGTCCCATAAACTTCCATGTGTATTCAATTTGAGGTGTGAATTTCCAGAAAGACAAAGTGAAATGTCCTATAGAGTTTAGATAGAGATCCTTCACCGTTCCTTTTCAAATTCTACATGATTAAACAGTGAAGAGTGTGAAGCTAATTAACACTGATTATTTAAATGCTGGTGGTTGGGTCATAAAATCTAATCCTTCCCATAGTTCTACTCCATCCATGGGGCTGGGTAATAATGACAAAATGAATCATAACCAAAATGTCAATATTGTATCGATATATCGCCCATCTCTTTTAAGTCATGTCAGAAAGGGACACAATGCGCCTTCATTTACCTTTACAATTCATCATCCCCTTTGATTAAGGCTTTTTGCAGATAACAGATTTACTATCTGGAGGAAAATATACAGACTAAAATACTAAGTCTAGACCAAAAGGTATCAAAAGTTATTATCTTGAAGAAACGTACCAATTATTTGGTTTAGTAAACAGTATTTCATGGATGTCTGTCTGTTCAACATTATTACTGTTGTACTTTGTTTTAGACTAAAACGTTGAGCAATGTCCCAATTAGAGTAATGTTTTGAGTTTAAAACAAAAACATTGTGCTAAATATGTCCATTATGTCCCATTATTTTCCTTGAGAACTCAATTATATTGCACTCACTATCACATATATTGACAAGAAATGTATATACGACCAATTCATTTAATGTAAATAACTTTCTGTTCACATTCTGTTCGCCTAACTTTTTTGGCTACTCTTAAAAGGTACCTGTACATTCCAGACGATAATGCAGATGACATGTTTGCATAATACAACATTTCCTTTGCAAATGAAAGTATGTTAGATCATGAGAAAATGTTAAAATACATACAGAAGTGTATATCCATTTATAAAAAAAAATAATAGCCTCAATTGTCACACTGGCATGCTGGAAATCAAACATGGCACAACTTCAAGAAGAAGCCTACTGTTTATATTTTGGGCAATGTAAAAAGGGCTTATGTACTCAAAATACATAAGGCTTTAAGCCTTCATGAATTGCCTTCTGGGTGTGTTCCAGAAAAAGAAAAACACTGCCTATAACACTTTTTCTCCTGAAAATCAAAGACACGACATCCTCCACCCCTTGACAGCGGGTAGGATACGGGACATATCACAACCTCGTCCAGGAGCTCCGTCTGCTCATTTTAAAGCAAGGCTTGAGTCAGTAATCTCGAGAAACAATTTATCGTGATTGGTTAACTGACAAAAAGCAGCCCACGTCATATAAACAGTTCTCAACTTTTGATAACGCTCCGCTCTGCCAAAATATGCACACTGACCAGCGCCTTTTGGTCATTTCTCATAGATTTAAATGTAAAAAAAGTGGTGCTGTTTATTTTTCTTCTGAAAAGGACAGTGTGACTATGTTCTACAATACTGTATAAACCACTTAAATAGCAGCTTGCTGACAAATGACTATAGCACTGTGAGACTGGTTAAGCAATAAGGCTTTGGAAGTTTGACGCATAATGCAATACTCACAGTTAGTGTCTCCAGTGCCTAAATGCACACATCACAATAACAAGAGAGCATCTATAAAATGCTGGGATTATGTTTATATCACAATATAACACTGTATAATAAGGTGTTTTGAAGTAAAAAGTTAGCAGGAAACTTTGGAATACATTTTCCCTCTGTTATCTGTGGAACACCTAAATCCATACGTAATACTACTGTATAAACTGAGCACATGATTTATTTCTCCAAAGCATGAGAATTCATTTGGTGTGCCTGAAATAAAAAGATGTGGCAGGTTTCCTGGCTTTGATATTGTGTCACTTCAAAATCTTGGTACGTCTTTTGTGCTCCGATAGAATAGTGTAACAAAACTGCAGCCAAAGTAGGGAAAGGGAAAGGCTTAATGTAGGCCAAAGGGTGGGTTACTGTCATGATCCTAACTCAAGATCACCGGCCGACTCAGACCAACTTGCAGACATAATAGTCTGCAGTTGATGTTAGGATGCATCCTTGTGAGACATTCTGGAGTCTAACTGGCAGAAAAATAGGATTAGCCCAAAATTAAGTCACCTTGACAGCAGACTTCTTGTGGACACAGAGTAAGGTAATATAGGGTACGCCGATAAAGGCCCATTTCTCGTTAGGCCAGAACATGATGACAGGTCCTCGCTCTGGTGCCTCGGTCGCCACGTCAAAGTATGCAAAGCACACACAACCCAAGTAGGAAGCCAGGCAAATGAGGATGTGCCTTTCGGAGGAAGAGAGTAAAAGAATAAAAACATCATTTATACTTGACAGTATCCTCACACAAAATGAAAGATATTCAACTAAAAGTAGTATTGGTATGAGTACCAGGGAAATGGCCTAGGCCAATACCTATGTAATTGCTGGTGCAAGGTAGTAAATGTGCAGTGAAAGATTTATAGCAGAACATGCCTAACTGCAGAATTATTTTTACTTATTGTTTAATACCTTTCACAGATGTACATGAACTACAGTACACAAACACTCAGCAATAGAAAACACAATGTATTGATTTGTTTAGTTCCAACCTACCAAGCACAATGCAAGTAGGGAAAGTTGACAGAGGACCACATTTCACAGAATATCCTATCGCTGATCCAGCAGAGAAGTGCCAGACCCCACCAAATCCCTGAGATCAGTCCCAGTTTGAAGACACGTGGGTTCTCACACCTGCAAACACAAACAGAATACTTACAAATGCATGCATACGGCTGTGCAGAGAAGCCTTAATGAAAGAATGGCCACAAGTCAGGCTGACATACTGTAAATCTGTCACTCACACTTCCATACACAGTATTTATTAATATCATCATGAAAATGTATAAATCAAATTGGCAAAACACTAAATGCTCTCTGGCTAAAACAAAACCTCTACAGTCAAAAACACAAGTAAGACTTGCATTGCCATCTGCAAGATGAGTAATGAACAGCAGAGCTACATGTAATAGCAGCCATGCATGTGTAAACAATGTTATGAAACCTATCAGATGGTTCTTTTTTTACTTAAGAGAGCAGTGCATATTGATTTGCCTCGGAAATAAGTTTCATGTGGAGAATGAGTGGAAACATCTGAGGTCCTATTACCCTTTGTCTATCTCTTGCATAAACTCTTCTTCAGCAACTATTATTTTAAAAGAGAAACCAGAGAAACCATATGGGCCTCAACCCTCTAGTCAGGGCGAGTGCTGTGCTAAGAAAATTCTACATGTGTTCAGACCATGTTAAGATCTCTTTTTCCATTATTACACTCCTTTTTATACTGCCCCTTTGTGGGCCAAGTTTTAAAAGGCGAGCATCCATGAGTTTCAGGTTGCCTATAATGACTTTACATAAATAGTAAAAGAAGAAAAGGTAGACCTTTATTAAGCCTGTGGGGGAAATTCGGTATTCAGCTTCACCCAGCTGATGGCTGCTCTGATGGTCATTGTGATGAGTGCTCGGAGGGGGGCGGGGGGGGGGCTGTTATGGGTTATGAGTCTTGCTCGAAGGGCAAAGCGGTGGCCTTCTGATTACTTGATGGCCTCTCTACCCATTAAGCTACAGCTGCCCAGCAGCCTGTGAAAAACCCAGGTGGTATTAGTGCAAGCAGCTTGTTTCGTAATGAACACATTCCAGGCTATATTGAGAAATCTGATGTACAAATGTATTTGTCAACAGAATGATTCTCAAATTTTTACCCTATGCCCTTTCTTTTCTATAGTGGAAGCCATGTGAGTTGTGATTAACAATCATCTATAATCAAGTTCACTCAAGCATCGAGATAAAGAATACTGCAGAAATAAATCTTATAGTGGTGCCTCCATCCAACAAGAGTGACATGTGCTAATCCAAAGTGTTGATCATCTATTCTTAGTCTCGTCCTCAGGCATACCAGTCAAGTATGTGTAATGTATCACAAGGAGATAAGGACGTGGAAACAAAACATTGTATACTCTATTGACCTTATAGGACTAGTATAACATTGTCACAAACAAATTGATACATTAATTTAATACATGATGTTTGATGGAAATGTTCCTAGATTGTGGGGTATTAACTGGAATGAACCCATGTACAGCACAGCTTGCATGGTTAAGTGAAACAAGTCAATTAGTGTGTGGTAGCAAGCTGTCTGGATCTGGCTAAATATACCCAGAGAAAAAAAGAACACATTCTGCCACTACCCAATCAGCAAGAGGAAATACAAAAATAGAGACAAGAAGGGCAAATAATACATCTTTGAGGAAGGACAAAGACTAGCAGAGTATATAACAGTAGCATATTAGGTGTCACTTTACAAAGGCCATGTTAACAGGGAAAGAGCTACACAAAGAATTTCTACCATTTGAAATGGTGGGCATATACTTTTATATTTATATAATATTTTTTTACAATAGGCTAGAAGAAATAATTGAAAAATAAAATGCAATTTTACAAATTGGATAATTTTTGTCTGTGAAATATTTAATGATGAACTTCAGGTCATTCTTTTCTGGATGGATAGGACTGTAGAAAGGCACTGATCATGTGTGTTCTTTAAGCATAGAGTACAGTATGTAAGAAATAGGAAATGGCACTATGGTTACTCGCCGCAGAGATAGTGGAAAGAGTAAACCATTTGAGGTAGAGATACTGTAACATAATGAAAGGCCAGACCAGTCTATCCGGGGTGGAGCAATGTGGTGAAGATTCTTTCACACCAGGGAATGAAAAGGAAGATGCACTGTAACCTCAGGGAAGCACAGCAAGATGCAGGACACAGATTAATGGGAGGTCTGTAATTCTTATAAAGCTTTATAAAAGGCAAGCTTTGCCATGTACACATTTGATCTCTGCAGTGGGCAGCTATTGAACAGCACCCAGGTATCATTTAGGGGTTCAGTCTTGCTCAAGTACACTTCAACATACCAGGCAGGTGGTGTCAGGATCGAACTGGGAGACTTCTGATTCCCAGTCTTGAACCACTACTGCCCAAATAGTCAGCCATAATACTGTAATTCACTATTGACAATCAAATGCAGCACAATCCCTAAACTGTGAGAATTGATACTAAGAGGGAAAGAGGGATGATAGGCCTTATATTAGGTTTCTACTGTTTATACTGTTAGTAGAGGGCCTAATGCGATACCCTTCAGCAGAGAGACACGACTTTGACCCGTATAAGGACTTGTCTCGTGAGACGTTCTTTTACAGAAAAGTGTGTGTGTTGGGGGAGGGTTTACTCAGATTGATACATAATCATCTTAAGTTTACAGTATAATTTCAAACCAACATCATTTTACTCAGGCTATGTGTTCATTGTAATGGACTGCAAAAGTCAAAAGTCATCAAGTCATTAGTGGTATGAGCAAAGGCCAGTGACCCTGCAGCCTTCCCTCTGTAAATACTAGCAGCCAAACACAGTCTATGGGCAGTAGTCCATCATCAGCCAAGGCAACAGGAACTCTCGCCCACTTAGCAGAACAAAAACAAGCTGCTAATAAAGATGACTGCCATTATGTCACGCGAGTTATGTCAAGAATTACATGCAGGTTGAACAATGGCTAAATGAGGGCTACAAAGTTGAAAGAGGTGAATCGGGGATGTGGGAAACGGAAAAAACAGACTACGCCACCCCCCCAGCAGGTCAGCATTAGAGAAACAAAGTACACTCGGAAGGATGACAACACGCATACCGTGTATGTCCGTACGCGCACATACACGCACACACAAATACACTCGTCAAAAAAACATGAATGACCCTGTGTTTTTATAACTCATTCTTTCACACAAGTAAAAACAAAACTGGCTAGCAAAAGGACAGAGGTATGCTATGGCAGTGAGAGTACAATAGGTCAAAAGTGGCGCATGCCTAGATTCTCATCTTGACATTGAGTAATTGTTAGTGCACTGTAACACAGAAGCCTGACAATTGCCTCATAAGAGGGAATAAGGTTTGCACAAACAGACAAACAACTTTCACATTGTATTGACTCAAACTAATATACAGTACACATCTTTCAGGGGGGGGGGGGGGGTCCCCAAATGGCTGCTCAGATGGCTTTTGATGAGCACCCAAGGGGGTAGCCATTAGGGGTTAATTGTCTTGCTCAGGGACACTTAGACATGTAGACTGGGTGAGCTTGTTACTTGTTTTCTATGCTTCCATTAAGATAACAGACTCAATATACTAACCTTTTGAGCTCAGTAATGAGCAGTGCAGTGCAAGGGATGCCCAGGGTCATTAGTGACAATGAGTTGATGACTGGTTTAACGAAGGCCAACCCAGTGGTGATCCCTGACAAGATGGCAATGACCACTTTGAACCGTGACCTGGATTTGGAAAAGCAACTTAAGTTACAGCACTTTGATGAACACATTCAATGAATGAAGACAATGAACTCTTGCCATTAACAACTTATGATGGTGTGCAACAAAAATGGCCAATCTACAAGCTCACAACACGTCGCACCAGCCTGTTTTTGTACTATATTACATTCCCCCCATCCCCAAAATTTCCCATGGAGATATGCCCAAAATAAGGACGCCAGGTTGAAAGTTATGATTTTGATAGATATACTGTTATACTTTACTCTATATAGAAGAACAAAATAACAATATTGAACTTGGAAGGACAGCTTGAGGTGAGGGTGCAGGCATACTGGCTTTATGACAAAGGAAAAGAGAAGTCAAGACATGTGATGTGGCTTTTACTGGTGTCAGCTATCTTGACCAGACCTATAATTAAACTGGACAGCCATACCAGTGGACACACAACATTATAAAGAGTGACCAAGAGTAAACTCTGAGACTAACTTGGCTCAGTGTGTGTAGGAAACATTTCTTAGCGAAACATTCAAAGGAGAAGTTTGTTTCAACATGAAATTGATTCAAATGCAATGGGAAATGTTATAGTTATAAATAACAGTGGCATCTTTTGTTTGTTCTGAAAAAGGAAAGTGCATTATTTCATGAAACATCACAAGACCTTAACCTCTTAGTTAATTTGTACATTAGCCTTCCATTGAGCATAGATATTTTAGTACAGGTAATTAGCTTTACCAGGAAGACATTAAGATGTGCAAGACTGCAAAGGCAATCCTTTTGTTGTACCATGTTTTGTAACTTACCGATCCTTCCTGAACATCCTGGGAAGGTACCTCTTGGGGAACCACATGCCAATGGCACACATGAGTACCCACAGGATGGCCAACTCATCCAGCATCTGACCAAGAAAGCTGAGTGTAGCATGAAAATATGTAGAACCAATACCTAGGGAAAGAGCAAACAAAATATTACAAAACATACAGCAAAGGATGCTAAACAAACTTAATTTCAAGTGAATAAATATAAAAAACAGAGCCTTTGTGAAATAAACTTGATCTGATTAGAACCATGTTTAGAAAATGTGTTTAACCAAAGTGTTTGACAAATGTAAGTCATTATAGGGGTCCAGAAGCATGTAAAATGTGCAATAAACAGTTTCACTTCTGAAGCCCATGATTTGGCTTATGAAATATATATGTATATATAATTACATATATTTATTTATTTTTTAAGTTAAAAGTGTGCATAATGGCGTTTCATAAGGTTCACAAAATCATAGCTAAAACTATTTTGGTGCTGGCACATATTACTACACATGCAGGAGTATAAATGTGTATTTTTTAATTGTATGCCGAATGTCATCGTCACTGTTCTTCCTAGTTTTTAGTTATCAGGGTCTAACAGACCTTCTATTATCAGCCTGATCTGTTTTCATAGGAGGCACCACAGGCGATTGGCATAGTTCTCATCCAGGGTGATTGCTGCCTCAAGTCATGACAACCTTTCAGCCCACTGAGATATTATTGGCAGACAGACTTGAAATAAAATAAAAATACAGAACATTATTGGTAGCTATTTGACTGCCCAACCTAAGTGATGAATATGAAGCCTGTGGCCGCCTGGGTGGGCTTGGGTAAACAGCTGCAATGTTCCTACTAGAACATACAACTAATGTCCTATTCAGAGGTCATCCTAGGTCCAGAGACTCTAGTGAGGGAAAGAATGTGACCCTACATGGCCATTATATTTATGTCCCAACAATTATGTCAATAGACCTCGCGCATAAAACATGTCTGCCTGTTAATGATGCAATTCAGACCATTATCTCATCATAAAGAGCACACATTTCTGGTTCAGTGCTAGATGTTTGAAATGTGGACAGCCAACTGAGAACAACACTGTGTAAAGAAGGCCAGGGACTTTATTCTGTAATAGCAGCTGTTTGGCAGTAGCCCAAATACATATTTCAGCATCAACGCTGGTCACTGGAGTGTTATACTTTTCTTACTTTAGTAATACTGGCTCTGTAGTTGTTTGCATGGATGATGTGCCCAGGTTTTGATATGTGACCGCTCTCAAAATGAGTGTATAAATCAATCAACAATTAAAATTACATAATCAAGAATTGAATGACACTGTGCAGTTAGCCGGAATTAACTGTCAGTTAGAGGTGTAACGATATAGTAACTGCATCAAAAAATCGATTTTAATTTTCAACGATCTACTGTATCGATATGCAAACAGCAGAATATTGTATCGTTTGACTTTGTATCGTATCAATAACTGTCAGTTGATTACCTAAGAATGTCAGCAACTGTGTTAGATAAGCCAATTATTTACTCTACACTAGTATCTGACTTGACTTCCCATTAAGGTCACCTCTCAGGAACAGAGGTTGTGGGAGTTGTCTCATGACAGTTTCCTTATCTTTGCTGACAGGGCAAGTGGTGTTTTCAACATCATTGAGATGGACAAAACACTTCCATCACCCACAAGGACTCCTAGGCCACTAACATAAAGTAACCATGATTCAAGAAGTAGCCTAAGTCTGTCCCAACTAAAATAGGCTCATTTGTCTTAGGAAAACTTCTCGTATCAACATTTACAGTAACAGACTCAGTCTAATTGTATGTTATTTCTAACAGTCTAGAATGAACATTTGCAAAGTTGTATCAAAGTAGAATCACATACAGGTATACAAATAATAATAAAAAAGCAGCACATAAGGAGATATATACCATAAGCAAAGCAACTTACCAACCACAACTAGAAGGATCCATATTAGATATATCCCACTGTTGAAATGTGTTGCATATTGACGGAACAAGCACATTAATATAGGTGGTAAAACAAAAAACAAAATGTTGCTGATCTGAAATGATAAATAAAAGAGAAAGAAATATGAGCCAAAATGTTAAGTGGAGTTGACCAAGCAAATGATATGCTTCCCAAAAGTGCAATAAATAATGTCAGAGTTCTATAGCAGGGGTCTTCAACAGCGGGTCCTCAGAGTTACTACAGGGGGTAGTAACTCTACAAATCTTTGTGTGATTGGATTTTTTTTTTACATTAACAACTTGAACCCTAGCATCCCTATTCTGAAGAGACCTTTAGCCAAAAATAGCAGATCTACAAGCTCACAATGCCTCACACACACACACACACACACACACACACTGATGACAGTGCTGTCTATCTATAAAATCTATGAAAAGTTTAATCTGCAACACAATTTTATACAAATGTAGTGGGGTTCCCCGTTTCATCTCGCTCTGCAGCTAAGGGGTCCTTGGCCTGAAAAACGTTGAAGACCCCTGTTCTATAGAATATGAGCCCTTAGGCTTAGGCAATAGGAAGATCTGAAAACAACCCGAAAATAGCGGTTGACTCTGAACAGGAAACAAAATTGCATCCTCTCAGTCATCTAAAATAACCCGGAGACACATCTGTCTTGCTTAAAAAAACTATCATATCCAAGTTGGGGTTAGGGTTCTTAAAAAATTAAGAAAGCATACATTCATTTCATAACCGCAGAAAGAACAGCCATCAAGTTTCAAATTTAGCAACGCATATGTGACAGGCAGCAAAACAAAAGAGTGTTGTGCAAAAACAACACAAACAAAAACGCATTTAAAGGGGTAAAGACAAAAAAAAAAAAACAGTGATCACCAATTTTTCAATCTTCGATGTACACATGGACCCCTATGGAAACAAGCCAAAGTGCTTTCGTGGGTTTAACCCTTTTAGCATCTTCTGTATAGAACTGTACTTTCTGTGCTTTTCGTGCAAACTGTTAAGTATTCAATCATTCAATCAATCAATCAATCAAACCACCACCAACCGTGTTGTAAAACTCAGCGATGCTGGGGTAGATGAGGTAGTTGCCTTCGCACCAGTCCACCTCGGAGCTACCAGCCTGCAACTGGTCCCAGAAAATAACATCAACGTTACTCATGTCTGGACTAGTTCAGTTCTATGTGTGACAGCACAGTGTGAACAGGACACCAGGCACCAGAAGACACAGTCACTGTTACATGGAAGAAGAAAGAGAACAACACTGGCGTGTTTTTCTCAGAGACGGCTGCTGCTGCTGCCTGGAGGAGAAGATTTCAGACGCGATGCCTTTTGTTAATCTGACGATGCGATAACATAGCGAACACAGTGGCATTGCAGACCACCGCTACTGCCATAATCCATTAGCCGGGTGGTCGTGACGATCAGTCCCCTATATACTCTCTGTGTGACAGCCAGCCCAGGAGGGATAGACAGTCGCTCGTTGTGATCGTGCCAATGTTGCCAGATTGTGCGAGAGGAATACGCATCCAGGTCTATGAAAACAAGCCCAAAATAATTAAGTGAGACCTTCGCCCTTTAAATAATGTTGACTATTGACTATTTTCAAAAAGAATCTTAAAAAATAGTGCAAAATGTGGGATACTTTTGAAACATGATTCTAACAACGCAATCCATATTCTGGTATGGGTGTCCCTGGAACAAAATATTTCCAGATATGGGGGGTCCGCAGAATACATATTAATTTGGGGGTCCTTGACATGAAATATATTTGAGAACCACTGGTTTCAACCATAATTTTGAAAAAAAACAACATTGTTGGAAACAAGCCCAAATAAGCAACTACACTTAAGAAACAAGCCCAAAAAACGCAACTACTAATCACTAAAAACTATTTACAAGCAACGTTACAGAAAAAGAAGCCCAAAGTCGCTTATAATAAGCAGACATGGCAACACTGGATCCTGCCTGCTGGCACCCTTGTCACCAGCGCAGGCGCACTTGTGGCCAGTGTTGCCTGATTTTGCGAGATAAATAAGCAACCAGGTCTAGTATGAACACAATCCCAAAAGAAGCGACTAGGCTAAGGCTATTTGAAAATAGCAGATCTAAAAGCTCACAACGCGGCGCGATGCGACACGTTGTGAGCGTCTAGGCTAAAAAAAAGAAATCTTGAAAAAAGGGGTAATTTTGTAATTTGTTTGAGACATTTTTACGCCTGGCACAAAATACTTTCAGATGTCCACGGACAAATACATATTAATGTAGGTTCGGGTCCTTGCCATGAAAATGTTTGAGAACTACTGGTTTAAACAACATGGGAAAACAAGCCCAAAATAAGCAACTACACTTTAGAAACAAGCCAACAAACCTTAACCCCGGGCCCGGCCCAAACCACCAATATTTACAAGCAACTTTACAGAGAAAACAAGCCCAAAGTCGCGTATAATAAGTGGACATGGCAACACTGCTTGTGGCCTTTTAAAAACCCAATTTGTACTTACTCGTACGACGGTGTCGCGCGCGCCAAAAATATCAGATCTCGCAGATCTCACAAGCCCACATCGCGTCGCATCCTCGATGCGTCGTGAGCTTGCAGATCTGCTATTTTTTATGGCGCGCGACACGACCGATGACGCGCCCGGCTTTGCTGAGTTATAACGGGACAAGCCAGTGTTAAAAAAAAAAAGAAAAAAGGGACAAGCCAGTGTTCTTTTCTTAACTCGTCAAATTATTATATTATTATACACTATTGCGTTTTGATAATAACGTATAAAATATCATTTTTTAAAATATATCTGTGACATTCTGTGTTGTTATTCATGTATTCACTGTTCAGCCTGATTCACTGCCTTTTTTGCTATTATTTTAATGTTGTTATATGCTTTTACTTTTCCTGTTTTGATTTATTGTTAAATTATTTTAGCTTTTTCTGATAAGCATTTGTGCTTTATTCTTTCTCTGTAAAGCACTTTCAGCTGCATTTCATGTCATGAAAGGTGCTATAAAAATAAAGTTTTATCATTATTATTGTAAAAAATAAACATGGAAGCTATGTGGTAAAGATATAAGGTCAGTGCCTTGACTGATTGATTGATTGATGTACTTTATTTAGTATGACCATATCTCTTATTCTCTTCTTGGCCAAAATGATGAAGAAAAGTACATATGTTACATAATGTTTCAGCCTATGTGAGGAACGGCAACAGCTGTTTTCAGTGGTGTAAAATAACACAACAACAAGTACATTTACTCAAGTACTTTGCTTCAGCAAAATTTTGAGGTATTTTTTACTTTACTGGAGTATTTCCAGTTTTCAGTACTTTTATTTCTACCCCACTACATCTCAGAAGTAAATATTGTACTTTTACTCCACTACAATTATTTGAAAACTTTAGTTACTAGTTACTTTGTAGATTTGTATTATTATTACAAAACATTTCGGCCATTTGAAAATAGCCAATCTACAAGCTCACAATGCGTCACGATGCGAAAAGATTTTTAAACATTTGAAAACTTGTGAAATGGGACATTCTGCATAATGAGTAATTTATACTTTTGATACTTTAAGTACATGTTGATGCCAATACTTTTGTACTTTTTTTACTCAAGTAGATTTTGAATTCCGGACTTACTTGTAACAGTCCGTATTTTACATTGCAGTTTACTTAAGTAAGAAATGTGAGTACTTTTTCCACCAATGGACAGAACAGAGCTTGTAGGCAAAGCAGTGCTGAAATATCGAAAATATAAGCGCTATCGTCGGCCTGTGGAGGGCAGCACTGTGCTTCAGCGAACAGCCTGCCGGAAACCGATAGAAGAAGAAGAAGCATATGTACGCAACGAAGGCGGATATCCGGTCTCTTTTTCGTGGCCTCTCGTTGGGCGGTTTAGCAAAATGAAGGTACAAACTTTGACTATAATATTTGTCTTTATATTTTCACTTTGTCTATAAAATAACTCCGCATGATTGAAGCCCTGACTCTGAATGTTATATATTTGTATTCTATGTTGTGAAACATGGCTCCACCACTTAGGATGTTTGTTGATTATATACACGGAGCTAGCACGATCCATAATGTTGAAAGGCAATGGAAAGATGGCTGCCTACTGTCAGAAAATGTGCACCCAAGAAGAGTTTGAAATAACATTGAGACTATCATTTACCTACGTGTTAATGCTATATGGTGGTTTATGTCCAAGCTATGTGTCGAACCGTACTAGTTCGCTTCAATTGCTGTGTTACTGCTACTACTTAGCTTAGCAGAGGTAGCCGACTAACCTTACCGGTTACGGACGCTTGCGTGTGTGTGCTCCCAGTTAAAGCTAACTTAAGGATTTTCACCTACCTGTAATCATCTTGCTAGTGTTGTGAATTGTAGCAGCTTCATGTCAACATTTCAGAATTCTGCTAAGAAGCTATGCAGATCTGGCCTGCTTGTATACATATACGATACTATTTGAGGTCTTAACTTAACTGGAGAGTTCTAGAGTCAAGAGGATTCCTTTGTTACCACACATAATCAATTGTTGGTCGCTTTGTGTTTGTCCCACAGCTGAACATATCGTTCCCGGCCACTGGCTGTCAGAAGCTGATAGAAGTGGACGATGAAAGGAAGCTGCGTACATTCTACGAGAAGCGCATGGCCAGTGAGGTGTCTGCCGACCCCCTGGGTGATGAGTGGAAGGTAGGAACATTTTGAAAGGAATATCCGCATGCCACTGTATGCTGTAAGATTCAGTATTACTATGAATAGTGTATGACTTGTATGTCATCTATTGCACACCAGCAGACCCTTTCACTGCCCTGTAGTTGTAAAGGGGGGATAGTGTGTTGCTATAGTAACTGTGGAGCTGCTCTACCAGATGCAACCTGACATAACCGTGTCTGAGTTGAACTGCATTGCTCTCTCAATCAGTAAATGTTAACTCCCAGCTTGGGTAACATTAAATCTAGTTAATGACTTGATGCAGGAAATGCATTGCCTAACTCCAAAGTAACTTATCTTATTCATATGTACAGTTTGTTAAAGTACTTATGCAATGTCAGACACATTAAATACTGTACAGTGACATGTTCATGTCATCTGCTCCTGCAGGGCTATGTGGTGCGCATCAGTGGAGGCAATGACAAACAGGGCTTCCCAATGAAGCAGGGTGTGTTGACCCATGGTCGTGTGCGCCTGCTGCTCAGCAAGGGCCACTCCTGCTTCCGCCCTCGCAGGACTGGCGAGCGCAAGCGCAAGTCTGTCCGTGGATGCATTGTTGATGCCAACCTCAGCGTTCTCAACTTGGTCATCGTCAAGAAAGGTAATTTTATTTAATCGAACTGGAGCAACAGATGATTTGGACCTCTGTGTCCGACATGGGGAAACAAAACATCTGTCAATTGCAGCAGAATCTTCTGCTTATTTCAGTGGTTGAGACAAACAAATGTTTGCCCCATCGGCCAGGGCAATAAATAAAGTAAAAAGATCGGGCAAGGGGGGTTTGCTTTTTTTTAAATGTTTTTAGAGACTGGGAAGCAACCTTGTTTTTTTTCTCGTCACAAATGTAATCTATCCATAAACACTGTCTCTGCTCAGCGTTTTGCTGTCTCTTTTAGCCGCCATGATCCCAAAACTTAATGTACACTTACTTTTATGTTTGCCATGCCTTAAGATAAAATTGGATATTCAAATGGCATCTATTTTGCTTATGATTACACACATGTTGATCTATTGGTTTTCATGGTGCTAGAGAACTTCATCAATTCTAGGGTAGCTAATATGAAAGCGTTAAAGTCTGATTTCACTTTAAAAAGTTAAGTAGAAATTAGCAGACATGAGGAGAGCCTCACTGAAAACTAAATTACTCAAACACTCACGTGTGTGTGTGTGTTTAGGCAGGCAGGCAGGCATGTTTGCACTTGCATGACCCCACTTAGTTTACAATGTATGCAGTATCCACACCCATGGATGACCAAACTCCTGGTGTCTATTTTGTAGTAAAACTTGATGTTAAATTGCAAGTAATTGCAATGAACAATGTTATGTTTTTGGCATTGAACAATGACTGAAAATTACATTTAGGTTTGGCTTTGTGAGCAATTTCAACAGGAGCCGATATGACATGATATTGTCGATCGGCTATTGCTGCAACCTTTTTGAAAATATTAGAAAAGTGTGGATTTTTTAAACATCGATACAATTATGACAGCATGGCACACCAGCAGACCCTTTGACTGACCTGTAGTTATAAGGGGGGAAAGTGTGTTGCCAAAGTAACTGTAGAGCTTATACTAGATATGACCTGTTCTTAACCATGGCTGGTTGAACTGCATTTGCTCTCTCAAATACTGTTATATGTGCAAACAACTTTGTTATTTGGAGTTAACATGTGTCTGCAGTCACTCCATATGACTTTTTTTAAAGTCCTTACTGTTGATATATGCAACTAGAGAATGTAAATGTACAGCTTTTTTTTTGTGTATATCATTAAACATTAAAAAAGAATATATTTTCTGACCTTAATGCCTTGTGCTGGCTTGTCTGCCTCCCAGGTGAGAAGGAAATTCCAGGCCTGACCGACAGCACCGTACCACGTCGCCTGGGTCCCAAGAGGGCCAGCAAGATCCGCAAGCTCTTCAACCTGTCAAAGGAAGACGATGTGAGACAGTATGTCGTTCGGAGACCAGTGACTAAAGAAGGTGAGATTTGGTACTATTTTTTTTTTAAGGTGGTGAGATTTGGTAGTTTCTTTTTGGGTGAGCATACTGGCTACAAATTGTATGAACCTTGTGTTAATCATAGAGCCAGTACCTATTATGATTAAAACATTTAAAGCTTTGTTCTTAAATTGGTTGTAAACTGCTTGAAATTCTAAGGTACAATCTCAAAATTCATGATGAGCTAAGACAAATTCTCTTGATTGATTCTCTTCGTTTGAAAGACATTGCAAGCCAAGGCCACTGACAATTGGCTTTGTTCTCTTCTTCCATTAGGCAAGAAGCCTAGAACCAAGGCCCCCAAGATCCAGAGGCTGGTGACACCTCGTGTGCTGCAACACAAGAGGCGTCGCATTGCCCTGAAGAGAAGGCGTACTCAGAAAAATAAGGAAGAGGCCTCCGAGTATGCCAAACTGCTGGCCAAGAGAATGAAGGTATGGGCTTATTCCAGGAGTATTTGGTTGCTTAGCATTAGGTGCTTGTTGAAAATCTCAGTAGGCTCATGCATTTTGTGAGATGATTGAATCTGTTGTGCAGGTAAACTCTGTCAGTCTCAAATGTTTGTCATGAATCACACGACTGTAGATGTAGTATTAATGGCACATGTATTGCGCAGATTGTAAACTTAACTTGGCACACCAGCAGACCCTTTGACTGCCTTGTAGTCAGTAAGGGGGGATAGTGTGTTGCTATAGTAACTGTGGAACTGCTCTACCAGATGCAACCTGATGTAATCATGTCTTGTTGAACTGCATTGTTCTCTCATTCTCTTTTACCTTAACATATGAGGCAAGCTTAACTGTTAAATACTTGATGCCATATTTCTGTAAATCTGAGGTCCCACTTTGGGTAACCTTTTGGTAAAAATATAGGAAATGGTGCACAGTCAACACCATGCAAGGTGAAAAGGCCCTCAAAGTGATACTGTGGCATTTTCATCTTGCATGGCGTTAAGGTTTTCTGATAAAATACATTATACATTTGTATGCTGTCTTACCCAGCCTTATGTTGTCTGGCTCCATTTGGTATTGTTGTACACTTATCATGCAGACTGTCACTGTAGCCAATTTAGGCTAGCTTTACTAGTTTCCCATGCATCCTGGAAAAATTAATACATATTGTGTATAATCCTTGACTGTCCTGCAGCTGTATTTACCTACACAATGTTTTTGTTTGTACAAACAGGAGGCCAAGGAGAAGCGGCAGGAACAAATTGCCAAGAGGCGCCGCCTTTCTTCCCTGAGGGCATCCACATCCAAATCCGAGACCAGCCAGAAATAAAAAAAATGTGCTGAAAGAAATAAACGAATATGTACTAAATGTTTGCCTCTTGCTTTTTATTCCACTCCTTACATTATAGACGTGACTGGAATATAATTCACTTAATTTCATTGAAACATAGAGATGCTCAAACCAAGACACAATGCAGTCAGTTTATGGGTTTACACTTGGTTGCGTGTGGCTTTTGCACACTTATCACAAAGCGTGAGCAGTGTATGACACAGTTGGAATAGATTTTAGTTTAAAAAAAACCCGAAACAATCCAGTGGTTGTGGAAGAATGAAGAGGGTAAATTCGAAACTTAAACCAATAACTCGAATGATTAAAGTCTTAGTATATGGATTTACATTTCGGCCTTAGACGGTCCATTGAATAAGGCTGGCACATTTTCCTATCCTCAAGCTGCAATTTGATTAATTAATTCCATATAGCCAGAGTTGCAGGCATGCACATCTGTAATGACTTACCCTGAAAAATTAAAGGTAGGGTAGCTCTGTATTCTGAGTACTCATTGCAATAGAGTGTTCAGTAAAAGCAGTCTCCTTGTCTATAGCCTCGGAAACCCATGCCTTTTAAAAAAAGCCTGGGAGAACCTACCTTGTCTATAGCTCTTTAGGAAATGCACTTGTTTCATTTCCAATTTTAAACAAGTGAAATTGCAAGTGATGACACTAAGAAATGAGCAGGCAAAATTGGAACACTATAAAAATGGGTACTTTCTCCTGATTGGCTGAGATTGACACCTACCGGAAAACGTATTTTCTGCTTATTAAAGAGCTCGAGACGGGGAGACTCCTGTTACTGAACAAACACTATAGCAATGATTATCAGAATATAGTGCTTTAACCTTGTAACAAAATACTTTGTTTTAACCAAAAAATATCACTTACCCTACCTTAAGTAAAGCATAGTATGGTTACAAGTTCTGACAATTGGCATATCTGCAGTTTAATTTCTAAACTAGTTGGCAAACTGGAATTATTTCAGAACCTATCCAGTCCACACATACCATGTTTTTGAATTTGTGAAAGCAACATTGCACATCAAGCAGTCACAATAAGGATATAAAACCAGCCAAAATATAATGCATCACCCTTTATTGAATATTTTGCATAAAAATGTGTACATTTCAACAACCCAAGCCCCACAATCAGTTTTGCATCAACACTAAAATAATTGCAATGTTTCACATTAATCACAAATCCTTACACCCATTATTAAAAACGGGCATCTTAACCGGTGGCTTTTTCTTCAATCACAAATCTTTACATCCATTGTTAAAAACGGGCATCTTAACTGGTGGCTTTTTCTTCAATTACAAATCTTTACAGACTTACACCCATTGTTAAAAACGGGCATCTTAACTGGTGTCTTCATTCGACACTTGATCATGGGCTGTGAAGTGCTTTTAAGGGGAGGGCTGGTGGAAACTGGCTCCACAAGCCCGTTGATGGAGATGTTGTGGATCAAGTAGGTAAAGGCAGTGTCAAGGGAAACTTGGATTACAACAGGCAGGATTTGATCTGACAAAGGACTGAATAAGTTGTACATCTGTGACACATAGACTAGAACACACAAAGCGTGTTGATGGAGGTGCTGGGGCAGACTGTGGAGGCTCCAGGTCGAAGTCACTCCAGTCTGCAGCTTGTGGACTGGAACTGAAGACGTGGACACACTACCCAAGACCTGTTAAGTAAAGAACAAAGCTGAACCAACAAGTTAAGTTTTATACACCCCAGAAATTAGTTAGTGTGCTAGACTATAAATGTGTTCAGCGTCAAAACATAATAAAGATCTATTATTACAGCTTTGTGAATAGACTGACATTGCAGTTTACACAGTAAAATCCTCAGTGTTAATATATCCATTTGCTTCTCTGAGTGTACAAAAGTAACCAAATGGACCCAATATCAAAGCAATCACAATAACGCCCCATACCTCCTCCTCCAGTTGTTGATTAAAGTGACCATGGTCCTTCCATTCCACCAAGATCCCAAGCCAGTTGTCCTGCAATTAATTACATTTGACTTACTACAGTATATAAATAAATAAAAAAACTTTATATGAACACAGCTCAAAAGTATACATGTGTGGCAAACCCTCACTGTTTGTACAATTCAAGGAACTGTAAAACAAACGTGCTGCATGCATGTCTTGTGTGAATAGATGCAACAAAGTTATTCGTATGAATTGGCTTTGTGTGAATACATTTTCCCCACTGTTATTTTATTACCCAACAGAATGCTCAATGCGAGTCAATGACGTCTTCTGTGATCTAGATAAGTGGTTCTCAAAATGGGGTCAGGAGACCCTCAATGGTCCTTAAGGGATTCCAGGGGGTCCTGAGCAAAATTAGTTATAGCATTGAATGTCAGTTTAACCACTTTAACCCTAAATACATTGGCTATTATAGCAGCTCTGTTATTATCAAAAAAATCTTGAACAAATGTGAAACATTTAGAATATTTTAACACATTTTGTAAGCAGGTCCCTGGCACAACATATTTTGAGATGGGG
Organism: Gymnoscopelus microlampas; assembly: GCF_963454915.1. Classification (NCBI taxonomy): domain Eukaryota; kingdom Metazoa; phylum Chordata; class Actinopteri; order Myctophiformes; family Myctophidae; genus Gymnoscopelus; species Gymnoscopelus microlampas. The sequence goes on from NC_139939.1 coordinate 26,800,858, forward strand.
GGGGTCCACGGCCCAATACTTATTAATTTGGAGGTCCTTGACATGAAAAAGTTTGAGAACCACTGATCTAGATCACTGGATGACCTGAAGAGGGGGCTGTTCGCAGCTACGGTGGAGTCAGTCAGTACTGCTGTATGGGGATGAGACATGGACCCTCACAGCACAACAGGAAAGGGCCCTGGATGGAGTCTACACAAGAATGCTACAAAATGGCACTAGGTGTCACATGGACCCTAACCCTAACCGTAGTGGGGGAACATAGAACCCGGGGAACATAGGGATGACCCCGACGGACCACATCAGAAATGAGGACCTCTACGGGGACCTACCACGGGTCACAGACAAAGTCGGAGAGAGAAGGATGAGACTGGCAGGGCAATGTGTCAGGACAGCTGTATGCAGCTTAGCTAACAACACTGTAGAGCTCAAGACCCTGATGTTAGATAGGATAGGAGAGTGTGGAGGGCAGCGATTCAGGAGTCCCGAGTTGGTGTTGGCTAGACCACACTCTCGCAGATCACTGGTTCTCAATGTGGGGTCCGGAACCCCCGGGATGGGGTCCTTGAGGGGGTTCTCACCAAAATGTGTTAATATGCTACAGCAGTGGTTCTTTTTCATGTCCTTTTTTAATTAATAGCCAACATATATAATATGGATAAAAAAATCAGTTTAACTAGCCTACTTTAAATTAAATCTAGATTATAAAAATAGCCCATTTCTAAAAAAGGTGAATCATTTTAAAAATATTTAACACAAATCTAAACTCACAATTTGGGGGTCCTTGACATGAAAGAGTCTGAGAACCACTGATCTAGGTACCCAATCCACACCCACTTGCCAAATCAATAGTGTGAAGCAGGGCGCAAGACCCCCGACCACAGACCTTTACTGTGTGCATCTTGGCCCCAACTATGTGGTAGGTTCTTCTACACAGCTTGGTAGTGAGGGAAAACAGTCGCACAGAGAAGCTGGACCTGACTGTTGTCAGATCAAAGCCCTCCACAGCTTTGTCTTCTTCATCATCTTCTGGAGCAGCGACAGGTGGGCATAATTGAAGCGACAGAGACACACTGTCATAATTAGAAATTGCACGTAGAAGGCCATGTTTTGCACGATCAATTTAACAATCTTTAAGAAATGAATACTTACCCAGGGCGTCAGACAGGCTCAGTGCAGAGTCCAGCTCCTGAGTAGCTGCACTGATGGCTCTCTTAACCGGTGACTGTCTCTTAACAGCAGCCTTCCTCTCAGGATCTGTAACCTGTGCCTGCATCTTCCCAACAGCCCAGGAGATGCCGTATTGAACACAGTCCACAGTTACATTGCCTGCAATGCTCATCAAATCCTTGGCCTCATGCATCATATTCTTGGCACTGGCAGTGACCTGGGTGATATAGATAATGGCAAATTTAGCACAGAGATTTAACATGAACACTTCAATTGATGCATTAATTTTGTTTGAAACAATAAATGAAGTTACCTGCTCTGTCGGCTTATGGACTACAGGGAAAGTGTTCTCAAGCCAGTCGAGACCAATACACGCCAGATCATTTGCCATGGAAACTATGGAAATATTTCAGGGAGGGTAAAGACATATTAACAACCCTGGCCAATGTAAATTTGACAAATGACTGCTGCTGGCTTACTTTGTATGCAAGATAAACAGGTTGACCTGATTACAGTACACCCAAAATAACCTTGTGTTGTAACACAGGCTGCTCCAACCACTGTTGAACATGTATAATTTTACTGTGTGATTAGCTGCCAAATGTATGTTAAAATAGATCTACAAGCTCAGAGCTTGTAGATCTGCTATTTTCACAATATTTATCTGTGGAACCAAGTCAAACTAAATGTAATGCCTCAACTCCTGCAATTCCAAGTGCTTGTCAGGGTGGGGGGTCCCCAGTTCAAATATGATTCTTTTGGGGGGTCACGGCCTGAAAAGGTTGAGATACACTATTAACAAATGTTATAGCAATGCTTACTTTGGGGCTCCAGTCTAATAATGACAGGCGACACCATGGAAGTGATGGCCTTCATACCATTCTCCACCACTTCACAGACTTGGGGATGTCTACCTTTGGTGTCCACGTACAGAACTGAGAGGAGCGTACATGCTGAGTGAACCATGGGTAGTTTGAGTAGTTTAACAACCACATTCTGTGAGGAAAGAAGTCAGAGAAGAAACTAAAATAGGGAAAACATTCAGATTAATTTAGCTCATGATGCTGATTTAGCTACTATTAGGCCTGTGGAAAAGTTCTACTTTTTTTCTTTTTAACACTGACAACCGCCACCATAAAGACATTATATAAAAAGTAAAATACTAGAGGATAAATAGCCTGTTGTTGCTGGTAGCGTCAAGCCTTAATTGCATATAATCAGCCTCGATTGTACTCACCTGGTTCGACAGGTTATTCGTCGTCATATTTCACTTCACTGCACTGTGAAAAAACAAACATTTCCTAATCTTACATTATGGAATTTAACTCAGAAAATAGGCAATACTAAATCCAACTTTAGAATGAAATCACAACACACGAAATAGGCCTACTATCCTAGATGACTCAAAGTTAATATTGGATATAGGCTATAGCCTACTGCTACTTATGGGCTATGGCGAGACAGTTATCAAACACATTGCATTTGCATACGCTTGTCCAAGTGAATCCATCAGATTATCACTCACATAATTACCCACCAACGCTTTTCAGAATGAGTTTCTCTTGCTAGTCCCGTGGTCAACAAGTAAATGACGCGGATATTACGTAGGCTAATATAGGCACGTGTGGTGGAAAGTAACGAAGTAGATGTACTCAAGTACTGTACTTGAGTAGAGTTTTGAGGTATTTGTACTTAAGTATTTCCAATTTCCAATACTTTTACTTCTACTACACTATACATCTCGGATCCAAATATTGTACTTTTACTCCATTCCATTTATTTGAAAACTGAAGTTAATTTGTAGATTTGGATTATTATTACAAATTAAATATATATTAACCTGTTCATCCTGTTTAAACAGTGGCTATTTGAAAATAGCCGATCTACAAGCTCACAACGTGTGGCATGGTTGTGAGCTAATAGTTTTTTATATATATGCTATTTTCAAAAGATTCTTATACATTTGAAACCTGTGAAATGCGACATTCTGCATAATGAGTAGCCAGCTTCTTTCTACTGTTTGTACTTTAAGTACATTTTGATACCAATACTGTTATACTTTTACTCAAGGCAATTGTGAATTCCAGACTTTTACTTGTATTTATTTTCTATTGTTAAAAAAATGTTCCCACCACTGGCCTATAGCCATCTGGACCTGGACCAGGTCAACACCTAATAAACCAAAATGTGTTTAGTAAGTTCTTGTTCTGAATTTCTTATAATGACCTCATGCAGATGGATGACCCAAGCTGTGGTTGTTTTGAGGGGGGGGGGGGGGGGGGGGGGGGCTTGTCTGTGGTTTAAATTTAGCCTTCTAGTTTCAAGATCAAGGTCATGAACTGTACAGTCTGATGAGTTCAATCTTTCTATTTTGTATTTGTTACAAGTGCCCATAACAACCACTTCTGTGGTCTTCACGGCCTGACTCCATATATTCACTGTACCAGTTTTAAAATCGAATGACATTGCAGTCCATTGGGCTTTCAATGACGTGAGAGCACGCAGTTGCAGGGTGATATGGGGTAGTAACATTGCTCTGACCACCATTTGCAGATTAATTTATAAAAGTTATCCTTAAGCGTCATTTCCCCTACTGTACTACTATCCTAAAAATGCACCTGTCCCATTCAAAGAAGCCCCACAGGAGGTCATGTTGCTATTTGAGGGTACATCCAACTACAGAAAGGATGATGTGCTGCACCATCTGTGTTCTGAATTTCAGGAACAACCAGTAAGACTCCCTAATCGGGAGATAAGCGACCGTAGGTCACATGTATACAGAAGAGGGCTGTAACGGCGATTGGTTCCTAGTTGTGTGGGCAATGTATAGTTTTGTTTGGTGGTCTAAGAAATGTGGTGGCAGGCATGTTGATGACATGAGTGTACACATACAGTACTGTGTAGTGTGTAGCAATTTGCGTGTTTTTAGGGGCAAAACTCTAGGAGTAGTGGGCAAAAATGTGTTGTGAAAAGCGGCCTGAAGGTGGCGCTAGAAGAGGGCCATGTGAGAAATTAGGGGTGGGGTGTCCGCGTTGCCTTGGCGGACGAATAGGTACCGGCCGCGGCTCTCCCGGACGCTCCTAGCCCGAGTTACGGCATTTTATGTGAGCTGCAGTGGCAGGGGGTCCTCCACTGGGGGCGCCACCACTTTTGCATCCGTTCTGGAGCACCAGGAGTGGGTGGTCCCCGGGAATGCCCCGTGAGCAGCCCCGTTGGGGTGGTCATTTGGTAATTTGTCCACATGTGCTCATTTTTTACACTTGGGGGTCCCCGAGGCAGCTGGGGGTCCCTGGAGGTCCGGGGGTCCTTGGAGGGTGTAGTTTGGCAGGTAAGGAGTGTGTGTGCAAAATCTGGCATGGATCGGGGCAACGGGTGCGGAGATATGAGCAGGGCAAAAGTGTGACGGGACGTGTGTGACGGAGGCAAAAGTGTGACGGGACGTGTGTGACGGAGGGACGGACGGACACCTGGAGCAGGTTTCTATAGTAAATGCGACCTACGGTCGCAATAAATGGCATAGCACTGCACTAGCCATGGACATTTGACAAACACTTGCGACTGGCACCCCAGATGCCACTCCATGGCCTATGGGTTGCGGGCACCTGCAGATGCCACTCTTGGCCTATGCCATGGGTTGCCAGTGTCACCTGTAGATGTCACTCTTGGCCTATGGTTGCCAGTGTCATCTGCAGCTGCCACTCTTGGCCTATGGGTTGCCAGTGGTGCCAGGTAATGTCTATCATTGATTTCTCTTTCATATGCTCTGTGTATGACTGTAGTCAGCTAAAAATAGCCTACTGCAGGTGGCATACCCAGTTCCGGTTTTGTTTCCCGTAACTTTGCTTGATTGATATGGCAGCAGATTTAAGCGCAATTGCATATGAAATGCATAATGAAAGTCATATACCATTTACATTGTGGCCCATACAAGTCAAATGGCAGACAACACCCTCTCGTCAGGCTATAATTTCAGTGACCTTCTAGGCATTGAGTACAAAATGACAGCCACATTCACAACCAAACTGTCAGCAAAATATAAGAGTAATAGTTGACCCATTACAAGCTCCATGACCAGCAATGTTGTCAATATCAGGCCAATGTAAGCTACCAAAGCAAAAGTAACTCATTATCATTAGTTATTGATGCTAATCATTGATTTGTTTAGGAGCTGTTCACCACAATTGCCTCAATGCATGATATTGATTTAAGATTCAGAAAAATACATAGAACATAGAAAAACAGCATTATTGTACATTACAGGAAGAGGAAAAACACATTTCATAATCAATTTTTGTGAGTCTCTGCTGTGAGAAATAGGAATTTAATTGCCTCACACTGACATGAGGCACACATTAACGTGTTCAAGGGATTAGCTCTGGTTTGATTGTTTCCTATAAGCAGAATGTGGCAGTCTTCATGTAATGTATGAGGGTCTTGAGGGAGGACATAATGCTCTCTTTTTTTTTACAACTTTATTTTACAGTTTTTATGTTACATACACGTATATACACGTACAAATGTATAGCTTTTTATACCGACATAATGCTCTCTTGCCTTGCCCTTATAAGCTGCCACCAGTAATGATGCAAACGGGATATAGGCCTACTGACATTGCAATGATAGACAATATTGTGCATTCTGTTAACAAATGACTGGTCACAGACGGTAACCTGATAGTAGCAATGTGTATGCCATTTTGTGATGTCATATGGAAAATAATTACAGGTTACGAAAATATCTTAGCAGCAGCATTAGCCATAATTAAGAGCTACTTGAATAACAATGTTGGCTGAGCTCTCAGTGGTTCTCAACCTTTTCAGGCTGTGACGCCCCCCCCCCCCTCCAAAAAAAACAAAACATATTTGAACTGGGGACCCCCACCCTGACAAGCACTTGGAATGTAGGAGTTGAGCCAGACATTACATTTAGTTTGACTCTGTTCCACAGATAAATATTGTGAAAATTGCAGATCTACAAGCTCACAATGCCGGGTGTTGTGAGCTTGTAGATCGGCTAATGTCAACATGTTTGCGTCTTTCTCATATTATCTGACAATTTGGCCAATGTTTGACCATTTTTTATAGTATAGTTTGTTGATTAGGCTACTTTTGATGCAGTAATGGTCTTTTTTTCTCTCTTTTGTTTTTGAGGTATTAAAAAGGTCTTAAAAGTCCTTAAATAGTCACTTCACTGTCATCTGGGGACCCCCCCATCATGTGGGGACCCCCCTGGGGGTCCCGACCCACAGGTTGAGAACCACTGCTCTCTAACTGACTGACATGCACGATTGCACGCTTCAAGACAGGGAACTGTCCGTGGTGCTGATTATCTTTCGTATCCTGCAGTGTCTGCGGCAGCCAATGTGCTCATAAAATGCCATGCAAAAGTACTCACATTTCTTACTTGAGTAAAGTATCAATACTGCAATGTAGAAATACTCTGTTACAAGTATGAGTCCGGAATTAAAAATCTACTTACAAAAGTACAAAAGTATTGGTATCAAAATGTACTTAAAGTACCAAAAGTAGAAAGTACTCTTTATGCAGAATGTCCCATTTCAATATCCCATATTCCCATTTTTTCAAATGACCGAAATGTACAGTATATAGGGCTGAAGTGGGTAGGCCTAATGCATGTTTTGTTTTGTAATACTAATAATAATCTAAAAAGTAACAAAAAGGTAGCGGAGTAAAAGCACTGACAATTGGAAATAGCCTACTCCAGTAAAGTCAAAAATACCTCAAAACTGTACTTATTACGGTAGGCCTACTTGAGTACATGTACTTAGTTGCTTTCCACCACTGCAGGTGGCTATGTGTTTGTCAGACTTTATGTGTCGGAATCATAGACTGTATAGGGTCGGAATGCAGACAACAGGCTCGGGATGATGAGCCCACTGCAACATACAAACCCACGTGTAGTGGGGTGGTCCTCAATAAATAGCTTTCACGTGGCTCTAGCGAGGACAGAGACAGAGCACCAGACAGACTACAAGACACACATACAGTAACCATGGCTTTGGAAATGGAATCTGCAGAGTAAGTGATTGATCGATTATATATGTTTTAGTTTTTTAGCCACTTAAACCCCAGCATCCGTATTGTGGGGAAAGCTTTAGTTGAAAATAGCAGATCGACAAGCTCACAACACAACACGTTGCTTTGTGAGCTTTTTGATCGGCTGTTTTCAGTGAAAGCTTTCCCCACAATAACAGAAAACAGAAAATACACTAGTATTGAGCCCTAGGGACCCCGGTTACCCATATGGGGTTTAAGTGGTTAAAAGTGTACATTTATAATGGTCTATGTGTTGTTGCCGATCGTCATTATCGGTGGTATACATACATTCCCCTGTGTTTGTGTTTTTATTATGTCTTTTGCACTATCGGGGGAAAGCGAATTAAAATAGCAAAATAGCCTACTATACGAACATAGCCTACTACGAATTGTTTCCATTGTGCCCTTTCCTCGTATATGGTGATTAATTTTGTCCGGAGTCAGACGAACACTGTCATTCCTCTGCTTTAGACTACTTTATCATGGCCGCACGTGGAAATAGATTATCATTCATTATTATTATTATTATTATTTTATGAATGTTTGAGTGGTCTTCCGTAAACATGTCAATTCACAACGTTGATCTGTTAAAAAAACAGCATGGTCCATAACTAATGGTATAGCTGATGCTGACAAATATTCCATGCAACTTTTGCAGAAAACACAGTCAGTTCCAATATAATGATTGTTCCAAAGAGTAATTAGTCCTGAAGTCAAACTTAATTGTGAATTGCATCCCAGGCCAAGAAGCATGATCCATTGTTTGACTTGCTTAGTTAACTAGCCTATATTGCAGAATAGGGGCATAACCTTTATTGTTGCAGTTAGAATGGTGCTTAATTAGTGGTGGATCTCTATAGAGAGGTTAAAATGAAATGAATCTACCCCAAAACCTTTGGCTCATATACCAGAGATAAGTCTTAATATCATCACTGGGCAGTTTGAAACAAGTTAGCAAATGCATTTACAACTGCAACCCCATGTCACCACTAGAACCTATACCCATGCATGGCAAAGACCATATACAGTACCTGTAGTTGTTCACTGGGCCACAGCTTGTTATCTATCAATGTCTGAACAAAATCCTCAAGGTGGCAGTATATGCCGAGGACCCTGGGCCAAACCACCCTTTTCTATTGTTTATAAGTCACTCTGAAAATTGAGCTACGCAATAAATAGGTCATGAATTGAGGCTTTTGTTTTAATGAGTATTCTGTAGAAAGGGACTGGCCCCTACAGGCTTTGGGGGAGATTAAGATAATACCAAAAGAATGTCCGGTCTGGTATTCACTGTCAGCAATCACCTTCCCTTTATATGTATTTATTATTTGTTTATTTGGGGGCTTTTTTTGCTTCTAGTGTGCTCCGTCTGATCATGCAGTATTTGAAAGAGAACAACCTCAACCGGACACTGAGCACCTTGGAGGAGGAGACCACAGTAACACTCCACACGGTGGACAGCATCGACAGCTTCGTTGCAGATATCAACAGAGGCCACTGGGACTCAGTCCTGTTGGCTATCAAGTCTCTAAAACTTCCTGACAACATACTTATTGACCTTTATGAGCAGGTGAGATGGGCGGTGTTTTCATAATGGTGCTCGGATTTTAACCACTTAATATATAATTTGTTGTACGATAAATTGAGACAATAGCCAAACTACAAGCTGACAACATGTAGCATTGCAACGCGTCGTGAGCTTGTAGATCTGCTTTTTTCACTATGTAAAAAAATGTTTTAAAATACTTTTGAAAAATATTGATTTATTAAAGAAAATACTGCCCAAAATAGGGACACCAGGGTTAATGTGGATAAGCATTGTCATGTAGCTACAGTGTGAGTAGCAGGTCGGGTTAAAAAAGGCATCCATGGATCTCTGTGATAGGTTGTACTGGAGCTCATCGAAATGAGGGAGGTTGATGCAGCGCAGTCCCTCCTTCGACAAACAGACCCCATGATCATGCTGAAGCAGACCCAACCGGAGAGATACCACCACTTACAGCACCTGTCAACGCGTTCCTACTTTGATCCGTGTGAGGTGAGACCCATGAGCTGCTGCAACTTTGACATGGAATGATTTGTAGAAGGGGTGCCTTGCTGTACTGTATAAGCCTAATTTACACTAAGATGCATGACGGTGTCACTCCGTTTCAAAACTTGCTTATTTGTGGATAGTGACACGACAAAGTACAGATTAGGCTTAACTCTGCCTCTCATTACAGGCTTACCCAAAGGGTAGCAGTAAAGTGAAGCGCCGAAGGGCTATAGCCCAATCGCTGGTGATGGAGGTCAGTGTGGTGCCACCTTCACGTCTCATGGGGCTTCTGGGAGAAGTTGGTGTGAGTGGCCCTGTATTTCTATCTATTCCAAATGCTCACATTGATTAGAGCACTTGCTCTCAAAGTGGGGTCCAGGCACCCAAAGGGGCCAAATGAGTTAATATAGCATCAAAATCAGTTAAACCACTTTCACCCTATTTGAAAATAGCGTATCTGCAAGCTCACAACGTGTTGAGATGTTACACGTTGTAATATTTCGGAAACATTTTAACAACACAAATCTTGTATGGGGGTCCCTGCTGGCACTAAATATTTTCAGATGGAGGTCTGTGGCCAAATACATATTAATTTGGTGGTCCTTGACATGAAAACGTTTGAGAACCACTGGGAGTAATGATGAAACCATACAAGGGTTGTTGCTCTGTCTCACCATCTGAGAGTCGAACAAAGACACCAGTCCTTTCATGTTTTTTAATTAATGTACATAGTGTCTTGTAAATAATTTTCTAAAATTGCAATGAAGTTGCACATCTTTTTTTGTTACTAATTTCTCCCCTGGCTTCTCAGTCTCTGAAAATCCATCAAGAACACGATAACCTGTCTCCAGATATGACCATTGTCATATCAGGAAGCAAGACTGCAGAGAGACACGAGGAGGAGAGCTTTCCAACGCACCTCTACCGCCACATAAAGGTACAGTAGACAGCACAAGCTTGGAATAATGTAGCACCACTCAACGTATTGTACACGCACGCACACACATACTGTAAACACACACACACACACACACACACACACACACACACACACACACACACACACACACACACACACACACACGCTTGTGCATACACACGAGCATATGTGCACCCACAGATAAAGATAATTGCTTTTTTTTTTACCTGAAGGCACTTGCTATCTGTTCTTTACTCACTTGCATCCAGATGGATCTGCATGAAGGACTTGACCTTGCTATTTTCTGTCCAAGGGAGAAACTGAGCACTGCCAGCCAAAACGGCAGGCAAAGTCTTTCCTCCCACACCAAAAGACATGCATGCGAGGGACATACAGTACTTCTGCCAGTGCCCTGGGGCAGTGGCCACTACTCGTAAGAGTTAGGATGGCAGAAATCTATGTGGAACGATGATTTAAGTCAAGTAAAATGTGTTTGTAAAATGAATGTAAAGCAAGCAAGGCAAATATGTGTTCTGCCGATCAGTCCTCTGCTCCATTAACCTATGCTTCTGCTAGGTGATTTGAGGACATAATGTTAGCCTCTCCTATGCTGATGATACACAATAATGTACCATCAAACCAAATGATGCAGATGCCTTAAGCTCCCTGAACGCCTGTCTGTCTGCGATCAATAAGTGTATGAGTAATAGCATTCTAAAAATAAATGAGAATAAGACAGAAATCACATTGGCTCCAGAGTGAAAAGGGAGGAAGTCTTTAAAAGATAAAATCACTGACTCCTTGATGTTTTATGTACCTCCGCAAGCCCTTTGATCCTCTACTGCAGGATTGCCAGACATGCATATTGCATAACCCGACTCAAAACAAAACTGGAGATGCAGCTTTCGATAATTATTATGCTCCCAAATTATAAAACACCATAACTAAATAGATTAGAGAGGGGGCTGTTTTGACATCTTTATCATCTTTTTTTTTAACATAGCTTATTCCTTCTATAGCACCATTTTATTTCCATTTAAATTTCCACTTAACTTTCTTATTGATTATGTGCTTTACTTAGTTATTTTTAGCTGTTTTCTTTATTACCATTTTAGTTTCCCCCTTTCTTTTAATGCAATTGATCTTTCCTGTTTGCTTCCTTTTAATCTTTCCTAGGTTTTTAATCTCTTAAATTTGAAGCTCATTGAGCTACATCATTTGAATGGAAGGTTGATTCAAATAAAGCTATTATTGTTTATTCTTTTTTTTATTCTTATTCAGCTGGTTGTATGTTGTTCAACTGGTAACCATGAAACAACAAGGCATCAGTCTTCTGGAAGATAAAGGAATGTTCAAGAGTAACGTGTGTGTGTGTGTGTGTGTGTGTGTGTGTGTGTGTGTGTGTGTGTGTGTGTGTGTGTGTGTGTGTGTGTGTGTGTGTGTGTGTGTGTGTGTGTGTGTGCGTGTGTGTGCGTGTGTGATGTTGTTTTGTAGTTTGGACAACGGTCACATGTGGAATGTGCCCGTTTCTCTCCTGATGGCAAGTACTTAATCACTGGATCAGTCGATGGGTTTATTGAAGTCTGGAACTTCGCCACTGGTAAGATTAGTAAGGTAAGTATTTGTTAGGTAAGTATTTGACCATAGTTTCTCCAAATGTTGCTAAGACAGATTGTATGATTGTATATGATGTATTATAAAGTACATAATATGCATAGAGACAATATGTAGAGGCACATTCTTGTGTGTATATATATATATATATATATATACACCGATATATAGATATTGTAGATAGAGAGATATACGTACATACAGTAACTATATGTATAACTATAACTAATATGATTAATCATGTTTTTTGGGTGTGTGTGTGTACATGCTGTTGTCTTTGTTGTGATGTGGTGTATGCATGGCTGACTTAGGATGTAAAATACCAGGCCCAAGACAGCTTCATGATGATGGATGAAGCCGTGCTGTGCATGTCCTTCAGCCAGGATACAGAGCTTCTGGCCTCTGGGGCTCAGAATGGCAAAATAAAGGTCTTTTCATTTCACATTCTTCACCTTACAACAGTGCTTCTAAACCTTTTCTGGATCAGGGCCCACTTGAAAACATTGTGTTGTGGTAGAAAGCTGTAGTGGCGAGATCCTACTGTATGTAGAAGAGAAACCCCCTATGCAGGGGTGAGATCCTATGTAAAACTAGAGAAAAGGATAGGGGTTAGAAGGCCTCTAGAGCAGGATATTGAATACAAGTATTTATGCATGAAGAGTATGGTGAAATATCTACTCTGAGTTCAGCAAATATTCAGCACTACTAGGGCAAGGGTCTGAAGTCCATTTCTGGGAAAACCCCGGGAAGAGAGCCATAGAAGGACCCATAAGAGGGGGATAGCAAGTATAAAAATCGTATTTATCTGAATCAAGGGTAGTTCTCAGAATTAATATCATGTCAGAGCGAACTCTTAAATTCTCGGAAAAGAGGTAGTTTACATGGAAGATGTTGTTATGTGCCTAATAGATTGAGAAATGGCCAGACATGGATGAGGGAGGAGGGGGCCCGCCCAAAGGGACTGCGTCAGATAAAAAGTTTATAAATACTGAGTAAAAATATAATTAGACAGATTTGAACGGAGATGAGCTTGTGAGCACTGACCCCATTCTGCTATGCTGTTTGTAACCTGACTGCACGCAAATAAACTGACATTGAGGATCCACCTCGACTCCTGTCCTTCCATCCATACACCTGGTGAAAGAGTATCTTAGTCTACAGGTATCCACTTCACTTGTAAGTGTTCTCGGCCCACCCATATGACCACTTAACACGGCAACTGATAGGCTGCCGTGTTAAGTGTTCAGATGGGTGGGCTGTGTGCATTTTCAGAGACAGTTTATTTTAATAATCAATCAATCGATTGTGTTCCGGCTTGGATCGATGGAACCAACGTAGCATAATTTAAGTTGTTATTTAACTTTATCACAATGAAAACATTTTTTTCTTGGTGTTTGCCAATTATTTGGGAGCCCACTTGCAATACCCTCGCTGCCCACATAGGTTGAGAACCGCTGCCTTTACAAAACTGTTGTTATGTTAAGGTCATTTTGACATTCTTGGTATTTTTATCTTGAAGTGACAAATGAAAGTATCTCTTTATCTTTGTTGTGTGTGAAAAGTGTTAATGTTATCTTGTCAATACTTGTTTCAAATGTGTTAACAATTAACACTGTAAAAACAATATAAAAAGGGTTCATGATACACATGGCAGTGCCTGCAAGTGGTGCCAAGCTAATGAGTTACCTCATCGTCGTTGGGATATTTTATTGTTATGATGGGGACTTTTTCATTCTCTAATCTATGCGTGTGTGTGTATGTGTGTGCGTGTGCGTGTGTGTGCGTGCATGCGTGCGTGTGGTGGTTTATGAGGTATAGGTATGGAAGATCCAGAGTGGTCTATGTCTCCGCAGGTTCGAGCACGCACACACCAAAGGGGTCACATGTCTGGGCTTCTCCAAGGACAGCAGTCAGATCCTCAGTGCCTCCTTTGACCAGACCATCAGGTGGGATGTACTGTCATAGTGCCATGCTTTCATCATGGACATTCCATTATGTACATTAAATCAGGATTGTGTTTCTCCCAGCAGGACATGAGTATTCCGACTATGGATGCACTGTAAAGATCCTGAGTGTTCATTTAAAGCCGCGATCTGTCACTTTTTTAGCGGTGCCAGCCGCTCTACACTTGACTATGTCCGTCCGTATGTCCGTTTGTCCGTTATGTCCGTTTGAGCCCGGATGTCCGTTTGAGCACGGGCTTTAAACAGCTATAACTCCAGTTCGCAGCATGCCAGCAAGTCCAAATTTGGTATGTGGACTTAGACCACCAATAGGGACGAGCATTGACTGCTGAAGCCCCGCCCCACCCTATTATAGCGCCACCAGGAGGCCACTGGCTTTAAACAGCTATAACTCCAGTTTGCAGCATGCCACCAAGTCCAAATTTGGTATGTGGCCTTAGACCACCAATAGGGACGAGCATTAATTGCTGAAGCCCCGCCCGCCCTATTATAGCGCCACCAGGAGGCCACTCACCAAAGGCACCGCTTCCTTCACACAGGGTGAGATTTTTGTCCTAGTGCTCAGGATTCTACCCTGGGCCCCCTGTGTGAGCAGCAAATTATATTTCTTTTGCAGTTGAGCTATAACAGAACAGGTTTTAGAAGACAAGTTATTTACGTTAGAATGAATCAATCAATCAACTTTATTGTCACAACACAATTACAGGTAAAATGAGGTGAAACGCTTTCACGTTTGCAGTTCAAGGAGTAAAACAATTATTAGAGGTAAAGAATGGAAAATAAAATGAGCACAAAAAGCCTGAAAAGAGCAGCATGTTAAAATCAGCATCATGTAATTTAAAAGAAGTCCTAAATCACATGTAGTGCATTCAGTATAGTGCAAATCGATTAAGCACATGTGACAGGCTTAGGTTTTTTTAACCAGCCCAACAGTTGCTAGATAAAAACTCTTATGGCTCTTGATACTCCAGTATCGCTTGCCAGGTTGAGGGTGCAGCAGTGGTGTGAACAGGCTGTGTCTGGGGTGATGTCTGTCCCTGATGATACTCTCAGACTTGGCTTGAGTTTCATACAATACCTCTTAAGAACCAGTAGGTGTCCTACCCGACCGCAGGAACTAGTTGTGTTAGTTATATTGTATTAATGTACTCTTATCATACACTGGTTAAAATAATGTTTTTTATTCACAACAAAAGTAATGGATTGCAGCTTTAATTGTACAAATGTAAACAAATGTACCCAATTGGTTAGAGTTTTGTCTACCCCCTGAGTTACACATGGATAAATGATATATACATTATAATATATAATTTTACTGTGTTGTTTTGGGGGAAAAAAAATGTCAAACAAGGTGAAAACCTAAGATTTATAAAACATAGAAAAGGCAGAATACAGTATTGAAAGAATTGACAAAATGCAAATGCATGAATGTATATTTGTACACATCTGTCAAAAGGATACACAAAGATAGAGAGCTTATTTACATTGTGGTCCTTTGAGTCTAAGTGTGTAAACTGATTGCCACGTAGTTTTAAGCCTGTACAGGAAAACTACCTGCAAAATCGGCATGTGTGTCATACTGCACATGGTGCACTCACATCCATTTTCCTTTTACAAATGATTACTAGAGGCCTGACATCACATTTTGCTCACATGCATTCCTGAACAGTAAAAATCCTCATCCTCATCCAGTCCTCATATCCATTTGTAACTCTGAGCGTGCACAAATGTAACCAAATGGGCCCGGAAACACTCAGGATTTTACTGTGTGCACTCATGTACAGCAAGTGCACAAAGGAGTAATCCTCTCTTTCACACTGTGACATGAGGTAAACACAGAGACAGCACATGCTCACTGCTGAGGAGTCTTGAATTTCTATTTCTGCATCATGTCGAATGAGGACAGCACATGGGCTGTGTGGGAGGAACTGATGCACCATGTGGATCAGGGACAAAGCTGCCTGCAACATGTGCCTCCACTTGCAGTTCCACGAGATGCTAGACTGCAGTGTGCCTGGATGCTATTTCATCATACAGTACCAGAGAGGGAGTGAATTAATGAGCATTAGCCATTTTTGTCACAGTTCAGCTCAGTTTAGCCAATCTACATCCATTCACTCCTAACACAAAAAAATCCCTCAGCTGCTCAGCAACTGGTGTATTTAACACACACACACGCACGCACGCACGCACACACACACACACACACACACACACACACACACACACACACACACACACACACACACACACACACACACACACACACACACACACACACACACACACACACACACACACACACACACACATATATATAGCTGCTGTTTTGTTGTTTCAGCATTGTAGTTATTTCTGATATTTCTGCAGAGACAGCTGTTAATATATCAACCCTATTATTTCAGAATCCATGAACTGAGGTCAGGTAAAACACTCAAGGAGTTGAGCGGCCACTCTTCTTTTGTGAACGATGCATCTTTCACTCGTGATGACACACACATCATCAGCGCATCATCTGATGGCACAGTAAAGGTATGCAGACTGATTAATCATTACAATGTTTTTAGTACAGTTTAGTCTCCTTGCTGGATCATTATTCTGTCCTCTCATACACTGCAGTGTGAAGCCTAATTTATATGATTTATACAAAACTGATAACTGATAATAACAAACCGATTTTCAACTGAAAACAATTATGATTTCAGTTGAAAATCTGTTATTTTTTGTTGAGCAACAACGAGTAAAGTTAGGCTTGATTTCTATTGCGTCACATTGTGTTAAAACATTACATGTGAACACTCTAGATCTGGGACGTGAAGACCACAGAGTGCATGCACTCTTTCAGATACGTGGCAGGCACCTCAGACATCCCTGTCAACAATGTGATTCCTCTCCCCCAACACCCAGAGCACTTTGTGGTGTGTAACCACTCCAACACAGTAGTCATCATGAACATGCAGGGTCAGGTGAGCATTCCGACTGCTGTCTGCTAAATGTAGTGGTTCTCAAAGTTGGGTCCACTTTAACCACTTTAACCCCATTTTATAAATCAGCTATTCAAAAATTGCCGATCTACAAGCCAACAACTGAGCTTCTAAGAGCTGCTATCTTTGAAAAATTGTAAAATGAAAAAGTGTATAATTTGGAATAATCTTGAAAAATCTTAACAACACAAATCTTATGGGGGTCCCTGGCAAAAGAAGTGCTGCTTAATTAATTAAAAGTAAATGAAAACCTGCAAAAATGTTACGTTGTCAATTGAGATGGGGACGGGGACAAACCGGGGACAATAAAATCTAAGAGTCCATTTCATTGGTCTAATGGGTGGGCCGTGTGCATTTTCAGAGCATGTTTGTTTTTCAAAGTTGTACAGAAGAAATACCATGACATTTATTTTACATTATGTCACGACCTGGCTCAAACGGTCCAGGACCCTTGGTCCATCACAATTATTATCTTTTAAAATATGAATGTTATATTAACATTCAAATTAATGAAAATGAACGTTGCAGAACCCAAAACCATTAAAGTCATATGTGTCATTGCATTTTAAGTTTAACTAATTTGTTTCACCTCTGATCATTCTGTTTTGCTTAAATGCTCTGATTCCATTTCCCCTCAGACTGTGAAGGCCTTTAGTTCAGGAAGAAAAGAAAGGGCAGACTTTGTGTGCTGCACCCTCTCGCCACGTGGGGAGTGGATCTATTGTGTGGGAGAGGATTTAGTGCTCTACTGCTTCAGTTTGGAGACGGGGAGGCTGGAGAAAACTCTAACTGTAAGCACTATTTCCAGTATCTTTGCTCATTAGCAGAGGCTACAGGAAGAGTGTATTCACTCATGTGAAATGTTCACGTTATTTTTATTCTACTGGCCTGTCACTGTAAAAAAAAAAAAAAAAAAAAAAACACCCCAAAAAACATTAAGTTAGACCAGTGGTTCCCAAACTTTTTCAGTTGAGACCGAAAAGATACATTTGTCGTCTCCACAGTGTCCAAACTTACCAGGAATCGATTAGAAATTAATCATTGACATTTACCGTTCTACAAGGAGTAAGTAGGTCTTGTGAGCTTGTAGATCTGTTATTTTCACTATTTCATTACAAAAATATCTGAAATTCTTTCTGCAAAAAGAAACAGAAAGTGTTTGATTTTGTTACTTTCTGAAACTTTTTTTTTTTTTTAATTGTTTTTGAAAATCTTTTGAAAGAAATATAGAAGAACCCGTTAAAAATGCGTCCCGAACCAGTGTTTGGGAACCACTGTGTTAGGCTGCTGCTCAGTCCAAAAATGTTGTAACAGGCAGCGACTAATGCAACCCATTAGTCGCAATGCAGCTACCTGCTGATGTTTGATCTGTTACACCCACAGGTTCATGAGAAAGAAGTAATTGGCGTCGATCACCACCCACATGAGAACCTGCTTGTCACATACAGTGAGGATGGACTCCTGAGGTTGTGGAAACCTTAGGCTTCTGCACATATAATTGTCTTAAGTTTGAATGTGTTTTCATTCTTTTCTATCAGTAGACATGGAAATGCATGACAGCGGTGAACTGTTATATTAAATATTAAATATTTATGATAAAACTGCCATGTTTGGACCTAAACAACGTCAGGCACACAGTGTAGATATTGGTTTGTAATACTTTTCTAACGGTAATATTGATTTACGGATACAGATGTAATCCTAGCTGTGTTATGTATGGTTCCTGCATGCCCCACCAGAACAGTCTAAATATCAGTATGTCTGGCAGATATGCATGTTTTTGTTGACTAGTCAAATCATTGGTACTCCAGTTACACTCTCGGTATCCAACAGCAGATTTATATTAACGGTGTATGCACTTAATTAACTCACTGCATTGGTTTGTTGTGTTGAGATACTCATTTATTTTTATGAATTGGTGTAGTTGTGCATCTGTAGGGTTAGTATGCCTGCAAGGAATTGTCTCCCAATATTTATTTATTTGTCCATCTTGTATACTGTATACACATTTCATGTCAATCTTTAAACAGTTAATAACATTGTCTTTATTTTTACTTTTAGGCCACATTGATGCATACAAACAAAAAAAAGTTAAATGTGTGAATGAATGTGTCAATGTGAATCACTGAATTATGTTATACGTAACGTAATTCAAATCTGTACATCGTTAACAAGCACATTGACATCTGAGTGATAACATGGACGGTCTCACTCAAAATGTCCACCCTGGTTCTCACTGCAGCTACATTATGTGGTCATGTGGTCATCCTCATCTAGTGAAATGTTACATACAGTAGCAATTGTTTGCTAGTGTGGCTTTTGCCGGATATAGTCTGTTTTACTGAATGTGTGGGAATATGTGAGTGTCAAGTGTGGAAAAGGAAAACATTGCAACTTTGATCTACAGACTCAGGCTTTAATTATAAATTATGACCATATAATAAACAAGTAAATGATTGGTCCTAATATACATACAGAATTATTAAGACACTTTATAATATTTTTTCTTCTTTACATTAGAATGCTGCTGACTTGCTCTGAAATCCTTTAACACTGTTTGCAAGAATAATTCTGGAAATATATGACGAGGCCTCCCTTTGGACATTTTAAAACAGCCCAAGTCAAATGTTAATTGAACAAACAAAACTGAACCATGAGCAGCTCTTGAGTTATGTTATGGATAAGCCGTTATGCTATTGAGGTACTGTCTGCGCAGTAAGGTTTTTGTTTTTCCAACCAGATTAATTAACCAAGGTTAAGAAGCTACATCAGATTTGTTTTGTTTTATCCCAGATGTGGCTCCCAAAGCCAAACATATTGGCTGTAAAGTAATATTGTTATAACATGTGTAGTTTTTGTAACATGCATACTGTGATTTAATCATATTTATAGTCAACTGGGGCAAAATATGGCAAACAGCAAACATACCAGTACATCGGTAAACTGGAGGGAAAAATGTTCAAGGCAGTAACCAGATCCAGTCACCAATAAGCACATAGATCTGTAAATTCTTTGAAAATAGTGCCTTATGAAAGACAAATAGCAAGGCTACTGCAAGTTTTGACAAAAAACAGATAAGCCTACTGTAATTCTTCAATTGTATGATTGCATTGTGGCTCTGCAACAATTCTCAACCTCCCATGTTTATTTAGAATATCTTCCAAATCTGAATAAGGCAATATAACAAAGCATATTGTGTATGTACCGTTAGCTATGCAAGACATTAATACAGTCATACATGGCCGTGATTTCTCTAAGGTCAAAATGTTACATACAAGTAAATTACTTTGAACAAAATAATCTCAAGTAGCTTGGAATGAATTAACTGTCATCACATCTTTTTTTCACATGTGCCATTATTTAGATATAGCCCTTATGTTCAGTCACTCTGCACATAAAATACACCCGGCACTGAACACAGTCTGTCACTATCTTAGTGAATAATGAAATGAGCCATTTGTCCTCATCTAGACCGGATTTCGGGCTCACTCAGTCAAACAGCTTTTTATGGCATCATTTAAAAAAGGTAAATGTCTGAAACAGTGTTTGATTAGGCAAACATTACTCTCTGAAAGCCACAAAATCAGTGGTCCTTGAGCTAGTTGATGAAAAGAACAAAAAAAGAAGAAAGAAATCTAATATAGAGTTAACGCAACAAACATATTTCAATGAGTCCCATGAGTAAATCTAAATCCCTGTGCAGGAACTTTAACAGGATCCTTTCAGTCCACAAACAATAACAGTACAACACAAACAACCAGGTAGAACTTGCTTCAATCACAGTCCCATATATCCAACTTATAAGACCACAAGATTAGAAATTAACATTTTAAAATAATTGAAAGAAAGAAAAAGTGCACAAAACTGTCAAAAGGGTGCATTGATACAAAGATTGGGGATCAAGGTTAGGGAAAAAAGCAATAGGCCGGGTTCCGTTTAAGACGTTTGGCACTGGACACCACCGGCAGTGGCAAAGTCATCTTCTTCCATAGTGGTTGTGTAGTTGCGGTGGTGTCTTTTTCTCTTTTCAAAATCACAGTCCTCTAGTTCGGAATAGATGTAGAGGTCATCATCCATGCTCTCTGGCTGATCTGCCTCCAACTTTTCTGGAAGGTACCTCTCCAAGTCTTTCAGCTTGTGCTTGGGGAGGAAATTGGCTTGTGGAAACACCACCTGGGGTTATAACCAAACATAAGTTAAATAGGATAATGGCATAATGGTGCACATTTTGATGTATTATGTCAACAGAACATTTTGTTTGTGCGAGGAAACGAAGAAAAGTACAAGCCATACCTTAAACTCAACGATAAGACGTCCCTTCTCAAATGTCCTGCGGTGCATGGGCATCCCTTCATCCGGGACACACTTCTTGTCTCCAGGCTTGATTAATTGCCCTTTAGGAAACAAAATGGTTTCAGTTTCTCAATTAAAGAGACATTGCCATAGGCCTATTATACCTAGATAATGACCACTGGTTATTATCGTTATGTATTGTGGATCTGATATTATGAATTCACAAAATGTGAAAAACATTCACAATAAATATCACAAGATATAATAAAATATTCAGATATTGTCTTCCTTGGCCTACTGGCAGTGTGCACAATAAGGACAGACACATAAGGGAACTCCACCCTCCACTTGTAGTCTCACCAAAGCCCTTTCGCTACCAGTCTAGTATTAAGCATATCTTTTGAAATACTTAATACTATAATAAAAACTGCTTCACAATAACAATTAAGAGTTGTTCCGATACCGATACCAGTATGGGGAAAGCCGCCGATACTGCCTAAAATGCTGGCAATTGCAAGTATGTCAGTCTATGATTATCTGATACCATGTAATTTATCAGATGATATTTGGGTTTTTCAGTTGATGTTGCACTGCTGTTGTACTCTTACTGTACTGCTTTCATAATTTTACCAACTTGTGGCTGCACTTTAACAATTATTGTGGGCGAGCACACTTAAGTTATTCTCACTATTATTTATTTATTTATTCTGCACATTTTTTGGCAACTAACAAGTCCTTCATACTTCTAGATAGAAACTTCTTTTGTACTTTTTGAGATATTAAACTTTTAATCGCCAAGGAAATCCCATTAGTTTAAATGGGGAAATGCCATTTAGCTACAGTGGAGCCAGATGAAATCCTAAGAATTTTGACAAATGTTTGTAAACTCACTACGCCCAAAGATGTTGGACTAGATATATACGATACATCAAAATGTTCACACTAAACTGTGCAATTTATGCTTTTTGCATTATGACCACATTTTGAGACCAATGTTCCTTTACCCTCTTAACCCACTAATCAAATCCCACAAAGTACACCTGCCAATTTTCCAAGTGTAAAATTAGGATACGAGTGTCAGCCATAAGATTGTCAGCTCAAAAGGAAAATAACAAAATTGAATTGAATGTATAGGGCTTCCAGACAGACTGGTTTACCTGGATGGGATGTGATAAGGAGGGTTCTATTGTCCAGTGTGGGAACAGCCTTCTGGAAACCACACAAAGACTCAACCAGCTGCAACTCCATGGTCATGAATAGATTCTCTCCTTGCCTGGTGGCAACAAGACGGCCAGAGTTAAACAAGGGCAAAAATCACCTGATGCATTATGCAGGCTGCAAAATGCAACCGGCACCACAGTGATTTTTTGGTACAGTGTACACCGCAGCTGGGTACGTATTCACCTCGTTGTTGCATGGCAACCGCAGAATCACATGTCAATCAATTTGAGCTAGTTAACATTTATTTGTGCTGCTAATGCTACCACTATACTATACGTTACTCTAGTCTCTCAACCAATCGGATAGTAGGAATCAAGGCAGGGTTTAATAACAGTGTGGCTTGAGGCTTCCATGTGGAGCTCAGTCATCTACAGTAGGTCTAGGATGTTTGAATGCATATTTGGGCCATGTTTCAGCCTGATCCAGTCCAGTGGTTTGCGAGATTAGCCTAGGTGGCTGCACTCCTATAGAGCCATACTGTAAAAACGGCAATGACGTGGGGTGCTTCACCGCTTTGAATTTATTTTTATGCCACGACTCAGTAGGAGGCAAGAAGTCCCTAATGGTTCGGTCTCTCAGTGTTTGTCTAGGGCTAATATCGCAAACAGCTGGACTGATCAGCACCAAATTCCTTGTGCATGCTGCTAGTAGGCCAAGAACGTATTTCCATGCATTTTTCAACGTTCACATGTCATTTGGAATCGAAAAGCGGTGGATTGGGCTGAAAACTTGGCCAAATATGGAGTCTTAAGGCATAAATATGTCAGACGAATGACGTCATTGACTGGCCAGATGAGGTCCGAGATCTACATGGGAGCCAGCCGTTATTAGACCATGTCTGTTTTTTCTTAATTCAGGACTCACAAATGCAAGTTGCATAGAGCAACCAGCTATGCAAAAGCAGCAGGCTAAAAGCTTCTGATATAAATTACAAAAAGACACCTCTTCTGCTAAAATGCATCCTTTGTGGTCATGTCCCAAGAGTACCTTTTGCTAGAGGTTTGGACTTGACATATTGAATAAATAAGATGTTGCTCATAACACTGGGTAAGAAACTGAAAATATCAATTTACTACCATAGAAAACTCATTAAAATACTGCATGTTACCAATTGAAGTTAAATGCAATCATAGCGTATCATAACTTTCTCTTGCAACTTAATCTAGATGGAAAGTGGGGTCTACGCGCATAAGGTGATTTTTTTCTCGCCACCTATTTTTTCTTAATCCTTGAAGTGTGTATTTTAAGATTTTTCCAGGTAACAGGCTGAAATAATGTCCCAGGGGGTTCATTATTTTTTTTAAAAGATGTTGTTGGGGCTTTTTCTGCCTTTATTGATAAGATAGTGGGCTGACAGGAAATGGGGAGAGAGATGGGGGTGACACACAGCAAAGGTCATCGGGATCGGGAGCCGAACCTGCGACACGCTGTCAAGCTGGATTATCAGCACTAGACCATACCCGGTCGACGCATCCGTGGGGGGATATGCGCACATGATCTGGCAACCCGGGAGGCGACATTGTTTGACACATAAACGCTAATAAGAAGCTGAGATTTGATGAAATTGAAAAACGGGCTTCACAGTTAACACATTGGGTGCCAAAACCGTATATATACGGTTTTGGGAATACAACCATGGAGTGCCAAAACCGTATATATACGGTTTTTGAAAAAAAATATTTTTTGAAGATTTAGACTACAATCCACTTCCTGGTTAACTTATGACTTCAAAAGCCTGTATCTCGGCTCCTAAAAAATGGTTAAAAATCCTGGCACTCAACGTACATTTTTTTTATAAACCTCTGGCACCCCAAGTGTTAAGTTCAGATGGTAATGGTCAATGGCTGTGTGCAAAATCAGAGCAAGCTGTGTGCAAAATCAGAGCAATTTCTCCAGCCAGTGAGGAGAACCGGGTAGTGACACCACTACACTCACCACTACAGTCAGACGGACATACAGAGGTTACTAGAATTATAGTATGATATGTGGTATGCGCCTGGACCGCTAGGCCAGCAGTCGGCCCATGGGGTTCATTTGAACCCTTTATTACACATATCCTCAACCCAAACCCTCAAATGGAAACGATAGCATATAGACAATCTTTGGAAGTATACAACATACAAATGAACACATTTTCCACTGAAGGAATTCATTAAAATTGGTATTATTAAGATTCAATCCTACTTTGCCTCATTTTCTGTCATAAAATGACAGAAAATGTTCAGATCTAAATTCCTCTTTTATCTAAATATTTGTGGTTTGTTTTCTTGCCTACTATTTTCTCATAATCCTTGGGAGGCTGAAAAAAGGTTGTCGAGGTTTGGTCCAGGTGGCAGACACCCTAAGTTTAAGAGCAGCCTTAAAACGTTCCTTCCATTTGGGGAACAACAGTACCATCGTGATCCATAGCTCTAATGTCGTCATAGCCAGTGCAGTGCCACGTTTGATTACCAATACCTCATTAACAAATGACATGACCTGCCTGGTGAAACATGTTCAACACCTCTTATGAATGTGTAGTGTGGTGAAGTATGTATGTACATTTGTATGGCACTTCTCACAGAGAGAACTCACAAAGTCCTTTACATATAAAAAAATAAAGAAATAAAGACAGCACGAAATGATTAAAAACAAAAACATCAAAAAACTAAACATCTAAGACATTCCACAAATGCTTGTTTAAACAGTAGTGTTTTTAAGTGATTCTTAAAAATGTCCTGCAGCTCTCAAAACCTGTGGAAGGGCATTCCATACCTTTTTGTGCTGCCCACAGAGGAGCACGGAGGGGGGAGCAGTTAGGGGTTACGCGTCTTACTCACGTGTCTTGCTCAGAGACATTTCGACACTTAAGCCCCATTTAAAAAAGAAAAGAAAATAGAAGATCTACAAACTCACAATGCATAACAGAACTGCTATCTTCACTATTAGTTTATTTAAATTTCGGAAAAATTAAGAGAATCTGCTAAATGCCTAAATTGGAAACATGTTTCACCAGGCAGGTCAGGTCATTTGTTAATGAGGTAATCAAACATGGCACCGCACTGGCTTGCGCGGTGATGATGGTGCTATTGTTCCCCAAATGGAAAGAAAGTTTTAAGCCTGCTCTTAAACTTAGGGTGTCTGCCTCCTGGACCAAACCTTGAGCCTGATAGTTGAAAGTTCTCTCTTGGAAATTCTAGGAGCCAAAACATAAGCCTTCATAGCCTACTGGGAATGCAGTGTGCACGCACGCGCGCACACACACACACACACACACACACACACACACACACACACACACACACACACACACACACACACACACACACACACACACACACACACACACACACACACACACACACACACACACACACACACACACACACACACACACACACACACACACACACACACACACACACACACACACACACACTAAACAAACTATCAAGTATTAGTAAAAAAGACAAATATATAGATGTAATCGTTTTGCCATTTTTTTGCTATATTGAAATGGAGCCAAGATATGATTTAATTTTAATAATACACATTTTACTGAAGTTATTAGACATTATTTGAGCGTGGTACCTGTTATAATCTTAAAATACACACTTCAAGGATTGAGAAAATGCAGTTGAAAAATCTATTACAATACATTATGACTGTAATTGAAGATGTTTGGTCCTAATGTTACCTGGTGAAACATGGATGTTCTCTTTGGTCCAGGACAATGATAATATCGCCAGGTTCCAGTCCTGGTTCTTGGTCTCCTTCACCATGGAAAACTATTTTCTGGCCATCTCTCATTCCTGTGCAAATCAAGTCAATATGCCAAATATGTTGTTTTTCTGTTACCTCTAAGATGATGCAGTATTATACAAACATGTGGTCTGTAAATTGTTTAAGCAGCACAAAATAAACATTAATTCCAACACTCCCACCTTGTTCAATGTGGACCTCCAAGATTTTGTTACGTCGCAGAATTTTGGCTCCACCGCAGCCTTTACAACGGTCCTTGTGGCTAATGCGCTGTCCTTGGCCCTGGCAGCTATGACACACAGTGCTCACCTGCTGAGCCATTCCTGCTGTAATCTGGTGCCAGCGAACCTGCACACCTGTACCTTGGCAGGGCATGCACATCTCTGCAGCTCCCTTCCGACTCCCACGACCTAACAAAGGAAAAAAGAAATGCTGGTGGGCCGTGTGCATTTTCAGAGCATGTTTATTTTAATATTCAAGAATCAATCAACCGATGATTGTGTTTCTGCTTGGATCAATGGAACAATTTTAAGTCAGAACTGCTCAGTACAGTTGTTTACACAAGAGGGATTGTGAGGCTCAAGCGTACAAAAGGAAAACATTAACTAATATTTATTTAATGTCTGCCAACATTCAAGTAGAACTTCAGCATGGTAAAATAATGGGTCACACTGCCAATAGTTTGTAGTTGCCTACCTATCCAAAGTCAATTAATCTTTTTTTAAGGTGCATTCACACCAGACTAATCATGTCGCTTGAATAGCCAGGAACATGCCACTGTTTTTCGGTCATGAATGTAGAGTGTGTTTTGGCTTGTGTAGATGGTCGAGAGGCTGCCATGGCCATGCATGCACTTAACGTACAGCAGATTACACAGCGGTGTATCAAAGACTGTCAGCGTGCGCTACTATGGCTACTTATACTACTAATCAGATTTGATTGTTTTACAATCGATTGTGCATCGATGATTATTAGAGGTTTGATTATTTATTTGACAGCCCTACAAAGAACATTTCCACATGAAAATAAGATTGTATAGGACTGTGGTTCTCAAACATTTTCATGCCAAGGACCCCAAATTGAATGCATTAGGTCCCCATTTGAAAGGATGTAGTGACAGAAACCCCCATAAGGGGGGTTGTTGGTTTAGATTTAGTACAGAATTCTACAACTGTCTATACAGTCGGTTGGGGAGATAACAGTGGAGTGTGAAACCTATGAGCTGAATGTTCATTTTGTCATTGGGCAAACTTCTAGCCAGTGAAATAAGTGTGAAATTAAACGGTTCCTCATTACTTGGTAGCCCGTGGAACCCCCTCAAGGATCCCTGCACCCCACTTTGAGGACCACTGGTATAGGATATGACTTACCATCACATTTTTCACAAAGCGTATTCTTCTGGACAGAAAGTTTTCTTGTAGCTCCATTATAAAGATCATCCAAAGACACTGAAAGCTGATGAACAATATTCTTTCCTGGAAATGGAAAAGAACATTAGAATTCAATTCTACAGAAGACAATTCTAAGAAAATATGCTAAAACAATGCAACTCTCAAGATAGGGTTAACATGGTTGCATCTCAAACACACTATCAACAACAACGCGTTGTACATTTTTGATTCATACTATGATTTAGACCAAGCGAGACCTAGCATACCTCTTAGCTTAGCTCTTTGGCCACCTCCTCCAAAAAACATGTCAAAGATGTCCATGGGCGATGCAAAACTCCCACCACAGCCCCCGCCACCACCACTAGTTCCACCTTCCTTTATTGCCTTCTCGCCTCCTCGGTCATACACTTTTCTCTTCTGCGCGTCTGACAATACCTCATATGCTTGAGATATCTGCTTGAACTGCACAGAAATAAATAAAAAAATATTTGTGTTCACAAAATATAACTCATGGAAAAACTGCCATGGAAACATCTAGTCTCTCAGAAAGAATATACCTTGACTTTTTGTGTAACAAAATGTAAACAATACATTCATGAATAGTACTGTTCACTTTGTACTCCTACTTGCTTACAAACAAAAAAGGTATGCAATTTTTATTCCATTCTGGATAAAATTTCAAGAATTATTCTTCCAAATTGACAGAGTAAAGTATTTAGAGTTGTGTGTAGAGCATACGTGTTCGGCATAAATGTCAACTTATGGTAATAAATAACAAATTACCCTCTCGCCCTCTGTAGGATTCTTGTCAGGGTGGTATTTCAAGGCCAGTTTTCGATAGGACTTTTTCAGCTCATCGGGTGTGACACTAGGCTTCACACCCAACACATCATAAAACCCTGTTTCCTTAACCATGGTTTTCTTGGAGGATTAACCTGAGAGAGTAAATAAAAACAAAACAATTTAATCAAACGGGAAACAATTGTATTTTAGGCTATAAAGGCTTAGGCTATAAAACACATTCCAGAACACAACACAATTCTCAATGTTCATTTAACTAAATGCACCTATATTATATTTGTACAATCTCTGAGTTGCAAACAAATTAATGAACACTTGAGGACAGTATAACACAGGCATTTACTAATAACAATAATTGGTCTAGGACTTATTGTGTGTCCTAGGACTAACACTTTATCCACCGAAACATGTCAGATTAAATTGATTAACCGGCCCTGCTGATAACACACATGCCGAGGTCTGGACCCCGTACTGTCAAGACACTGTCTATGTCTCAGTCTGTATCTATGTACTGCAGCATTGACTTTTACTCAAAGTTCTCCCATGGGACAAATAAAGTGAACCTTGAAGACACACTGGTCCTACATCCAATCGTTTCCTCCAGTTACAATGATTTCTATTGTCAGGAGATTTGAACAGGAGAAAAATAAGAGCGATGACGGGACCATATGTTCCATTTACACAGAGTTAAATTAACCCATTTTGGGTGGGAACCCCTATTTGTAACTATATATTTCAGGACGGGAACCCCTTTTGGGGTTCTTGTTGCTATGTACAGTATATAGCAACATTTGTTGTAATTTTTGAATAAATATTTGAAGTTTTTCAGAAAACTTAGGTCAGGATTTAGAAGGCATTTTAGAATCGGCCTCAGGTCTAAATGGGTTAACACACAGGATTTTTTAAATCACAAACTCCTTTCCTCCCAAGGCTACTTATAGACTTTTTAAAGTTCTAAATATGTACTGTATGTGTTTTGTGGTGTAATTCCCACAGTGTTTATTCTAGCCACCCCTTTCCTAATGCTGTGTCACACTTCAATAAAACAGCTGGGTAGTGGTATTATTGGTGGACTACTGACATGATCATGTCAGTAGTTCACCAATTATACCCTCCATTCAACATAGTTTGAACTAGGACCTCAATGGAAACAAGTTCACTGGACTTTTTTGAGTTATCCTTTTAGACTAAGTGTTTGACTGTACTCTGCTGTTTGCATTTCTGTCTAATAAAATATTCAAATCAATCAACTAAGGCAAAGTAGCCTTGGATCAAGAAATACTATCATATATGCATTTGACCGAGTATGACTTTTACTTTCTTATCCATCATAGATACGAAAGCAAAAGTTAGACTCGATCAAATACATCTATGATAGTCTTGATCCAAGGCTAAACAAGGCCAAGCAAACTCTAAACATCCCGTGAGCAGATGTACATGAAGGACTAGCATACGTTCTCCAAAGTGTCATGCTAAAAAGAACAACGGTCGATGCCACAACAGAATCGTTGTATTATTATTATTATAGCTACAATGACTGTTTCTCACGGGTAGGTCAAGCAGTGTGTTCTAGAGACACTTTAAGTAAACACAACACTGAAGACTGTTAGCAGTGGTGGATAAAAGCCTATTCTATTCTATTCTATTCTATTCTATTCTCAACCAGTGGTCTTGAAAGGGATTCCAGGTGGTCCCCAGCTAAATGATGGAGAGTTGGTAACCAAATGGACCCTTAATAGAACTTTAACTCGTGAGAGCGTAAAAATGAAACCAAACCAATTGCGGGTCCATTTGGTTTCATTTTACGCTCTCAATGGTTACATTGTTAAACATCTGAAATACTACTGCTAAGTCTACACAATTAGGTAATGTAATAGGATTACATTCCTTTTGATCAACGTGTGCCTGTCATCTCTCCTGCCACCAACATTAATACAACATGGAATTGAGGACAACATCTCATCCAACGATAACAAAATATTCTATAGTCTTAGGTCCGAGAGTCTAAATCTCATCAAATGGTGGTCCGCGGCTCAAATGCCCAATAAATAATGGACCGTGATGGCGTGATATGAAAAGGGTTGAAAACCAAACCACTGCTGTTAGCATAACAACAGACTAGCATAAGGCACTGTTAGCACCATGCTAAGCTAGGCCAACTAACGCTGTTCACCAGGCCTAATAATAACGTATAGTTCGGGGCTAAACCAAGTTGAACCCTCAAGTTAAACTACACCAACATCATACTATTTACATAATACAGTTATAGATAGGTGTCGGTGAATTCATACCTGTTCAAATAAAGGATTTCCAATGTGGAGAAGTTAAGAGAAAAGGCCAGGAGTTCAGTCACAGATGATGCACTCTGTACGCTCAGCTCACCTTCTGTCGCCTGTGTCTCAACCTTCGAACTTTGTGACTCCGACTGACTAGAAACGAGAACACAGAAAAAAGGACAAGACACCGACGTCATTTAGAGGAATGACGGGCGCCGGACTCGTGTTTCTCAAAGTTGGGCCCGGGGACCCCCTAGGCCCAGGGCAATGGTTCCCAAACTGGGGGTCGGGAACCTAGGGGGGTCCCCACATGATTTCTTTTTTGGGGGGGGTGAGTCCACAGATGACAGTGAAGTGACAATTTAAGGACTTTTAAGACCTTTTTAATATAAAAAAAAGGAAGGAAGAAAGAAAAGAAAAAGACCAAAGTATCCAAAGTCCAGTAATCCAAAGTAATCAACCAACTATAGCAGGGGTCTTCAACAGGGGGTGCAGGACCCCTAGGGGGTCTTCAGAGTTACTACAGGGGTCCGCCAAATCTTTGTGTGATATATAGGCTATTTATATATTTTTTACATTAACCACTTGAACCCTAGCATCCCTTTTCTGAGGAGAACTTTAGCCAAAAATAGCAGATCTACAAGCTCGTTGTGGGCTTGTAGATTGGCTATTTTTGGCAAAGAGGGCATAGGTGTAGAGACTCAAACGAAATTGAATGCCTACCCTACATTCTAAGTCCTTGTCAGGGTGGGGGGTACCCAGTTGAACCGAGTCAAACGAAATTGAATGCCTACCCTACATTCTAAGTCCTTGTCAGGGTGGGGGGTGCCCAGTTCAAATATGATTATATTGGGGGTTTCACGGCCTGAAAAGGTTGAGAACCACTGCCCTAGCCTTGAGGCGGATCCAACAGGGCCCTGTTGGCAAAAGTAGTTATCATTATTAAGGACCTCAATGGAAACAAGACCACAAGGACTTTTTGGACGGACCTTTTAGACAGAGTGTTTTAACTGTGCTTGTGCTGTTTTTACATTTCTGCCTAATAAAATGTTCAATCAATCAATATCAGTTAAACCACTTTAACCCATCCAAGTACATCCAAGTTGAGCTTGGTGATCGGCTATTTTCCAAAACAAATCTTGAAAAATGTGAAACATTTGGAATATATTTCAATCATTTTTTTAATAACCCTTTGTGCCTGGGGTTTCTGACAAAATCTTCTCAGATAGGGCCCGGGGGTCCGCAGCCAAATATAGCTATATTCAGTTGGGCCAATTGGGGGTCAGACTCCTTGAGAACCACTGATGAATTGATTGATTGATTGATTGAATACGTTATTAACAGTTTGCAAAAAAAGAAATCACAGAAAGAACAGGTCTGCTAAAAGGATTAAAACCCAAGAAAGCAATATATGGCTAATGGCTTGTTTCCATTGGGGTACTGGAGTAGGCCTATACGGCAACCGGCTCATAATTTATACACGACGCAATCCTTGGTTTTTGGAATGCTTTGCAATCTGACATAAAAATCTGACCATTACTCACGCAAAGAAGTCAAGTAATGGCATTACTTGACTTCTTTGCGTGAGTCTTGATGACGATGACGTCACTGACGAATCCTTTCATTCTGACCTTGCGCGCAAGTCAATGACGTTTACTTCACGCGCCAGCAAGCGGCAACAAACTAAACGTGTCAGCAGTAGATTGTGTGTGATATCACTGTATGGTCAAGTAAAGGATGAAAACATGCCTGTTTGTTGGCTTGTCAGCAAGGAAGGAAATCATAAACCCATTCCACTTCCACATCTTAAAGCAGTGGTCTTGGGCCGGGGTCCAGAGACTACTATTAAAGACAAGAAATGCTCTAGACAACAAGGTACTGTGCTTCTTCTGCTCGAATGACTATGGCTACTTATTAGATTAGTTAGCTGCTGCTTTGTTTGCAAGTAAACCGTAACGCTAATAGTAAAATACAGCAATTGCTAGTTGTAAAATAAACAAACAGGCTAAAACTAAATGTAGTTAACATGTGCAAATGTTATCCCTTCTCTACTAGTTGAGTTGAAAGCAGATTGCAACAAGGGGTATGTCAGAGTTAAACAGGTAAGAATGACACATATGACTGAAACTACCACAGTGTTCTCACACCAAGAATACCAAAGTTTAAGTGAGAATAATGGCGACTTCTATGTAATATTGTTGATTTGGTGTGTGGTCAGGTGTAAAGTTGAAATTATTTTTTATTTTCTTGCTTTTTAGCCATTTTATCTGTACTCACGCAACTGTCCATAATGCAAGCACCTGTTCACCTTATTGACAAATGGAAAGGCCTGCATCAGTTATTTACCATGTTTACCTTCTTATTTCAAAGCTGGGGTCAAACCCTACCTCTGTAGACTCTGAGGTGGTGGGTAAA
The DNA here is from genome assembly GCF_963454915.1 of Gymnoscopelus microlampas. NCBI lineage: Eukaryota > Metazoa > Chordata > Actinopteri > Myctophiformes > Myctophidae > Gymnoscopelus > Gymnoscopelus microlampas. The sequence continues at coordinate 26,833,735 of NC_139939.1, forward strand.
GATAAGGAGTTGAGAATGAAGCCTGGCCAGCAGCTCCACGTTGTCTATCAGCAGTACCCATACACTGTACAATTCAAAGAGGACCCTACTGGAGGTGGCCAGCACATCAAAAGACCACGTGAGCCTGTTGCAGAGAAGGGAGAGCATCATAGAGAGGAACCAAGTCATAAAATGGCTAGACAAGAAATAACTGTCTCTTCAGCCAGCCATAAAGGATCTGCAGCCAATGTAAGCCAAACTCACCATGAAGATTGGATACTTTTTGTTGTGATGTGACTACAGTCAAGGACTAGAATGAATAGTGTATTGTGTATATAATATTACAAATAAAATAATGTCTCGATTTGCATGTATTGCAGGAAACATCTGGACATTGGAGTCAGGGTCTGAAGGCCTCAATGCAAGACCCTGAAATGCAGGTAGTGTTTCTGTTTAAGCCTGATTGGTATAGAGTCCCAAATGTGGAAAAAGTAACCAAATTTATCACAAGATGGTACAGACTTTTCTATTCTTGACTTTCTTCTTGAAATTATGGCTAAATGAATTGCCATTCCTACCTTTTAGGTTTTTAAAGATGAAAGAATTGTGGTGATAAAAGACAAATACCCCAAAGCCCGCTACCACTGGCTGGTCCTCCCCTGGGAGTCCATTCCAAGTCTCAAAGCTGTGCGAAGCGAGCATTGTGATCTTTTGAGGCACATGCAGAAAATTTCTGACAGAATGATTCAACAGTGCCCAGATGCCAGCGTGTTACGATTCCGCACAGGCTATCATGCCATCCCCAGTATGAGGTAAGGGTTAATTTTTTGAGTGGCACAGTATAGTTAAGTTAACTCTTCTTTGGTCCTTGTTGCATTCATTTCAAATGTAGTTTAATGCTGTAATTGTGAATCAAAATGAATGACCAGTTCTGAGTTATTGCAGTGGTACAGTACCTCTTGTACTACATTTTGATCTGCAAATCCAGAAATATACCCCACCAGAACAATCAGAAATGTATTTGACTTGTTTTTGTTTGTTGACTTTTGTGCAACAACAGAAAAGTCTCCATCAATAGGCCACAGAAATTCCACAACAAATGCATATAACAAATGATAGAACACACAATGCAAACATGCACTACAGTGCATGTAATGCAAACACTGTGCAAACTCTAGAGAAAATAATAATACTGGGCACAGAGAGACTACACAAACACAATGTACTGGAGCACTCGACTGGTCTGCACATGTTTTATTAATATACCCTAAAAATTCTAAAGCCTATATCACCCATTATATTTGGGTAGTTTCTCCTGAAAGTGCCCAGGTATTATTATTTTCTCTGATGCAAGCCCTTCTACCTTCTGCTGGCTGAAGCGCGCAGGACTTCTCTTTACCCACTGTGCAAACACTGTGTGTGTGTGTGTGTGTGTGTGTGTGTGTGTGTGTGTGTGTGTGTGTGTGAGAGAGAGAGATATACATACATACACACAATGCAAACATGCACTACAGTGCATGTAGTGCAAACAAATAGACCTGGACAATCCTGGCATGCTCTATCCTCGAGTCGACACACAATGCCAATATATTTTACCAGTGTACGCATGGTCCAACCCATTCTGTCAGGTCTCGCTAGGACGCGCCTCACTAGTCAACACACAAGAGGGGGTTGGGGTGTGCTGAAACCAGCGCACCCCGAAACAACAGGTTGTGAATTGATTGCATGAAACAATCACCTGTGCATCCAGTCTCAATGTTGGTAAACAAATAATTGGTCTATAATGTCCTATTTATGATTCTTTACAGTCATGTACACCTACATGTAATCAGCCAAGACTTCGACTCTCCTTGTTTAAAGAACAAGAAGCACTGGAATTCCTTCACAACAGACTATTTCATAGATTCTCAAGGTGTGGAATTTTTATTTAACTTTTGTTCTTAATTAGTTGTTTGCTGTTTTGCAGATGAAAATTACATTGGTTATTTCATTCACAGATGTCATTGTGATGCTGGAAACAAATGGAAGGATCACTGTCAAAGAAGGGATCAGTGAATCGTTGAAACTACCTCTCCGCTGTCACATGTGCCACAAAGAACTCCCCACAATACCTAGTCTGAAGGAACATCTGAAATCTCACTTGCCTATGTAAGAATGTTAAGCCTGAGAGTTATACTTAGTTGTGGGCAGGTTTCACGCAACTAAGTACAGTATAATAAATAAGGCTTTACATCAACAAAATACCTTGCCTCAGATATTCACACACCTTAACTATGAAGAGTCTGCCTTAGAGTCAGATGTGTCATTAATGTTTATTTTCTCCCCTTTGTACTTATACAGCATTTTCTGTATAAAGGCTGTAATGTTCCAGAGTCAGATGGCTAAACATTTCACCATAGTTAGTATTTTCATTTTCATATTTTGACAGTGATGGGTATGACTATGCATGTCATGCTAATGGCTGAAGATGTTAATGTTTTCTTTTTTTTCTTTATATATAAACATGGTTGAGAATGTTTACACTATTACTAATTAACAATGGCTTGTTTTGTTTAAAAAAAAGAAAAGTTTACACACAGTTACCACTCTCAAAAGTCTGTTTTGTTATAAGACTAATTCATTTCTAAATAAAAAGTAAATTAAAGGGAAAGAAATATTTGAGACCTGATTCAAATGAATGCACCACAATCTTGTTATCAGATCTGCCTATAAACAACACATATCTAATTTTACACCAAGAAAGAAATTAGCTGAACCCCTTTTTGAGACTCTTGGGATGCATAATTCCCTGGAAGTCCTTGCTACCAGCATATTCATATGAAAGCACATGTGACCTGGTCCTGGGAAGTGGCCAAAATTCTAATAGTGTTAGCAAGGGTTTCAAATTATTGGTTAGACATTGATGGGTAGGGTCTACAGTACACTGTCTGTTGAAAATACAACATGCCGTGATTCCGGTCATGTAATAGGCTACACATACACAGACGATCCTGACTATAAACTTCTTCTAATAGGCCTACTAAAGTGTAACCTAAAACACTCAATTCAGCAACTGCTATTACTTTGCACTCAGTTTCTGTTTTATTGTGTCAGTGTCGCCATCTAGTGGAAGTATTTTCCATGAACAAGAATTAAATATATTGGTAGCCATGGACGATGGTCATGTTTCAGGGCAAAGATTTTGGATGAAAAACAACCTGGTATAGAAATACTTCTGCAGCACGTGCTCACGAGAACAAGATTACTAAATGAACAGCATTGCAATTATATTTTTTATCAGCGATGGAAAAAACGAGTGGCCATTACGGGGATCGAACCCGCGACCTTGGCGTTATTAGCACCACGCTCTAACCAACTGAGCTAAACGGCCCGACTGTCCACGATAGACATTATTTTCTTATTTCAAAGAAACGTGTATGAAAGTAGACAGTATTCGTTAAGAATCTAGTCATCTTATTTATTTAACTTATCAAAAGGAGCTTACAAACAAGACCAACAGTAAAAAAAACAACAACAACAACACACAGTTAACGTAAAGTGAAAACATGCACATTGCACAACGAACGAGCACTAAGCCGAATCAACAACAATCAAAGAGCAATAAGTAGTTAAAACACTGGCCGAGTATCATCTTGAAGCTGTGAGGGAGGTTATATAAAAGCATGGTTGTGACAGAAAGTACAGTAGTGTGGTGTATGTGTGCGTAGGTAGGTGTAGCCTCGATACAAGACTGTCATATATTATATGACAGTCTTGGATGATCTTCAAAATAGTGTTTGCACTTTCTCCCTTTTGGTCCGTACGTCTACATTAGCTGTAGTATACAACCCTCGTAGACGTATTTATGATTCTGACGTTTTCAATCTACGAGAGTTGTAGGGTTCACGCCCCATGGAGACCTGGACTGTCTGCACTATGCCTCGCAAAGTACTCCAAACGTGTACAAATTGAAAATAAAGGTGCTTACCCCAAAGCCCCAAATGTTAACTACTTCTACGCGGTAGTAGTTTAATGTAATAATCCATATCTTTCCATAAAGAAGTGTTTTAATGCCGTCTGTGGCCGAACGCCATTTTTTCACCCTCGTTTACTTCCTGTTTACATTTAGTGTAATTCCGGGTTTCACCGGATGCGCCCCCTCACTACCCGTCACTACCGCCCATTGGGAACTTCCGACAGAATCGGCCACAGACGGCATTAAAACACTTCTTTATTGAAATATATGGATTATTACATTAAACTACTACCGCGTAGAAGTAGTTAACATTTGGGGCTTTGGGGTAAACACCTTTATTTTCAATTTGTACACGTTTGGAGTACTTTGCGGGGCATAGTGCAGAAAGTCCAAGTCTCCATGGGGCGTGAACCCTACAACTCCCGTAGATTGAAAACGTCAGAATCATAAATACGTCTACGAGGGTTGTATACTACAGCTATGTCTACATAAACGTTCACATTTCAAATATAAAGTGCTTACTCCATGGCCACGGATGTTATAATTATGTACATAATTATGTACGGCTCCTTAGAAGTACCCGTATTTTCCGCTTTGTTCAATAAAAAGCATGTTAATCCGATTGGTGGCTATTTTCTCATAGAGTTATAATGTATCAGTGCGCAATACACCTCCCAACCGATAGGGTCGCGTAATTGAAAGTATATGAAAAAAATGGCCACCGATCGGATTAAAATGCTTTTTATTGAATAATACAGAATATAAGGGTACTTCCAAGGAACCGTACATAATTGTAACCATTGCCATGGGGTAGCACTTCTGAACGTTTATGTAGATGTACGGACAAACACTATTTTGAGGATCATTCAAGACGGTCATGACAGATGACCATCTTGTGATTCAGGGCTAAGTGTCTGTAGCCCCATCTGCCATCTGTGACCTCTCACCTCCCCACGGCCCCACCGCTGTCCAATCTACAGTAGGCAATGAGTGTGATCACAGATGGGGCTAGTGTAGGTGTAAGACAGTAGGTTGCTGCATTTTGTATTAATATTTAATTATATCATCTCCGTAAACTTAATTCCCTATGGTCTTCATCAGGCATGAGATGATCAGCTGGGTGATGGCCATCATCTCCTATGCCCTGGAAAAAATATTCTTCACTTTCACAGGCAGTGCTGTCACTACCCTCCAAGCAGTCTTTAGATTTGATCTGGTTGAGTTCTATACTGTCACTGGCGTTACTCTCTGAACTCTCGCTGGTATCTTCGCTGGTTTCACTGGTGTCATTGCTTTCGCTACTGGAACTTTCACTGCTCTTTGTGGTGTCTGTAATGTCAGAAGAGTCACTGCTGTCTGCACTGTCACTGGTTTCCCCACTGTCTTTGGTCTGGCTCTCAACCAACGACAGAGTGTTGTTGCTCTCGGCTAGAGTGTTGCCTGCCCTTCCAAGAGTGATGGAGGAGTTGTGAGAGGGAGGCTTCTGGGATGGCTTGTTTTCCAGGTGAACTGTCTGACTCTGGATCTCTGTGCTGCTGTTGTCCTCAGTGCTCAGGACCTTGATGACATTCGCATACACATGAATCCAGCCCTGCTGTAATGTAGAATATTGGACATAAATGAACATGGACAAAAATGACACCTTGTTTTAGCTGCCACCAGTGTTAAATTACATTAACGTTTTTTTCCCCTATTTATTTTATGTACTGATCACATATGACACCACCTGAATATAGTATGTTTTTAAACCATATGAGTGCTATACCCACCCTTCGAACATTCTCCTCACTGCCCAGACTGTTATCTCTAGTTTCACCATGAGAGTCCGTCTGGGGAAATAGAGAGGGAATCACAGTCAGTAAGTTGAAATCAAGATTATTATACATTTAAAAAGTTGGTAAATAGGCATACACAATAACCAACAATAATCAAGGTATAAACAATAATCGAAAATAAATTGCACACTATGGCTGTTTTTGTGATTGGTTTGATGAAAAGTCTTACCCCCTCCTCAAGTGACTGGCTGTCAATCTCCTCTGAGGTCTGTTTGGAGCAGGAAGAGACACAGTTTTAGAAAATGACACAAGTTGTTATTTTTCAATAATGAAGTTAACCACTTTAATCCTATATATTTTGTAAAAAAAAACAAATAGCAAAAATAGCACATCTAGCATCTACAAGCTCACAACGTGTTTTAAAAAAAGAAAAGAAAAAGAAAATGGGGAATCTTTTTAAAATATTGTAGCCAGAGCTGCTATTATGATCACCCACCGTATCCTCTGATGTGGACTCTAAGGATTCTGACTTGGAACTCTGCAAAACAAAAACATTTGATAAGACCTCAACCACGTTGTTAGAATACAAGGTGTCACATAATATCTCCAGAGATAGCATGTGATTGAGAAACCAAATGCACTTACTTGGTTTGAGGTATTTTCTTCAGAACTCTACAACACAAACAAGAATAGGCATCCATGAAATTACCCCTACAAATACTAGAAATATTCTGTAAATCTTCTATGTACCACAAAACTGTCTTTTACCTAGATAGATAATTAGATGCTTTATTGATGCCGAAGGACATTCCAGTGTTCTGGTAACTCACAGCATGCATGTTACACTTTTACACTTGTAGTTGTGGCATCCTACCTGAAGTTCTGAGGTGTCACTTTCAGATGATTGCGAAGAAGACACACTCAGCGTCTGAAAAAAGAATGGCAACATAAACCATAGTGCTCTTAATTATACCCTGCAATTGGAAACATAAACAACCACCACATCCATTTTACAATCCAGTCATGTCAACCCTTGCCCAGGCAGTCTATTGTTCTGTAAGCATCGACTTTGTAGTAAACAAAGTCAGAGACATGCAAATGCTAGGTTGAGGTTTGGTGCACATACGTGTTCCCACTCCAAAAGTCAGCATTTCTCCTTAAATAGGACTGTGTAGGTGGCAGACAGCTTGATTGCAACCAAATGATTTGTGTTTACAGTTTCCATACTGTCTACTGTCTAACGGCACAATCACTCTTCAAAAAACTATACAATTATTGTATTTCTCAAAACACTTACCGTGTTTGTTTCATGCCCGTTTTGTTCCAAAATTACATTGTACAAGATCTGTCAGAAAAGAAAGAGAGACTATTGTCAGAAGGGAGGAAACTATAACTAGTATGAAGATATCATGTAATGATTTAGGCTCAGTGATGGCTTGTGTTGTGTTCTCTGACATGGATTTGATCTACAAATATTCATGGTCGATACAATTGATTGTTTTTATTATTGGCTGTTTGAGCATTTTTAAGGCAGCAATGGTAAAAGCTGTTGTCATACTAAAAGCATTTGAACAACACTCCAGCCTGGTTCTTACACATATGGTCATAATCAAACATGACAGTCACATCATAAAAGGACTCCATCACGGCATGCTATTGAGTGAAGAGTCAGTGTAATCCTCATAGAAATGTTGCTGCATCAGTTACATTTCATGGTGTTGTTGGCATTTAATAGTTTTAAGCAGACATTTTAATTCCCATTTTAATTTACTTACTGGATTGGCAAAAACTGCTCCAATCAGGCAGAATGTTATTATAGCAACTTTCATTCTGTAATGACACATAAGAACATGTTAATATTGTACCTGTATAAATAAATATGTAACACACATTTTGCATATACAGTATAAATATGAATAACAATGTCAAGGTTAAAGGTAGGCCAGGGTATAAGTGATATTTTTTTGGTTAAAATAAATTGTTAAAAGGTACACTATAAGTACATATTCTGAGAGTAATCATTGCTATGGAGTGTTTGCTCAGTAAAAGAGGTCTCCCCGTCTCTCCAGCTCTAGATAATACATTTTCAGGTGGGTTGCCAATTTCAGCCAATCAGGAAAGAGTACCCATTTATCAGCTTCAATGTTATAGTGTTCCAGTTCCAATTTTGTCAGCATATTTCTTTGTGTCATCACTTTCAATATCACTTACTTAATCTGTATCCTGTGAGTTCTCTCTCCTGATTGGATACAATTGGTATCCTAACGGAAATGCATTTTCTGTTTACTAAAGAGCTGGACAGACAGGGATACTCCTTTTTCTAAACAAACACTCCATAGCAATGACTATACTATCAGATAGTAGAGCTATGTAACACTAGTTGTAAGACAAAACAATATGTCTTACTCTACCTTTAACAATAGCATTTTTTGAAAAACTACCAGAATAATGCCATATAGAATTTAGTGCATGTTGCATATTGCATTATGTTTTAATAACACACGTATAAGCACAAGCAGTATTGTGTTACAAGTAATCAATGAGTGATCAATTACCTTTTCTTCTGCAGAGGTAGAATATGAACAGTGTGAGGTGTCCTTGTGTAGTGTATTGCAGCAAACTGGAGTACAATGTTCCTATACTATCCCATGCATAGAAGCTCGCTGCTGAGACGATGAGGGCAGGATCTGTGGATGTGTGGTAGGAACTAGAGAGGACTATATATCTAACCTTAATGAAGGCAGTTGCATCATTTCCTCTGAGGTCTAGCCCCATGTTGATGTGAAGGTGTGTTTGTTCTGGAAGCTAAATAAAAAGCACACACTCCGACATGACAATTGCAAACACACACACACACACACACACACACACACACACACACACACACACACACACACACACACACACACACACACACACACACACACACACACACACACACACACACACACACACACACACACAACCACATGCAAACACCCATATACAGTTGTTTTATTCGGTAGCTACTTTTGCTCCACCCCCTCTCTGTCTTAAATGAAATATAATTTAGCATGCTTAACCATAGGGTTTGTGGCTGGTTGAAAAAACAATTTCACCCACTCAAAGAGGATGTAGGAAAGGAGGGTAGGGATAAGGGTTAGATAAGGGTATATGCTTACATCCGGCGGAATGGCTGCAGCTTTATAGTCTACAAGCATTTTAGACAGTACATACCCTGTAAAGCAAGAACTAGTACTGTAAGTCAGTGGTTCTCAAAGTGGGGTCTGGGGACCCCCAGGGCCCTTGAGTGGGTTCCAGGGGGTACCCAACAAAATGTGTTAATGTTGCATCAAAATCAGTTCAACCATTTTGACCATATTTTATACCATACTGTATATACAATTGGGAATAATCCAGAATCTGGAATAATCCACAAACGTTATGAGGGTCCCTGGCACAAAATATTACACGGACAAGTAACTAAAATCTTGTGGTATAATCTTTGTGTTTTGCTTCATACGGTTTTTCACCTCTGGTCATACAGCAGAATCTCTATAGTTTTACCCAGGCTTCATGCAAAGATTTCCCCCTTCACTGCGGTAGCACCCACAATGTTTGTTTTCCATATTGCAGCACCTCTTAAGCATTCCCAGCAGTTAATTCCTATGCTCAAAGGCAGATCCTCATTTGTTGTTTACTTTAGGTACAGGGGAGAACACCAAAATATACCCTGAGTTAAGGTTGCATGCAAACCAATACCTGACACAAGCATTGCTTTCTTTAATTCAACCAAAGCACAACTTTTGCAATATATTAGGGATCCATATGCTTCATGTTCAAGTCCTTGTATATTAGGTTCCTATTAGATTAGAGAGTAGAAGTCATGTGCTGCTTTACCCCTCCCAAATGTTTGAGCTTGTTTCCTGGATGTCCATATTTGGGCAAGTCTAAAATAAGTCTGTGGAATTCCTTGTTTGACCTCACTATAGCGTTGTTAATTACAAGTATGAAAACGGAACATGTAATTAGACCAAATGTATGCCAGTCTGGAGCTGTTCAAGAAACCACAGCTACCAGCCATTGTAACATCATGCTGGTTTAAAACAGGGAGGAGTGAGGCTAGAGATGATTGATGTTGGGTAAAAATGTCTGCTCTTTTGTCCAAAGGTTACTGTAGTCTAAGATGTACAGTAGTAGTAGAGGATTCTAATGTGTACAGTATATTGCTGACTCTGTCCAATTGACTGTTAGATCGGATCACTAGTCTCACAACCTATATAAGATAACAAAGTGATTTTTCGATATCTGTGTTGTAATAACATCAGTTACCGTTAATATAATCATTGGGACATGATAACCTTAGAGGTTGTGTACTATATAACTTTCTTGTTTATTGTGCAATCAAAACAAAGAATTGTAGTTGTAATGTTTTAAAGATGGGGGATGTATATATATATTTTAGTTTGAGCTCTATATTCTGATAGTAATTGCTATAGAGTGTTTGTTCAGTAACAGCGGTCTACCCGTCTCTCCAGCTTTTTAGCAAACAAAAAATACATTTTCAGGTGGGTTGCCAATTTTGTCCAATTAAGGGAGAGTATACCCATTTATCAGCTTCAATTTGATAGTTTTCTAATTCCAATTTTGTCTGCAATTTTGTTTTGTTTCATCACTTCCAATTTCACTTGTTACGGGGCCAGCCTGCCAACATGGCAGCAGGCCCTGATTTAAAGGCATTGTAGGGAACATTAAGCCTAAATTTAAAAAATATTTATATATATATTTTTTGCATTTTTCCCCCTCTATCAGCCACTATATAATGATGCTGGGGTGTTTTCCTGCACTGAAACACAGGCCTCTTTCTGAAAACCCTATTTTCCCTATTGTTGTTGTTGTTGTTATATTTGTCCGGTACGTAAGGAAGTCTATGGAAGTCTATGGAGGCATCACCCCCTGGTGGCCGGGAAACGAACTGCACAAACAATAACAATGAGGGAAAATAGGGTTTTCAGAAAGAGTACTGTGTTTCAAAACACCCCAGCATCATTATATAGTGTCTGATAGAGGGGAAAAAATGCAAAAAATATATATATAAATATTTTTTAAATTTAGGCTTAATGTTCCCTACAATGCCTTTAAGATTTGCATTATTCTTCCGATTCTGCCACTTTTCGCAGTTCTGGCTGAACCGTGCTGTCACTTTTTACGAAACTCGGCCATATGGTAGTAGATGGTCATGAAAAACTATCAAGAAATAATTCTCACAACCTTTCGTCAAAAGGTGGCGCTATAGCACTCAATTGAAAATGCCAACTTTGAACAGGTACAAGTACAACTCATGCCCTGTTTGACCTACAGCAATAAAACTTTGATACACACATGCATCTACTCATGATGAACAACTTTCATACTCTGACTTTTGACCTCTGACCTTTAGATCTACCACCATTTTGAATTATATGAAAAACAGTCATTGGCTCTTAAAAGCTTCATTCTATCACTTATGGAAAATCCGCTACTAACGTTTTGTCGGCAGAGGTCCAAAGTTTCATGTGTAAAACGTTTCGTGCAGATTGCTCAAAAATCCCAGGAGGAGATAGGTTTTAACTATTGCAGTTTTATGACAATTATTCATCTGCGCCTAACACACACATGTAGACTCACATTTGTTTGAAACTTTGCAGTAACATTGCAAATATCACTGAAACCAATCTTACTCCAATTGGCCTAAGGGGGGCGCTATAGCAATTTTTTGAACATGCAAACTTTAAACAGGCATAAGTCATGCCTCGTTTGGCCGAAAGTCGTGAAACGTGCTTACACTTGTGCCTTGATTCATGAGGAACACATGTATCACTTTGACCAGTAAGCTCCGCCCTTAGATAGTAAAGCAACGCATTTGTCTGTGGTAGATAGGTACAGGCCATAGGCGTACGCTCATTGGGGCCAACGAGGCCATGGCCCGGTCTGTGTGAACCCATGCTTGCCCCTGTGTAGGAAAACCAGTTTCGCCGCCAAAATGGTTCTCCATTGCGCAGAGAGGAGCACCTCTCCATTCAGAAATGTAATAGAAGAAGAACCGTCGTCCTGAAACACCCTGCCTTCCGTCTAAACCGGCGGCCTCTGTCCGCGAAAAAAAAAAGGGCAGTGTGTTTTGGGACGAGCGTTCTGTTTTCCACCCGTAATGGCTCTGTAATTCTCAATAGACTTATCAGCCATTGTGGGGGGGGTTAAGATTCTGGCCCGGTCAACGTAGTTAGAATTCACCATACGCCAGTGGTACAGGCTGCCCTCTAGTGGCACAAAACTAAAACTAAAACATCAGTGATCAGTGAGAATAAAGGTTTGCGCTACTCTATAAATCTATAAATATAGATTGAGGCGTTGTGAGCTTGAAGATCGGCTGTTTTGAAAATGTTTGCCTCTTTCTTATATTATTTGACAATTTGGCCAATTAAAGGTAGGGTAAGTGATATTTTTGGGTATTTTTTGTTTTGTTTTGTTAAAAAGGTTAAAGTAGGCCTACTATATTCTGATAGTAATTATTGCTACAGAGCGTTTGTTTGGTCACAGGGGTCTCTCCAGCTCTTTAGTAAACAGAATATAGTACATTTTCAGGTAGGTGACACAATTTAAGCCAATCAGGAGAGAGCACTGGAAATGTATTTTCTGTTTAATAAAGAGCTGGAGAGACATGGGAGACTCCTTTTACTGAACAAACACTCTATTCTGATAGCACTCATTGCTATAGAGTCTATAGCAATGAGTGCTATCAGAATATAGAGCTATTTTACACTTATTTTAACAAAAGCAAATCACTTACCCTAACTTTAATGTTAGACAATTTTTTATAGTTTGTTGATTATTTTTGATGCAGTTATAGCGTTTTTCCTTTCTCTCTTACTTTTTTGGGGGTATTAAAAAGGTCTTTAAAGTCCTTAAATTGTCACTTCACTGACATCTGGTAAAATTTAGTAAAAATACTAAAATTAATGGTCATTAAGTTCATGAGGTATAATTTCTAATTTCATGATATAAATAAATATTTTGGGTCATAACTGATTTCATGTAAGGTTAAAAATGTAGAACATGATGTGATTAAACTTTCTGGGGTGGAACAAAAGTTCCCTGTCTGTCAGTAGCACTATACAAGACTAGCCCTGAAATACTGTCATACCATGACAGTCATGGAGCCCAGAGTTCCTGTTTTTTTATTTTCTTTTACATTGGCAACTCTCACATGTACATAAACGTTCAAGTTTCAAAAATAAAGTGCTTACCCAAGTGCCACGGATGTTACAAGGCGATCCGTACCACGATAAGTACCCGTATCTCCCGTATTGTTCAATAAAAAGCATTTTAATGCCATCGCCAGCCATTTTATTTCTTTGTTTTAGTAATATATCAGTGCAATACACCTCCCAACCATTAGTGTCGCATAGTTGAAAGCAACGGACGAAATTTGGAGAAAATGGGCGGCAATCGGATTAAAATACTTTTTATTGAACAATAAGGGAAATACAGTAAGTTTATCGTGGTACGGATCACCTTGTAACATCCGTGGCACTTGGTTAAGCACTCTATATTTGAAATCTGAACGTGTATGTAGATGTGAGAGTTGGCAATGTAACATTTAATTTAATTTAATGTAAATTGAAAACCAGAACCATAGCTACACATCGGACCATTATTGATTGATGCATGATTGCATGTCATTGCTGACAGGTGGTGCAAACAAACCTGGTCGACTATGCTCTGTTAACATGCAGTTTATTGTGATATCGCGCTGCTAAAGTTATTTAAGACGTCTGAAACCAAGGACAAACGGTCAAAAAGACATTCTAAGGACTTTAACAAACCAAAGAACGAAGAACCTCTTTTCCACAATAAGCGGCCAATGAGGTACTCTGTTTTGATATCGCTGTGATGTTGCCGTTGTGTTTGATGGACACTCATCACATTTCTACATGTCATTGTATTTCTTATTTATGTATGCTTTGGTCTATGTACTGTGCAAGTTGTTGATTGTGTGCTTTTTTTTTTTTTTACTCCACTACATTTATTTGAAAACTTTAGTTACTAGTTACTTTTAGATTTTGATTATTATTACTTACAAAACATACATTAACCACTTCAGCTCTGTATACATTTTGGCCATTTGAAAATAGCCCATCTACAAACTCACAATGCATTGTGAGCTTGTAGATCTGCTAAATTCAAAAGATTTCTATGCATTTGAAAACTTGAAATGGGACATTCTGCATAAGTACATTTACTTTTGGTATTTTAAGTACATTTTAATGCCAATACTTTTGTACTTTTACTCAAGTAAATTATGCGCGGCCGGATTCCGGATTCCCCCCCCCCGAAATGCATAGAACATCTATCTATCTATCATATCAGGTGTTACCTTTTGTCTGACCTCTACTCTGAAACCTGCCTGGCTTGGTTGAACCTGCCAGGGGTATGACCCCTGCCGGTATAGACCCCAGGGTCATGGAGGCACACAAGCGCAGATGGCTTCAGAAGTCATAACTGAAAAGGAGACTTGTCATAGACTGACATCTAGTGGCAAAAATAAGCCAAACATAATTTCAATTAGACAAATCATGTTTTCAGTTTTCAGTTTTGTGTGTGTGTGTGTGTGTGTGTGTGTGTGTGTGTGTGTGTGTGTGTGTGCGTATACATGTATATATTATGTATACCCAACACGTGTATACCGAATACAGTATGCTGTTTATACATAAGTGTTTATATTTAACTTTATATAACTTTTGTTAATTTTGTTAATAAATTGTTTGTCATTGTTTATTTAATGATATTGGTTAGAGAGGCACCCCCTGTCTCTCTGTGAACAGGGACCCTCCCATATCCCAGGAAAGCTGTTGATACAACAGACCTCGTGTGTGTGTGTGTGTGTGTGTGTGTGTGTGTGTGTGTGTGTGTGTGTGTGTGTGTGTGTGTGTGTGTGTGTGTCCAGCATGCTAGTGTGTGGACAGTGTGTGTGCTGTCTTGAATAAGAAAGGACATCTTCTCATCTAGAACACGTACATGTATTGATATTTCTGTGGGATTCTCAGTTCTGTTGCAACTCCCGACCTCAGGTAAAGTTTTTATCACGAGACTTTTAAGCTTATTTTGAAAGGACAGTACTTGATGACCAAATATGTGTTCTTGACATTCCTTTTAGTATTTTAGTAGTATGTATTGGAATCTGAGTGGTTTGTGTCATAATAACAATTACAGTACAATATGTATAATTATAACTTATTTTGTAATGTAAACATTGCTCTATTGATCCATATTGCCTTTTATATCAGCATTATTTCAGTACGCATAACAAAGTGCTGTAAATATACTTCATATATTGCATACTCCCTAATATCGCTGCATTTGACACATTAAAGGCGTGTCAATGAAGATTGTAAAAATGTTTTATACTGAATAGAACACAATATATTGATGGTTGCAAAATACCAATTTTAATCTCAATATATAATGTGTCCAGTTCATCAAATGTATTATTTTTGGTAACATGTTAATGGTGAAATTAACGTTAATTATAAGAAATAAATATAATAAATATGAATAGAATGGTCAGTGCAATCAAGTTGTAGTGATTATTGTTTGGGGAGGCATTCTCATTCCCCACCCCTTGCATATACACCCCTTCGGGATCCACATGGTCTATTGTCCGGCTGGACGGGTCCAGTAATGTGGGCTTTGTCTCCATCCAGTGAGACAAAAACGTTGTGGACTTAGTCAACTTTTTCCAGTCTGGTAGCCTCTAGTGTTGACTTTAGCCTGCCGGTTCTGAATGTGACTTTTGAGAGAGGGGCAAGTCTCATCGGCATGTAACCGTGGCAACAGGGCAGGATAATCCCACGGCCCTCCTGGTCATGACTGTGTTAGCAGCATACAGATGCACTTAACTGCTTCCACTTTGAAATGTGTGTCAAGTTCACATCTTGTTTGTGACCAGTTAGATCAGTGGTTCTCAAACTGTGTCATGCCAAGGACCCCCAAATTGATATGTATTTGGCCGCGGACCCCCATCTGTAAAGGTTTTGTGCCAGGGACGCCCCCAGAAGAGAATATTTATGTTTAAAAGTTCAAAAGTTTCCAAACATTTCTCAGGACTTTTCAAAAATAGCAGATGTACAAGCTCACAGCATGGCGTATAAATAATAAAACGTATAAATGGATAAAGTGCTTAAAATGATTGTGATGCTGTATTAACTAATTTTGCTGGGGGCCCCCTGGAACCCCTCCAAGGACCCCTGGGGGTCCCTGGACCCCACTTTGAGAACCAAAGATGTTTAGAAGTTTGTTGTTTTCTTTACCAGTGACTGGTGCTACACTAATGAATGTGTACTCTGTTTCCTGGAGTCCTTCATGTGTTTAAAGTTATATCATTATCTTCATATTATATCATTTTACCACTTACTTATGCAATATGATTACACTTTTGTTCTGTTATCAACATTTTAATGTTAATGTCACAGGTATGAGGGCCAACATCGTATTTATTTGGTTATTGGCATCAACATTTGCTTTGTCTGTAAGTAATACATTTTTCTTTATGTTTTGTCAAGTAAAATGTGTATAATGAGAGAAAATGTTTGCAATTTCTCATTACAGTATATATAAAGGATTTTTCTACTTATACCCAGGTAAAAAGTAAACCACATGGCAAACACAAGGCCTCAGACACAGCCAATGAGAAGGTACAGTGAAACACTCATTTGTTTAAAATGCATCACATCGGAGTTCATGTGTAATTGTAGATGTATTAAACAAATGCCTGTCCTCTCTCCTGGTTAAGGATGTGCTCCCAGAGGAGGCCAATGAGGGACAGGTGTTGCCGACCTTCATCACATTTGAGGCCAGCAGCCAGGAGCATGAGGATGAGGAAATGAGCTCGGAGGACAATGCTAATGCTCACACTGACAAGGCGGATGCTGTTTTGGAGGGGTCTGAAAGGAATGACAAAAGCACCCCAGTCTTACTGAGTGAGGAAGAACTGGTAGATCTCCTTAAAGAAGAGTTGAAAGAGTCAGAAGAGGCCGAAGAGTCGGTAGAGGAAGAAGAGTCGGTAGAGGATGAAGAGTCGGAGGAGGGAGGAGAGAGGGCAGATGAGGGAAAGACACAGTCCGAGGAGGCTGGTGACATAATCGAGAGTGAGGCGGCCGATCAGGAGGAGAGAGACGTGGAAGAGACCTCTGAAGAGGAAGATGCAAAGCTGTCAGATGAGGTGGAGGAGGAGATGAAGGAAGAGAATGAGAAAGAAATGGAGAAAGAAGAAAGGGAGGTTAGGGAAGAGGTGAAGTCAGTCGAGGCAAGTGAGGGAGACTCTGTCAACATAGCAGAAGAGTCAGGGGTGGAGGAGACCGATGGCAGCACAGGGTCTGAGATCCCTGCTGACCTCGACTACGCTGCTGATAGCGACAGTTCACAGCCTCTTCAGACAGAACCCCAAGCTGATGACGCCCGCCTTCTCTCAAAGACAGATGCTGCAGATGTTAAAGAGGAGGATGAACTGACCAGTGAGAAAGCTGCAGCTGCAGCCGCCGATGACTATGAACAAGACTTTCAAAACACCGAAGCATCCGAAAGTGTTGAAGAAGTAGCCGATCAGGGCAACGACAAGGGCGAAGGTTCCCCGGCCGAAACCAAGTCAGAATCTGACTTCCAGGAGCCAAAGAGCAGCGTGGAGCTTGGAGGGGCACGGCTTGCTGGAAAGGAGGACGTGGCGAAAGAAGAGAACGGCAATAATGACAGTGCCAGCCACGCCAAAGGAAAGAAAAGAAAACATAAGAAGAACCAAAGGGTGAGGAAGCACCCTATGCAGAGAGATGAGGGCCAACATGGACGTGGACGGATTCAAGAGGACGCTGAGGGCAGCAACATTGACAACACTGTCCACAAGGCTAAGAGGAGAAGGGCAGGAAAATGGGTACTGTACACATAGTTTAAACTGTTACTTCTTCCAATGCTGTTAATGGACAGACAGGCAGTATTACTAATGCTTTAGTATCACAGTTGGATGTACCTTCACTGATTTGACTTTTCATTATCTTACATCTTTCCTACAGTATGTTGTTTTATCCACCCTTCTGACCCTGTGATTCCCTGTCTGTAATTCCAGGCTACTTTAGTGGGCATGAATCCAGTTCAAATTAGAGCAACGGTGGATCTCTATCCCAGCGCCAGACCCTCTCTTGTTGGAGGCATACATCGCCCAGAAGCCCCTGCTGGTTAGTGTCTTGTCAAGTCAGCAGTTGCAGTAGCAGCCATGTTCCCCACCATGATAACAACCACGAAAACCTCCTCAGTGACCCGGCAATCTCCCTGGGGAATCTGCTGACTGGATCATTTAAGCTAGAAATCCCATGTGAACAGTGACACTCTGCTTCACCGTCAATCCCTAAACACAACCGTGCAGGCTTAAGGAATCTATGAAAGAGATCAGGTTGAATTTAGGCACTGTACAAACCTAAATGCTGATGGAATGTAGGGGCTGCTGTGCACTGCTTAAATACTCTCATCCCGCTTATATACCCTCATCCCATTGAAAACAGCATAGTTATTGGTTGTGCACAGAATCCATTGTATGAACATCCTACCTGACCTTCAGGTCAGGTAGTCTAGAGTGGGCTAGACTATGTTCGGAATTCGCCAATCAGGCTGGAATGTTTAGACAACATTTGTAGGAGTAGTATAAAAAAAAAAGTTTTGCAAAAATCGACCTCCTGGTGGCACTATAATAGGGCAATGTTGAAAGGGTGCCATTTGTTCCTTAACGTAGTGCGAAGTTTCACCGCAATCGGACTCTGCGTTCATGATTTGCGGCATTTTGTTGAAAACGGGCCACTCCTGCAAACTTTAGATGTCAATCTTAGCCAATTAGGATGGAATATGAAAAATCTAATGGATCCGTCTTGATCACATGACTATAGAGATCATGTGTACTGATTTGCGTGAAATTTGGATAAAATCTGAAGGAGTAATATCCAAAAATGTGTTTTACATAAGTCAGCCTCCTGGTGGTGCTATAAAAGGCAGATGTGAAAAATGCAGGGCAAAGGTTTTTCCTTGGCCTCTAGGGAGTGCGCATACAAAGTTTTACACAAATCGGTGCAGTTACAGGTAAAAATAAAACACGAATCGGCCTGTTATAGCGCCACCATGAGGCTGATTTGAACATTTTAAAGTGGCAATTCTTCCTTGGCCTAGTGAGAATGTGTGCAAAACATAGTCTCGGCCATGCCTTTGGGCCAGGCGGAGACAATTATGCTGTACAAGCCATGGTTATATTATGATATACTAATACTGTACATATATATATATTTTTACCTTTTCTTCTAGACCCTTGTGACAACTTCCGCTGTAAACGTGGAAAGACCTGTAAACTAGATGAAAACAACAAGCCTTCCTGTGTGTGTCGACAGCCATCAGAATGCCCCCCTAGCGTGAATGAATTTGATAACGTACGTATACAAATTCACTTAATGACTGTCATAATGGAAATCTGTACACAGTACATTTATTGTGTGGTATTTTTATTTTCGCAATGTTCCACTGTTACAGGTCTGCGGGACGGACAACAACACATATGACACTTCGTGCGAGCTCTTTGCAACTAAATGCAACCTGGAAGGAACCAAGAAAGGCCACAGACTTCACCTGGACTACACTGGGCCATGCAAATGTAATGCCTGATTTATACTTAGTCGCACGTGGTCAGCACGACTGATGCTAGATTTTTGGGCCCTGATGCCAATGTCATGACCGATATTTTGTCAAAAATAATTTTGATAAAATTAAACACAAAACTTTATTTCCAAAATATAAATTTCCCCCCCCAAAATGCGTGTTGCAAGGGGATATGTTGTGAGCATGTAGGAAAAAAGGTCTGGTTTGTTTATATATAATACACATTTATATAGTGTATATTATACGCACGCACGCACGCACGCACGCACGCACTCACAGTATGCTGTACTATGTGATATGTACAATGTTTTGCAGAGTGTGCAGATAATTTTTCATCTTGTCATGGACTCATTCTTTCATCCCCCACCTGGCCTACTTATGTTTTGTATGGGCAGTTGCGCACACACGCACGCACACACGCACGCGTGCACGTACGCGCACACACACGCACACAATATGTTTTCTCTTCTCCTTCCACAGTCATAGCCCCATGTCTGGACACTGAGCTGATCCAGTTCCCTCTGCGTATGAGGGACTGGTTGAAGAATGTACTTCTGCAGCTCTATGAACATGATTCCATGACCCCTGGCTTCCTCACCTCCAAACAACGTGTCAGAGTAAGATACAGTACACACTATATAAGATGATTTAAACTGAATTTGCTGTATTTGCTTATGGAGTATAATATACATGTTGGTAATGTTTGTAAATATTGGAGTAAAAGAGACATTTTGTTTTATAATTGGCTAACAAATCCCAGATAGCATATTTTCCTTCTACAAACAAACACCAAGAATGTCTGTGAATATAACCCTAATTTAGAGGATCAAACAATCCCGGATTGGGCCTTTAAGGATCACATTGTAGTACTTCTTACTACTTAGTACTACTGTCTTTTTTATGTAACATTGTCTTTAACCAATCAGACTGAAACCTTATTCATAGCAGATTTCAGTTTGATCAAATATGGGTTTAACCTGCTCTGTGTAGACCATCAACCATTAATGGCATGAGCCTATATATTCCACACCTGAAGGTAAGAAAGATCTATGAGAGTGAGAGGCGTCTTCATGCTGGTGACCACACTCTGGAGCTCCTCGCACAGGACTTTGAGAAGAACTACAACATGTACATCTACCCTGTGCACTGGCAATTTGCCCAGATAGACCAGCACCCTCCCGACAGGTACACTTTAGACATGGTTTCCCTATACTTACAGTATGCCATGTATTTATATTTGAAAGAGAATTTAATAAATTGTAACATTTGTGAGGTATGAGCGTTTGAGTGTGGAAGGTGATTTGAAAGTATTCAAATCACCGTCCACACTCACACGCTCATTAATGTCTCTGTCATGCAGGTTCCTGTCCCATTCAGAGCTTGCCCCGCTCAGGGTCCCTCTGGTGCCGATGGAACACTGCACCTCCCGCTTCTTCCAGGAGTGCGACGCTGACAAGGACAAGCAAGTGTCCTTCAAGGAGTGGACTCAGTGCTTTGGTATCAAGGATGGTAAGGATGTCAAAATGGGACCAAGCCATATGTGAAATGTTGTGAAAAGAGGGTACCACTTAATTAGGATTGTCTACACCAAGCAAGCACTATAACAATATATAACAACAATACATATATATAAATACTAGAGTTTCGGGGGGCTACGCCCCCCTCAACCCCAGCCGCGCACGGGGCCCAGCGTGGCCGTGTGTATATTGGGGGACCCAAATCGCCGGAGTGAAACTGTGGAAAAGTTTTTTTGAAAAAGGAAAAAATTTGAAGAAATAATATTTGTTATGTTTCAGGGGGTCCACAGGGGGTCCGCGGACCCCCTGATGGTCCACTGACCCCCTGTGGAGTGTTGGGACGCGCGGGGACACCCCTGGAACATTGCGGACCATTTCGGTGTTTTTTTTTTTTTCATGAAGGTGGTTGCTTGTTTCTGGCGCAGGCTGTGCAAACTTGGCAACCCAGCGCATGCTGCCGCACGTTTAAGTGGCGTAGCGTCATGAGGGTCAGTGGGGCCGTGGCTCGGTCAGTGAAGACCCTGTAGTGCGGATGATATGTGGCATAGAGGGGCAGATTGTAAATCCACAGAGGAAACATCCGTGGGCTACCATTGGTTCAGCGATGTGTGCGGTCGCCCTGCGGCCCCTCCTCCTCCACCAATGTGCAGTATTGAGAGCCCTGACGTCACAACAATTGGAGCGATGGGCACTGCACTGTGGTTGGTTAGGGTACACCTAGGGCACAGGTAGAACCCAGTTAAAGCCTGCATGGGCAAACCCAGTTAGGACCCGCCTTGGTCCCACATAAACATGGCTAGTTGGGGCCCACCTAAGGGCCAGGTAGAAGCTACTTATAGCCTGCATGGGCATCGCAGTTGGGACTGAAGTGGATGCCGCTGACATTGCTGACATGGGGTCCATATGGTTTAGCCCACCTTGAAACCATATGGGAACTACGCTGGCATGCTGGCTGTAATGCAAACGCTGCATCATACCTGCAGTGTGTAGTTTGATGTTGTGTGTGTAGCAGATATACCTGCAGTGTGTAGATCAATGTCCATAGGAAAGTCAATGCCCAGCAGTGTTTTTTTTCCCCAGCAGAGTTTCTAGTGTCTCTGTGTCTCTCTGGAAGAGGTTGCACATGAACTCTGCAGCCGCACTGAGGCGCTCCAACACAAACACTCTGACATTAAGCTGCTTCACACAACAAACATCAGCACCACGCTGCTGTTTGTCCAAAAGACAGAATATCTCCTCTCCCAGCGACGTCATGTGTTCATTTATCGACAGCCGTACAGACTCCTTTTGACACATTTTACGTCGTTTATCCAGCTCTCACTGACTCTCCACATCGGGCTGTTATTTTGCTGCGAGCAAGTCAACGATGTGAGAGATTAGCTATCACAGACGGACGGACAGGGGGTGAAACATAGTCTTGCGCCATGCCTTTCGGCCTGGCGGAGACAATCAAAAACCGAAAGTAAAGGAAATGGCCATTTCTGCAACAGAAGTAGTCAATAAACTATGCTATGAAAACATGGGGCACATTGGCAAAGAATGTAAGAAAGAGGCAATCATGTAGAAAATAGCCGATCTCCAAGCTTACAAAGCCTGTCAACGTGAGGCGTTTCGAGCTTGTAGATCGGCTATTTTCACAATATTTACTTGTGGAACGGAGTCAAACAGAATGGGGGGGTCCCAGATCAAGTACGTGTATTTGGGGGGGGGGGGGGGGGCGGCGTGAAAGGGTTGATAAACACTGCTGTAATCGGAGCGAAATTATCTGAAATTACTACATGACCATAATGCAGCCTAACATGCGTTGCAGGGGGCGGTCCTGCCATTACGTTAGTTACTGTAGTTGCTGTGGAGCTACATAGTTCTCCAGAAGACACACACAAACATACACCATGTACAATGGACGAACTGAGCAGCAATATAGACATTCACCACACGAACGTGCATTGTTGACAAAGTGATTGCACAGCCGCTGCAGGCATGACAACCAGGTTAGCGTTAGCGACATGGCAGCTATCACAGCGCCCTGTCCGTCGTGCTGCAACTGCCTGTGATGGCTACAGCAGTAACAGCAAGCTGTCTGCGATGCCATTGTCTGGAGACTGGTGTTAGCGTGACACGACCAATGAGAGTGAGCGCTGTAGTTGTTGCTAAGATACGGTGGCGTCTCTGCCCCATAGCTTGTAGATGTCT
This sequence comes from Gymnoscopelus microlampas, assembly GCF_963454915.1. NCBI lineage: Eukaryota > Metazoa > Chordata > Actinopteri > Myctophiformes > Myctophidae > Gymnoscopelus > Gymnoscopelus microlampas. The sequence goes on from NC_139939.1 coordinate 26,856,852, forward strand.
CACACATGATTGGCGTAGGCTGCGTTGCCAGGTCTGACTTTGTGTCTAAGCAATGGTCGGCTTATTTTTGCGCGCCTTTGGGCTCGTTTGCATTGTGCGCACGGCAGCGCTTGTTTAGCGTACGTCAGCGCGACGTGGCAACGGACGTGGCAACGTGAAAGGTGATTGGCTGGTGAAAAGAAACACCCGACGTTACACCAGAAATGGTGCCTGGAGAAAATGGTGACCAAAAAATAAGTTTGGAAAAAAAGGAAAAAAAACCCCGCAGCGGCTGCGTGCTGTTGTGGTGATGAGGTCGTGCGCACGGTAAACGGTACGAAGCTGGCTCCCCTTCCGTTTTGTCCGACATTTGGTGAGTAGAATTAATTATGTTGCGCGGTGGAGAAGGTGTAGTCAGCAGTGAGATGTCCCCTACGCGAGGCGTAAATTCAGCGCGGCCGCCGTGGCGAGTCAGTTGGCGAGATGTGGTCTGGCGGTGCGTTGTTTAGTCGATAACAGAGCTGTGGGGTGTGGACACCGAGGGTGCGGAAGTTGGTCGGCATTTATATAGTTAGATATTGTTTTAAAAATCGTTCTAACTCAAGTGGATGGTAGAGTCATACTTATATTTATACTACTTAGTGTGCATGGCCCTTAATACTATTTGGGTTTTGAAAGATAGTCAGAGATTGATCTAGCTTGAAAAAACAAAATATCTGATGTCAGTTAAGATAGTAAGTAAGTAAACAACTAATAAAAAGTCAAACTAAAACAATAACAAATGTTTTGTTCTGTATATTTTAATTATACCCCCATCTGCCCACCACTATACTGTAGACTACTTTGTAACAATTGGTGATACTGTATGTCTCTCCAGTGACAATGTCGAATTTGTTTAACCACTTTAACCCTGGGGCCCCTATTGTTATTATAGGAGAAAATGTTAACAAAGACTTTCACACACTTTCACAAAGATTTTACAACGGTCACAATGCATCGCACCCACTGTGACCCGTTGGGAGCTTGTAGATCAGCTCACTTCACTGCACAACATTATTGTGGAACCAAGTAGAAAATATGGCTTAAGTGGTTAAATGTTTGACAAAATGTGCTGAGTTCAGATGACCCCTTCAATCCCTCTTATTTATTGTCTCTACAGAGGACATGGATGTCAACCTACTGTTCTGATTCCAACTCTCTACCTCATCTACTGTGGAATACTGCTCCAACAAATGATAGAAGCAGAAAGGAGGCAGTTCTGCACATTTCAACTATGTCAAAAGGCACTCTGAAAAGTACAAATAAAAGAGAATCATTGTACTTCCTACCACATAGTGATACACGGATGAGGGACACATCTCCCATACTATAGCTATTTGTAGTTTTATACAAAACTGTTTTCTGAATGCATTCCAAAAAGGGGAAATGTTTACAAGAGATCATTATGGCAGAGAAAAAACATTTTCAAGGGGCAGAAAATAAATGTGAAAAGTATATTAGAATGCTTTAGGACAGAATGTCTTTCCACTTTTAAAGTCAAGCTTAAATAGAAAAGTTAATATCCTTGTAGAGTTGTTATTCTAGCGAATGTAAAAACACTGTCCTGTTTACCAGTTGTTCAAGTGGTGGTGAGTGGTGTAAATGTTTGTCACTGTTCACATGTTTGATGCTTCATAACAGTTCTAATTAAAGCTTTTTGGACCACAATGGACCTCATAGTCTTCACACAGAATATTACATTGTTAGCAGTTTATAATGATACCTGCTCCATTTATTTTGTGATTCTTTACAACTAGATAAAACCTGCACTGGGAAACACCAGAGAGCCCTAAGACCAAACTTTTATTTAGATGGTGATTTTACTTTAGTGACCATTACATCAAGAGGTGACATCGGCACCCTACAAACCTAGGTGATGAGAATTCTAGCCACTGACTCCTGGGTATCGGTTACTGGTTTGCCAGATAATCCTGAATAATGGACCTCTGTATGGTGTAAGGAAGCAGAAAATAGCAAGCCAACATGGTCAAGATGATTACAGTGACCTGTGTTGAGATCAAGCACTTGACTCTGATTGGAGCTCTCTGGGTGAACATGGAAGCAGAGTTTCTCTATATAAGCAAAGAATGAAGGAGGAATGTCAGATTTCAACTGACTCCTGTGTCACTGAGCAAAAACAGAATGTTTTGCATACTCTGGATTGTCTTTCAGACCTTGGCATTCGTGGCTGAAGGTGGGTCTTCAGAGAGTGCTGAGGCTGCTGCCAAAGCTGCAGCAAATAATGCTGCCACTGCCGGTGCCGCTGCCGGAGCAGCTGGTAACAATGCCAACCATGCGGGTCAAAACGGGGCTCAACAGAATGGTCAAGTCTTTTTAGCAAAGGTAGTGCAAGCTGGCGGGTCATTTATCATTCAACCATTTGGGGCCCCCATTGAGCAGCCTGCCGTGCAGCAGGTGATTCCTGGTGGATCACTTCAACAGGGTGGGACAATTTTTGTGGCGCAAGCAGGAGGAGCCAATGTTATTCCACAGCAACAGGGACAGTTGGCTCAGTCTACCAATGGCGGGTCAGTGTTACCATTGCAGTTGGGTCAGTCCGCCAATGGTGGGTTCCCATTACTAACCATTCTGCCACAGACAAATGCAATAGGAAGCCCTCAGAATCCATTTCTGTTTTCTGGACAACAAGTGCAGCTGATTCCACTGAATGGAGCGAACAACCAGCAGCAGCTGGCTGGGCAGGAAACTGTGAGAGTCAGAATCAAGCGTTCACTGGCGGCGCGCCTCAGAAGAACACAGCCTACTGGGAAACCACTGACGACTGCTGGAGAGAAGGAGGAGGAATGTTCTGGAGCCGGAGGAGAAGCCGAGCAGATGAGCACTTAATGCTCTCAAACAACATGTCAATGATACATGACTCCCTCTTACATCCTGATCTGATGTCTTAACTGGTTGTTCATGTTTCAAAGTAGAATTTTACCTTCATGAGTCAATGTAATTGTAACAAATAATGAATAAAGTATAAAACTGATTTATTTTGTCCATTGTGAAATTGTTCTTTTTATATTTAATGGATGCGCAAAATACAATCCTTGATATCTGGGTGGAATAATAATAGTAATGATAATAATAACAATAACAAGTTATTATTATTAATACTATAATTACCCCAGCCGGGAGAGAGAGAGGGGAAGGCCCTTGTGATATAAGTAAGTTGTACAAAGGGACACAGATTTAGAAACTTAGTTGGACAAAGCAGATGCATTGCTTGCCAATTCATGCCATTCTCAAACCCTGTCCACACTACTAATTTAGTGTACAATTAAGAGTTTAAGACACAGAGGAAAAGCATTATAACTAGAATTCAATACATACATGAGCTATAAGACAATATGACATATCATATGTCATATTGTCATATGACATATGACATGATAGCAGTGCTCACAATTCATGTGAGCACTGCTGTTTTGATTTTAGCCAGAATATAAGCCCTCTATTATAATCTTTAGTTTTAGATCAGTGGATAGAAAATTCCTGAGTTTTCCCCCCTTTCCCGTAAAGAAAGTCTGACCAAATGTGGTCTGGTACCTTAAGAGACAATCACCATTGGTGGAAGCTCATGTAGTTGATTATATAAACATTTAAAAAACAGCATAAAAGTCATGTCATTTTCAATGGTTGAAATTTCTTAAAATATCACAATGGTGCCACCTTATTGGTTTGTGGTCCATGATTTGCCTCCCTGCATAGAAATTATAGGTTTTAATGTGGTTGGAGAGGTTTGTGACGATGATGCAATGTGACAAGTGCGAGTAATCGTTGCATGTATAGTTGTGCAGTTTTATGCAAGTCCCTTGTCAAACTGCCCTGATCTTCCTACAAATGTGTTTTACCTGTCTATTGAATAACAATAATTACAAAAATGAATCAAAGATACTCTTCAATTATTTGATTTTTTATTCCCACATCAAACAATTCATTGACATTGACATCGATTATATTCAGAGAGACAAATGGAAACCGTTGAAAAGATTGACATTTGATGTGAGCCAAAAACCTGACAACATCTCTTCTTTAACACTTTAACACTTTAATCAGATCTTTAACACTTTCAAGCAACAAGCAATTAGCTGTTTCTGTGGAATATTTCTAGGCTGCTGTGAATGAAGCAATTGGCTAGACTATATTAGCAATACACTGAACAATACCCTCTTTCTCTTACTAATAAGTATATGATTTGTTAACTTAACTGCAACTAGAGAAATCTAATCAACATACAATATTACATTTCTATATCAGGATTACTCCTTAAACTAATCTAAGAAGGGATTAAGTACAGTTGGTACAAGGCAACACACTATTTGTATTGCACCTTTCAAAACAAGAAATTACAAATTGCATGGAGCATTTTACGCATTGGTTTTATGTTTGCACAGAGATGTTTAAACAGTGGTAACAATTCAACTTCTTCTTTCGTATATCATCAGATGGCCAACTCAGTGTCCTGCAGCCACGCCCTCGTCTCTGGTCCTAAGTCGAAAAGACCAGCTTCTGAGGGTGGGCTGTATAGGGGGCAGCCGGTGATAATGTGCTCGGCAGTCTGTTCAGGCTCGCCACACTCGCATGCCGCACTGTCCGTTAGGCCCCACTTCTTCATAGAAGACTTGAAGCGCCCAACAATTCAACAATAATTTGATCCTCCTGCCAAACACTCCATATGACCCAGGAAAGAGGAGCCCAGTGTTTACACCAAATGAGTGCATGTCAAGGTCCAACATTGTGTAGATCTTTGATTCTCAAGGTGGGCCGTGAGGATATTGCAAGTGGGCCCCAAATAATTGGCAAAACAAGCCACCCCCCACCCCCCAAAAAAAGGTTTTATTTATCATTAAAATAACATGCTCTGAAAATGCACACGGCTCATCCATCTGACCACAGATATACTGTATATAAAACATTTTTTTTACAAAGAAACAAAAACAAAACAATACAATTCCAGGACAGAGCAGTTCTATTTAGAGAGAGTCATCAGGAAAGTCATTTGTCACGACATGAGACTGCAAACAGGAAGACTATGAGTCTGAAACCACCTCCACCACCTGGCAAGGTATAATTAATGCAAAGTCCCAGACTTCCACAGAGGGTGTTTACCTGGGATGCTGTGGGTGCTCTGTCAGCAACACAAAGCTGTCCTAGACGACCTTAATACGTTACATCATACCCAGACAACCACACAGGGGATATGTAATGGCTCCACTCATATCTTGAGAATATGTGCTAAGTCATGGGGACGGTAACTTTGTTCCAGCATATTAGTAAAATGAATATCTTTTACAGGCTGAAAGTGGGATTTGTTCCTTTCGCTGTAGTTATTGTTGGAATGCTATGTTTGAATTTTTGTGTAAGCAAGACCCATTTACATTTTCTGGAACACCAGGAAGTGGGACGTCATGCAGCAACTTCTTGAGTTATGCTACAGTGTGTATCCAAATCTGATCCTAATACCTACATGAAAGATAACTAAATAAGAAAAATAGGTTGCGCATCAACAATGGGGTTTCTCAGTGGAGTGCTAGACCCAAAATCCAGTATACATATAAAAAGTAGGAATTGAAAAAAGCTTGTAGTGAGCTTGTAGATCAAGGACAAAGTACTCACATTTTCTTTTTTTTTATTGGCACACAATAAACAAACGCTCTAATGAAGGTTCATAGCCGAAACGCGTAAGCGTTGGTGTGTGCCAATAAAAAATGGAAATGTGAGTACTTTGTTCTCCAATTATTTGAACATTTTAATGTGCTACCTTTTGAGGATTTTTGTTCAATTCCTACTTTTTATATACCTACATGAAAGGGTTAGATAAAAGCTCAAGTCATTCTAACACAAGGTTGTATTTTAAAATTAGTAAGAAATATGGTGTTACTATTCAATTAAGTCTCATACATAATACTGCCATAATGGAATCAAAGGTAATTATGCGGATGCTGGAATTCAGAAATGTATATTAAGATTTCCACTGTCCTGAGGAAATACCTGATCTGGTTCTGATAACCTAAACATTATGTTGCCATTAACCACTTAAAGGTAGGGTAAGTGATATTTTTTGGTTAAAACAAAACGTTTTTTTGTTAAAAGGTTAAAGCACTATATTTTGATAGTAATTATTGCTATAGAGTGTTTGTTCAGTAACAGGAGTCTCCCCGTCTCTCCAGCTCTTTAATAAACAGAAAATACATTTTCAGGTAGGTGACAAAATCTCAGCCAATCAGAAGAAAGTACCTATTTATCAGCTTCATTTTTTATAGTGTTCCAGTTCCTATTTTGTCTGCTCATTTCTTATTGTCACCACTTGTTTAATCTATATCCTGACTGAGTTCTCTATCCTGTTTGGATAACATTGGAAATTAAACTGAAACTGAACTACAAATGCATTTTCTGTTTAAGAGGTGGAGAGACATGGAGACTCCTGTTACTGAACAAACACTCTGTAGCAATGAGTAGGCCTACTATCAGAATATAGCACTAATTAACACTTATTTTAACCAAAGAAAATCACTTACCCTACCTTTAAACTCTTTGTTGACCGGGGTCCCCAGGAGTGTACTACAGTAGGTCTGCTCCTTTTTTCCCTCTACACCAAATCTCTTCACCGAAAATAGCAGATCTACATACAAGCTCACAACGTGTAGCAACGCGACATGTTGTGAGCTTGTAGACCGGCTGTTTTCACCCATAATCTTCCCTGAATAGGGACGCCAGGGTTCAAGTGGTTAATTACAAGGTAAAAAATGATGCATGGGCCTTCGTTTGAAGCTTCACTGTTGGGAAACAAAAGCACCTGATACTCTCATCAACCACAGTCCTCAGCATTTAGGTGTTTCATACTGTTCTCCAAGCAGTACCCTTGGGAAACCTTTGACAAGTCACTGAATCATTTTGTTATTGTTTGTGGTCTCACCCAGCAAGATATGGAACAATGCGAGATGGTTGAATGAGAGATGGAGTCACCTAACACCTGCAACACATTCTACTCTATATTTCTTTGTATCTTCATGAAAAGAGAACCTACCATGACATATAAGTGACAAATATAGCATGTGGGCTTAAATCATGTCTCTAATTGGCTCCTGATAATCTCTAGGTCCAATATAAGGTGTTCTAATTTCGGAGGGCAGTAGTCGTTCTCGTCATAAATCACCCGAAGCAAGAACATCATAATATTTCTAAGGTATGGAACTATAATTATGTCTCATTGTGTAATTGCACTTCGCAACTTCATCAAGTAATGCAGTAGGTATCTTTCATATAATGGATATTTTTGTTTTTAAGAAATCAAACGACACTTTGGGTCAAACCAATGGTTTTTATTTTGGCAGGTTTCAAACGTCAAAATGAAGCTTCTTCTCCTCACAACATTTCTATCCACTATTGTTTATGTGAGTATATGATTCAGCCAATTTTAGCAGTGTATCAAACCAAAGGTAAAATACTAAGACAGCTCTTCTTTTAGCAAACATGTATATACAAAATATTAAACGCTGTTATTTCATAAATTGTACATCAGTGTAACAATATGAAATACACACACACACACACACACACACACACACACACACACACACACACACACACACACACACACACACACACACACACACACACACACACACACACACACACACACACACACACACACACACACACACACACACACTATCACTATCACTATCACTGTTAGTACAATTTTAAGTGTGAAATTGGTCTCTGAAACTCATTACTTTCAACTCTTATTTATTTAGGTCAATGCTGGCAAGGTGAGAAATAAATATTTGCTAAACTGCATTGATTATCAAATGAGTCTCAAATATTTAAGTAAATACAAACTGAACAGTTCTATCGTGAATTTAAAATATTCCTTCTTTTCCTTTTTGGAACAGGCAGCGAGAATGTTGGCCGCTATGCAAGCACAGCAAAATGGAGGAGCCAACCCAATGGGAGGCGCGAATGCTCGTGCCATGCGTGGTGGCATGGGGGGAATGGGGGCCATGGGGGCACCCCAGTTTGCTCCGGTTAGTCAGTCAAATCCTAATTTTTCAGCTCCACTAAGCTACTTTCAACCTGGCGTCCCTATTTTGGGAAGTCATTATAGGCAAAATTGTAGAACCTTTGAAACTAGCAGATGTATAAGCTCAAATTGCATCACATTGCGAAGTGGTTAAAGTAAAATGATATTCTGTCAAAATATTTCCCATTGCATTTGAGACAGAGGGTCTCGTCTCATGAGACCCTGCTATGCCATAAGTGCTAATGGAGATGTGGTATTACATGGAGAATAACAATGTACTCATTCTCTCTTGCAAAGTTTCCTCAACAATACCCTATGTACGCCATGGCTCCTCAACAAATGGCACCCGCTGCACCTGCAGGCAACCCTGTTAGTATGACTTCAAACATTACTATACATTTTTTTAAATAAAACAACACATTCAATATTCTTTCTGGGATTTGAATACCCGACATAAATATAATGATATATCCTATTTTTTTGTTTTTGGACAGTTCGCATACATGCAAGCAGGGGGTGGAATGAATCCCTACCAACAGCAATTCATGGTAATAGTCCACAATGTTGATGTTTTGTAATAGTATTTTGTCTGTATCTTGTAGCTAGCGCTAACACAGGTATTTATTAATTCAAGTGAAACAAAGCAGGTGCTAAGGTGTTTTACACCAAGAAAGGGTGATAGATATTATAATAAAGGTCAACTAGCAGGATAACAGAACCCCTAAAGTACACCCAAACTAAACTAAATGCAGTATACATCCACTCTGCACTGCATTAGGAAACCAATTTGTAATGCAAAATGTAAGCATAGTATCGACATTAATTCCTTTACTTGACACCCTTTGATGATTAGGGAGGACCCGGTGGAATGCAACAGCCTGGCCAGCCTGGCCAACGATTCAAGGTATAGTATCAAAAACACATAACACATGTTTATATACACGTATACATGTATATATATGTATGTATACATGTATATAGACATTACATACATACTGTACGTACGTATGTATGTAATGTCTATATACATGTATATATATGTATGTATACATGTATATAGACATTACATACATACGTACGTAAGTGTGTGTGTGTGTGTGTGTGTGTGTGTGTGTGTGTGTGTGTGTGTGTGTGTGTGTGTGTGTGTGTGTGTGTGTGTGTGTGTGTGTGTGTGTGTGTGTTTATCTGTGTCTCAAAACTACAGTTATGACTAGGCCTAATGATTGTTCTAATTTCTAGCGTGAAGTAATGAAACAGGCAAAACCTGCAAGTGCTAAGACCACTGTGGATACTCAGGTAACATTATCTAATTGTCAAAGAAAATACTCTTCTTTTTTTTATGAATGGTACAGTATGCAAATGTCATGATCATTATGACCTCTTTAATCCCTCAGATTCCAGTCCCGACTGTAACGCCCACAACTACTCCCTGTACTGGTGGTGGTGGCAGTCATCATGAAGATAATTAAAATGGCCATCACTGGTGATATGTGATGATGATTTTAGTACAGGCCAATCTCCTTCCATACTAGCATTTGTCCATGTAATGATGGCTATTGAAATTGTGTGAAATCTGACTGCTGCTCTTTGTTGACATTTTTGTAAGATTTACATAAACCACATAGATCTTAGATGAATCATTGCATGATCTTATTTCTTTACAATAAAATGCTTTCTACACAATATTAAAGGAGTTGTTTGATGTCAGAAAAAAGAAGAGGACAACCAAATATTGAACTCTATGTCAGAGCTCTGCTGCCATCTAGAGGATTCAAATGTAAAAATGAATAAGCAAGCTAAAGTTCAACATGATTGATTCAATACTTTATTAACAGTTGTGCAAAGACAAGCACAGGGAAGTACAGTTCAATACAAGGTATGTTACGAGGATTTTAAACCCAAGAAAGCACAATGGCTTGTTTCCATTTGGGTCCTTTGTACTCAATTCATTGAGACATTTAATGACAGACACATATACACTACTATGCAAAAACATCATATTAACGAGTAGATATCAGGGGCCAGTTCCGAATTGCAGCAACCTGTAAGTGGTTCTGAAGGAGAGTTCACATTATTTTATGACTGTTGATAGGGTATTCCACATTTTTGGGGCATAGCAGTAGAACAAATTGAATCCCTTGTTAGAGCTGTGGAGCTCCCTCTGGTGTTGTGATTGTGGACAACATGAATCTGTCCTTCTCATGGCAGTCTTAATATGGTTTGTCTATTTAATATTGTCACAGGTTCACGTTTACTGACAGAATGTGTAGCCTTCCTCTGCAGGAATGTAAAAACGACAACAACAACAACAACAACAACACACAAAAAAAGGCTTAATATATCTGCACATATCTCTATGGCCTTGTCACTTTCTTTGCTGTATATCATAAACATAAATCAAAACAGGCCAGACACCAGCAGCAATCTAAACATGATGTCAAATTATGACAGGTTTGTCTGACTACATGCTTGTGAATCCTCCTTGGTGTGTTATTAAACGGTCTACAATTCAACACAAACTTAGTATAACAGACTATATCAACAGTTTATTGTGTTACGCAATGGGGTTCTTAACTAAACATTCTTGTATCCTGGCCTAGTAAAGAGACAATTTAAATGAAAGCTAATGTAAACAGTAAAAGCCACTGATTTTATAACGACACTGTGCATAGCCAACAAACAGAATATAACATTTAATTCAATTTACAGACATGATACTGTGCATTAGTTTCAGGGCATGATGCTATGTCATGACATTTAGAGACATGACTTACTCTTAATAACACATCTACACATCTTGTGTCATGACTGTCTGAGTCTGTTGAGACTGATGCAATGAGAATGATGTGTGTCACATTGACCACACACTGTCTGCATGGATTGGTGGTGGAGTATAACAGCTCAAAATGGGAGAATTTAAAAGGGCTATCGACACAGTGCACAGGAAAGGCGCACTGAAACAAACCAGAATACGGTAAGATGATCGCTTGATACAGAGGGAGATATTACACATTTGTCTCTACAGACAGAGATTATGTGACATTCTATATGAAGGGGGAAACAAATTAATAGTTTTTATCAACACGTTTTTGTTTTGAACTGGTGCTATAGGAGATCATGAAGCTGCAGACAGTCCTTGCTTTGGTGTTTCTTTTTGGGACAAGCTCCTCCATTCCAGTAAGTCTCCACATCACATCAGCTTGAAAAGCCTCATTTATACTTTGTTGGATGACAGTGTTCTTCGCAACACATTTTATTTAGTTGAAAGTCTATTATTTTAGGCATGCAATACTGTTGTGTGATACTTATGAAACAAGAAGCATTCATTTCTTCGACAATGCTTTCATAGGTGCAGATTGGAATACTTGCAAGTAACAGCAATGAGGTAAAAAGTCTCAAATGCAACTTAAGCTTTCTTGACACTGATTTATGTTCAAGGATAGTACTAGTACTATTACTACTACTAATTGTTAACTTTGAAAAGTGACCCTTCCTGTTTCTATGTGCTTACAGCTCATAAGACTGAATGGACTAACTCTGGCAACACTTGGACAAACACAGGTCTGTTCCAAAAGCCCATGCTCGGACAAACCATTTTAAAGCTCAACATCTATTTGACCTATTTTTATAAGCTACAATGTTTACATTTTCAAATAAAGTGTTTTAGTCAAAACAAATTAAATCTTTAAAATATTGGGTGCTTCATGCAAAAAAATAAACACATCTTTCCTTCTTAGGGACTCGGGCAGTTTGTGCAGCTACAACAGCCTGATGTGCAGCTACTCAATCCCCAGTTGGTGAACTTTAATCCTCAAATGATGAGCCCATTTAACCCCAATCAGTTCCCCAATCAGTTCCCCAATCAGTTCCCCAATCAGTTCCCTAATCAGTTCCCCAATCAGGGAACTGTCCTTTTCCCCAATGGCCAGGAGCAATTTGGGCCACAAGACCCCAACACTGTCCAACAGCAGGTACAAAACCCACAGGTAAGCCACATGTATATGGCAGATTATAGATCTGATTATTATAACTGATTATTCAAGTGATTATTGCATTCATTTCCATTTTAACAATTCTCCAGAAGTTATCAACGAAAACAAAGTGTCAACGGTAACCAGCTACACCTGATTTATACTTAATTTGTTGCGCTGCAAAGATTGCTGATCTACAAGCTTACAATGCTTCACATTGTGAAGCTTTATGAGCTTGTAGATTGGCTATTTTCGGTCCTAGACTAATTATTATTATTATTTTTATACAATGTTTGCCTATAATGACATGCCCAAAATAGGGATGCTAGGTTTAAACGGCATAAAGATATTTTTTGTTATTATGTTGCAAGGTTAATAACATGATTACTCCCTCATATACATGATGGGGAAATAGCAAACCTTATGCAACAGTTAAAGAGGTGTAAAAACATTTAGTGGCCTAATGTTGTGTACTTTCCCTTTAATGCGATTAAATATCTTTCAGGGGGGACCTTTCCAGTATCCTTATGGATTCCCACAGCAGCCTCGAATGCAGGTGTTGTAAAGACACTACAAACACAATTATTGATTACTGTCCTGGAAATGTCTGAATCTTCATTCAGATACTTACCACGCATTCAACCTTGGTTTCCCATGCTCCATAGGGCTACCCCTATTTCCTGCCACCATATGGCTACCCCCAGCAGAGGAATGTGGCACGGCAGCAGCCAAACAACAACAACCGTCAGGTGATCCAGCCCAACACATATCAGCCCAACACATTCCAGCCCAACACTTTCCAGCCCAACACATTCCCACCCCAACTCAACCTGGTAGAGAGGACTACCATGAGGCCACAGCTCCCTCTGCAGGTGAGAAAGAAAAAGAAGAAAATCCTCTAAACTAAAGGATCACCTCAGTCCCTGTATGTATGACTATGTTGATAAACTGGTTGCACTTTTCAAACATATTTAAAAATGCACTGTATCCTTCTTTTTCAGCAGGCTCTACAGCCCAGAGGAGTGAGTACAATTCATTATCTTTTCATAATATTACACAACAATAGCCTGGACCAGTGGTTCTTTTTAAATTTCAAGGACCCTCATAACTCTGAGAGAGTACAAATGGATCCCAATGGACTCTTATGTGTCCATTTGTACTCTCTCAGAGTTACAGGTCTGTAATGGTCCATTTGTAACCCCTCCAACAACCCTGAGAGTCCCTGGCCTTTAAGAAACACTGGTGTAGACCAAGGAATTGGACCTAGTTTATGTATTGTTTATAAAATCATGTTTCTGTGACAGACAAGACCATCATTTACACAAGAGACGTCTACGACTCCTCCTGATCCCCGTGGTGATGCATCTGGTCCCGGAGTTGATGAGGTACGGTAGTACCCTATATCAGTGGTTCTCAAACTTTTTCATGTCAAGGACCCCTAAATTGATATCTATTTGGGCACGGACCCCCATCTGAAAAGGTGTTGTATAGAGTATAGACCCCATAAGAGAAGATTTATGTTGTAAAAACATTTTCAAAATTATTCCAAATTGTTCATTTTTCAGACTTTTTCAGACTTTCAAGACCATTTTTTAAAATAGCCGATCTACAAGCTCACAGCTATTTTCGAATAGCCTGACTATAAAACAGGGTTAAAGTGGTTAAGCTGATGCTATATTAACACATTTTGCTGGGGACCCCCAGGAACCCCCTCAAGGACCCCTGGGGGTTCCTGAACCCCACTTTGAGAACCACTGCCTTATATATAATGTCAACACCCTTTCAAACCCAACTCACATTTTTTACATGAACTAAACATGAACTAAACAACAACAACAAACTGATTATGAATTGATCATCTTATTCTTTCCCCAGGGTCGTCCCAACTTCCCATTCCTGTTTGAGCCATAGATCTCATCTGGGAAATAAAAACAAGGTGATTAGGTGTAACAGCCATTTTGTTGTTTTGTACAAGATTCTTGAGTCCATGCTTATCCATTTAACTAAACAATATAATGTATTTTACAGGAATCTTCTCATCTGTTGTACCGGTTGCCTAATAAAGAATTTTGTCAAATTTAATGTGTCAAGATTTTTATTTTATTTTGATGCACAATAACATTACAGTAAAATGAGACTGACTTACAGGAAACATCCTCATAGTGTTAATGTATCAACTTGCAACTCAGAGAGTGTAAAATGTAACCAAATGGATCCTTAGGTCAATTTGGTTAAATCTGTACACTCTGAAAGTTAAATGAACACTTTACAAATGTCTTGTATAGGAAGTAATTTTATGCTGGGAATTGAGTTTTGTTGTTGTCTCCTTCCTAAAAATTTGGAAACAAAACATTTAATTGAGCTGACATGACAGATGACATAATTGAAAATAATAGTTACATTTACTCGTTGATGATTCTGTCCTTACCGTGAATAGGCTTCATGTTAGCTGAATAGCTGGCTCTTTGTAACTTTCGGTTTAGCCTGAAAATGAAATGGTCATATATAGTGATGTAAGTACACAATTCAGATGATGACCCACTGTATGGTTATTTGGTTAATGGCTAAAGATTCTACAAGCTCATACATTGTAGATTTGTAGGCTTGTAGGTTTATCCAAAGTAAATAAAGAATAGGCTGTACACTAAATTACTATAACAAAAAGTATTATAAATACACTTACCAACTGGCAGCTTTTGAAAAAAGGTACAGGAAAAAAAGGTTTTTTTATTTTCAAGAAGGAACTTTCCACACACACACACACACACACACACACACACACACACACACACACACACACACACACACACACACACACACACACACCTCTTGTTTACTTACAGGCTGCAAGATTCCGTATTCAAAGGAGATTTTATTCTATAAGAGGAAAGAGATAAATATGCAACAGTTAAAATGTCAGATCTCATAAAACCAAAATGTATGTGAAAATGTTAAACTATCACCACCTACATACAGTATTATGTAAAGTCATTACCGTGGCTGCAGGGTTGTAGATGAGCTTCAAATAGGGCTGAAATTGAATAAGACAAATGAAACAAACAATTAGCCTACGTGTATATATTTAACTTATACCATGAGTTGCAAAATCAAACCAAATTAATGAGGGTTACCTGCGGTCCACGAGGGCGCTGTCCATGAGGAAAACCAAAGTATCACACATAAAGAGAAACATTTTCTTTTTCATTTGCTAACAAACATTTTGTTAAATGTGTTTTTTTATTAATATGATCACATACCCCCATTGTCTGAGGTCCATCCATCTGAGGTCCTCCCTGCTGAAGCAAAGAAAGAAATTAAACAGAAATTAAACACTGTAACATCTGGGCGGTGACACGATGCTGAGTGTAATGTAATCACTGCAGTGAGGCAAGCAGGGTGGAGGTTGTTTACTACCTTTGGTGGAGGTGGTCCGTGGCGTCCGCCTGTAGCCTGATATTAAAGGATTGTCAGTTAACTATGGTGTAGATAGCATTTAAAGTCTGTTGCCACAGTGCCGCAGCTATGATATTACAGCAGTGGTTCTCAACGTGTGGGTCGGGAGACCCAGGGGGGTCCCCAGATGACAGTGAAGTGACAATTTACAGACTTTCAAGACCTGTTAATGCCTCAAAAAAAGAGGGGGAAAAAGAAGACATTGCTGCATCAAAAGTAATCAACAAACTATACTATAAAAACAGATCAAACATAGGCCAAGTTGTCAAATAATATAAAAAAGAGGCTAAAATTGTGAAAATAGACGATCTCCAAGCTCACAACGCCTCGCAACGTGAGGCGTTGTGAGCTTGTAGATCGGCTATTTTCACAATATTTATCTGTGTATCCTTGTCAAACTAAATGGAATGCCTCAACTACTACATTCCAAGTGATTATCAGGGTGGGGGTCCCCAGTTCAAATATGATTATTTTGGGGGTTCACAGCCTGAAAATGTTGAGAACCACTGAATTACAGTATTGCATGCTCAAATACGTTACTAACCTTTGGCAGCAGAAATATATTCTCACCCTGTAAGATACATTACAGACATAAACCTTCTCATCTGCACGTGGTTTACAGCATACACTTAAAAAAACAAATTATTTATATAAAATATATTTTTGTATACCTCTTTCAGGGGTAGACCAGTAACATTCTATGGAGGAAAATCAGTTTGTTGAATATGTTGTAAATATTTACTAATCTCATGTACTGTTATATAACTAGATTGTTTTCATGACTTTACCTGAAATGTCACATTGTCCGCCTGAAAAGCAATTGATCATATAACAATCAGACTTTTTGGTTAATTGTAACCAACAGTCACCATGTTTCACCTTGCAGATATTATGTAAAGTAGGCCATACCTTGAATATAGGGATGAACTCATTGTCGTTCTGTAACAAGAAAAACAACAACAATGTATATATAGTTTATATTCTATTAAACATTGTATTGTTCAAAATAAGCAACATATTTGGCCAGAATGCAATAGTGCTTTCAGCAGCCTACCACCATCTCAGGGTGCATTGGCTTCCCTCCAAAGAAGATGCCTTCAAACAGAGCTGCATCCTCTCCATCAGGGAGCGCCAGAGGAAATCGAGCAGCCTGAAGAATGTGGCGAGACACACAGTTAATGAGCTTTCCTTGTATATTGTATTATTAAATTGTTTTAAATCAACATGCTTTTTCTGTTGGCTTTGTACACAGCAAAATCTTCATGTTTAATTTAACTCTGCAAATGGACATTTAAATTATACACTTTCTGAGGCATTTGTACAATCTCATACATTTTCCACTAAGGACTTTACTGTCTGTGTTAGCTGACTTACCCTTCCACCGAGCCTCCCCATAGGCCTCCCCCCTCTTGGTGGACCTCCACGTCCCCCCCTTCCTCCAGGACCACGCCCCTGACCAGGAAAGGCTCCAGGCCCATCTGGCATGAACCCAAAATCAGCATCCTGAAGTATGGACAAATAAAACGTACACACTGAAGTAGACTACAACTAAACCTTTTCAAAAACTTACAACTAAACTAAACTAGTAAACCCACTTTAATAACAAATGAAAACTAAACTGAAATTGAAAACAAAATGTCAAAAATAAAAATAAAAACTAATGAAAAATACAGAATTACAACAACCTTGGTTTGAAGTCTGACCTACAAGTCAACTGCTGAACACATTTATCAACAGGGATGTCAATTTAAACGGGACATATTGATGATGAACAGAACATACCTCGTCACCCCGATTAGGAGGTCCTCCAGGCTGAGGTGGAAAACACACACAAAAGATTTGTCAGTTATCCACCTAACGGTTACTATGGTGAACAAACACACTATGCAACCCATATTGGGCTGTCAGGGTTGCCTGCACAGGCAGCTTGTGAAAGGACCATCCCACTGTGGCTGGGACACACACATAACATCTGTCATTGGGCTTTAACAATAGTGACACTATGAATTCCTGGGACAGTATGAATTCCTGATACAGTAAATAGCAGTCCTGGAAATGTATGATTTGTGTCATATTACCATAAAGTCAAAGTCTGGTCCACCATTAGGGGGAAATGGTCTGTCCTGTCCTGGTCCACCATTAGGGGGGAATGGTCTGTCCTCTCCTGGTCCAGGGGGAAATGGTCTGTCCTCTCCTGGTCCAGGGGGAAATGGTCTGTCCTCTCCTGGTCCAGGGGGAAATGGTCTGTCCTCTCCTGGTCCAGGTGGAAATGGTCTGTCCTCTCCTGGTCCAGGGGGAAATGGTCTGTCCTGCCCAGGTCCAGCGGGACATGGTCTGTCCTCTCCTGATCCGGGGGGAAATGGTCTGCCCTCTCCTGGTCCGGGGGGAAATGGTCTGCCCTCTCCTGGTCCGGGGGGAAATGGTCGTCCCTGGCCTTGCCCACCATTAGGGGGAAATGGTCTGTCCATTCCTGGTCCGGGGGGAAATGGTCGTCCCTGGCCTTGTCCACCATTAGGGGGAAATGGTCTGCCCTGGCCTTGCCCACCATTAGGGGGAAATGGTCGTCCCTGGCCTTGCCCACCATTAGGGGGAAATGGTCTGCCCATTCCTGGTCCGGGGGGAAATGGTCGTCCCTGGCCTTGTCCACCATTAGGGGGAAATGGTCTGTCCATTCCTGGTCCGGGGGGAAATGGTCTCCCCTGGCCTTGCCCACCATTAGGAGGAAATGGTCTGTCCATTCCTGGTCCGGGGGGAAATGGTCGTCCCTGGCCTTGTCCACCATTAGGAGGAAATGGTCTGCCCTGCCCTGGCCATCGCTGGTCTGGCTGTAAAACAAAACAAGTAAGTGAGTTTAAGGTGTTGAACCAACACATTTTCATTCTCAGATCCTACTACAATCATGTTGTTCTTAATACTCACACGAGCCGATACTGATGACAGGAGTAAGGCCACTATACAAAGGAGCTCCATTGCTCCTTGGGATCCTGTACAAATATAATTTGGACTTTAATTGTAAATATGTTTTTTTGCTGGTTCATAGCCTAAAACCGACATGAAATACCCTGAACCTTTCATTTCCATCTCAGACTTACCTGTACAGAGATTGTACCTTTGTGTTGTCTAAGTGCCCGGGTATTGGTACTTATATCAGACATTGTGCATTGCAACATCCTTGAAGACACCTCAAAACTCCACCCTGATTCACGTTTTTGGCGTTGGCATTATATGGCATTATTACACGCACGCGCGCACGCACGCACGCACGCACGCACGCACGCACGCACACACACACACACACACACACACACACACACACACACACACACACACTCATTTATTTTCTTTTTCAATTACCTTGAACCCTGCTGTAAGAGTTTTCTAATACGAAGATTGTCTTGACCACGATGCATTAGAGAACAATGCAAACATTAAAACTTCCACCAATTACTTTTTAGGAATTTGAATGAAACGTTCATGCAACTTATGAAAATAACATGAGGCAACAGGAAGTAAACAATTTGCTAAAACAAGGAGACATGTAGGTGTTGTGTGTAACCTGCTTAAGCCAATAAATTGTTCAATTTGTTCATCTTAATCCCATTTAAAGGCATGTCTTGCCACTCCCTTGTCTGATTTGGCAATATGGACGGCTGAGGAGTACATGGACTGTTTCTGTGCACAACACTTGCTGCAGTGAATTTAAGACAAATGTATCAACAATACTGCATTTCTTTCCTCAAATAAATTAAACGGGATGGAAAACAATAAACTATCTTGATAAGTTTGAAAGCGCTGATTATCAAGTAGCCTACATCCATCCTTATTGCACTATAATTGTGTGTTTTCTTTTTTTTATTTGTTAGAATGTGTTTCTTAGAATGTGTTTCTTAGAATGTGTTTCTTTTGCACCGTCTTGATGCCCTTAGTGTTTTATGTAAAGCACTTTGAATTGCCTTGTTATTGCAATGCGCTACACAAATAAACGTGTCTTACCTTGCCTTATTAGGTGGAGATGAACGATTTCATAATATTAAGTATTTACATTTTCTGCAAGACTGCATTTTAATGAGATGACGACAGAGGCAAAAACACTATATAAAGAAGTGCTCATGACTTGATTTCAACAACATCGGTGCTGTCTTGAGTCTTGACAAACAGCTGAAATTAGACAAGACTACAAGGTAACAACTTTTTCAGTATGAGTATTGATTAATGTTTTTATAATTAAGAATCATGGTAATTATGTTAATCGGGTATGTTTTTTATATTTTAATATTTTAAAGTACTATGAAAACTACATTATATGCATGAATTGCATGAAATACAATAGAAATACCATTTACTACGACAACATTAGAATTTGTTCTTTTCACTTTACAGCTGAAATCATGATGAAGATAATAATCTTGTTTGGCTGCCTCCTGAGCCTTGCTTTGGCTTTTCCTGTGAGTATTAAATGATAAAAAGTCTATACTCTTCTTCCACATACATACAGTATCACCAAACCAACACTGAAGGTGCACGTTTGTTACATGTGTTTTCTGTAGGTCGAAGATGAGCACCAGCGAGTTGCAAGATCGGACTCAAACTCCAGTGAGGTTTGTGGAAAAAGATCTTCCAACATCACAATTCCATTTGTTAACATCATTACGTGACATGGTTGTAATTAGTGTCATTCATTCATCTACGTACAATTTGTGATTTTAAAATGTTCTTGCTTTTGTAGATGGCCGGACTTTTCAGTCTCCTACCTCGGTTGACCCCAGCACAACAGCTGGCACTTCTTCGCCAGCTGTACCCAACTCTGTTCCCAACTCCAGCAGCCCCAACTCCAGCTCCAGCAGCCCCAACTCCAGCTCCAGCCCCAACTCCGGCCCCAGCTTTAAACATGTTGAACAATGATCCAAAGTAGCAAAAATAACAGATCTAAAAGTTCACCCGTTGTGAGCTTGTACATGAGTTATTTTCACTGTGCAACACCAATGTGCCATGAAGTATATAACATAGGACTTAAGTGGTTAAATAATGTTTGGCCAGTGTGCTTGCTGTATGGTCTTTTACCTCAGTCCTCTTTTGACTTAGTTGACAAATGACTAAGTTGTATTATTATTTGAAAGATCGTTCCTTGTTAACCTTCTCTCTTGTTTCCTATGGGTCCTTGTCTACACATATGACTGATATCTACAGTCAACATATGAAGTGAAAATGATTTGTAATGAATGACATTTTTTAAATAAATCTGTTATGAGGAAGAAATATGAGTCAATACATATTTATTTGAGATCAACAAAATATATGATATATATATATATATATATTGGATATGGATGGACAGGCCATATACAGTAGATGCTGAAAATATATGAAGATGTGGGTTAATTTGCTCGCTGATGTTCCAAGGGTCACCATTGCACTGCCCATGAATCATTTTGGAATTTCAACACCCAAACACTGTTTCCCAACACCATGAGATTAGACCTGGGTCTTGGTCTTTGATTGTGGACAGGACCACCAATTATTTGATTTCACCATATTACCACCATTAGAATACATAATTAAAATGACAATAGCTTTGACATCTGATTGCATGATTGGAATATTCTTTATAAAGCTCACATGCACATATGATGGACCAGTACAATAGTCACCATCAGATGTTCACCGTGACTGGTATACTTGTGTGATCGCTGTTCTTGTACTCAAGGTAGGCCTATATACCTTTCTTCACAGGAGAAAAAAAAACAATCTAAAACTTTGCAACTAAAACATATACAGAGGTTTTGTTTTGTTATGACAAATAAATGCTTTTCCTGTTTCAGCTATGAAGCGGCTTGTCCTCGTATTGTGCTTCATAGCACTGTGTTCCTCCTTCCCGGTAAGTCACCACGTTTTGTGTCGTAGTATGTTCTCTAATTATAGGTTTGGAAAAGGTTGAATATGGGCTCAGAGCAGCACATTTAGTTGATGTCAGCTACACGACGTTGGCTGCATTGATACAGTTTATAACATGATATTGTTGATTTCCAAAGGCAGGGGAGGAGCATGAACGATTCAAACGCTCTAGCAGTGACGAGGTCAGTACTCAGGTCTCATATTCTCACACACCACGCAGATAATGATTGTATGACTGTACTCATGTCCTATGTGTCCCATATCCTATGTTCTCAGCAAAATATGATGATGATGATGCTGCTGCGGCCTCCTATACGTCCTCCTTTCATACCGCCGTTTGTACCTCCTGTTGTACCTCCTGTTGTACCTCCTGTTGTACCTCCTGTACCTCCGCCTGTACCTCCTCCTGTACCTCCTCCTGTACCTCCTCCACCTCCTCCTGTACCTCCTCCTGTACCTCCTCCACCTCCTCCTGGGAAATGAGATGGGAAACTTCCAACGTGGGAAAATACAATTACATGTTTTTTTTGTACTTTGTTTGTCTTCAGTGTGTGAAATTAAATCAATAAACAGCAAATGAACAAGAACATTGAGCTTTGTACTTTATTGGATTTTATGGATTTCTTTAGGATTTTTTTTAACTCAATTTATATGGCTATTAAGTGTGTCATTACGTTTTTGCCTATTTTGTCATCTCATTAAAATGCAGTCTTGCAGAAAATGTAAATACTTAATATTATGAAATCGTTCATCTCCACCTAATAAGGCCAGGTATGACACGTTTATTTGTGTAGCCTATTGCAATAACAAGGCAACAACACATTAAGGGTATCAAGACGGTGCAAAAGAAACACATTTTAATGGACATTTGAATACAATTAAATGAGTTTTTAAAAAGATAAGAGAATAGCAAATAAGAATAAGTTCAAACAAAATAGAAAAAATATAACAATAAAATGTCAGTGCAATAAGGATGGGTATACTTGATAATCAGTGCTTTCAAACTTATCAAGATAATTTACTGTTTTCCATCTCGTTTATTTAATTATTTATTTGAGGAGAGAAATGCAGTATGGTTGATACATATTGTCAAACCAGACAAGGGAGTGGCAGGACATGCCAGTGGGATTAAAGGGATTGTTTACCCCCAAAATGACTTTTTCTATCGATTAGTCACCCCATGGAGACTTGCATTCATGGATATTTTTTTGTTTTTGTCACATTCCTAAGCCAATCATTTGATGACCGTCAGCGGTTCCGGTAGGAGACACAAAGAGACTCTTTGTGTCTCCTACCGGAACAGCTGCCTACCGGTCCGCCGGTCATCAAATTATTGGCTTAGGAATGCGACAAAAAAGTCTCCAAGGGGTGATTAATCAATAGGAAAACTTATTTTTTTGGGGTAAACTATAGCCCTTTAAGATTTCTTTACAATTAAAGCTCTATACTTTGATAGTAATCATTAATGCAGAGTGATCAGTAAAGGGTTCATCTCTCCAGCTCTTTAATAAGCAGAACAAAAAATAAGGTCAGGGAATCAGATCAAGATAAATTTGATCCTATCTGGAGAAGGAACCCCAAAGATCATTTATAAACTCCAGTTTTTATAATGGTCTAGTTCCAATTTTGCCTGTCCATATTTTCATTTCAACATTTCCAATTGAACTTCCTTATACTTTATGCAGTATGAGATCTATCTCCTGATTGGATAAAATTGCTATCCCCACCTGAAAATGTATTTTCTGTTTATTAAAGCCCTGGAGAGACCCTGTTACTGAACCAACACTATAGCAATGATTGCTGTTGAAACATAGAACTATTTAACAAGAAAAAACACCACCTAGTGTAGGCTATTTTAAATATCTACTGTAAGTGAAATGAAGACGAAGACGTGTGAGTTAATATGCTAGCTGAAGTTCCAATGGAAAATAAAAGCCACCATTGCTGCTATGAATCATGTGGAGTTTCAGCATCCGTCCACTGTTCCCAAGACCATGACATCAGACCTGGGTGTTGGTCTTTGATTGTGGACAGGGCCACCTATCAATTATGTTATTTCATCATATTCCACCATTAGGATACAATCAAATTGACAATAGCTTTGACCTCTGATTGTATGATGGAATATAACATTACAGTTGTGGGTGTGTTTGTCTGTCTATGTTTACGTATTACTCCTTGTCAAGAGTAACTAGTTAGTTACACTAGGCTACTTGTTATATTACATTTCTGTTAAACCCCACACAATTGGTAATTGCATCCTTTCTCCTCAATATTCTGACGTTGCAGTTTTATTGCAGCCTACACTGTAAAATCCTCAGTGTTGATTCAACTAGAATGAACAAATGGAACGGGTCCATTTGGTTAAATTTGTACACTTAAGTTCAACGGAGTTAAATAAACTCTAGTCGAGTTTGCAGCATGAGAAAGCTGCTGTGGCATGCAAACCAATATGATGGTGTCGCTGCGGAGATTGAATCCATTCATTTTAAGGACTATCACACAAGGTGACGGCTACGGTAGCATTTCCTTTTGGCCTGATTTATTTGTATTCTTGTCAGATCTTTTGTGTGCCTGATATATCATAGTACTGACATCATAGACTGGCCTCCACGTACTCTATGCCTATTTTTGATTTGGAAAACAATAATTTCATTTATAAACTTAATAACATGAAATCATTGATTTCCAAAGGTAGCAGAGGATAAGGAACAAGATAAACACCCAGACAGCATGGAAGAAGTTATTACAGTTCTGATTACCTCACACACCACACAGATAATAACTACAACTGTACTTACCCTATGTGCACATACAGTAGTTCTATACCCATATGTGCTCCGCAAAATATGCCAAATGATCATGATATGACCTCTTATAAAAAATACCTCCTTCTCCATTTAGGGAATGAGAACTTCCAATTTGGGGTAATACAATGGCATTTTGTATTCTTCATATAATTTATTTTCAGGGTGTAAAATTAAATCAACAAGCAGTGAATGTACTGTTTTGGATTATTATTTAGATAGTCAACATCTGAAGTGAAGACAATTTGTACAATTGCATTTAAATTAAGTTAAATGAATATCCTGAAAATATAGTCAAAATTAATAAATGTACATTTATTTTACATTATACATAGCCAAGCTTTATGGTCTACCATGATAATATCAAACAAAAGTGATCCATAACTCGTTATAAATTAAGATAGAAATGAATGTATAGACAATATGGCAAGATAATTGATTATCTAGGGTAACTTTTAGTTCCTCCTGTAATCTTAACCCAATTCTGATTATCAGGTTAATGTGTATTCTAAACATTTAAGTGATATGAAGAGTACTAAGTGTGAAAATAAAAATACACCGTTGGTACCGTACCATTGACCTTCCAATGAATCATGTGGAGTTTCAACAGCCATCCACTGTTTCGCAACACCATGAGATTAGACCTGGGTGTTGGCCATTTATTGTGGACAGGACCACCTATCTATTATATTATTTCATCATATTACCACAATTAGGGATACAATTAAAATGACAATAGCATTGACACCTGATTGCATGATTGGAATATTCTTTATAAAGCTCACATGCACATATGATGGACCAGTACAAGATTCACAATCAGATGGTCCTCGTGACTGTTATTACTTGCGTGATTGTTGTTCTTAAAGTCAAGGTATACTTTTCTTCACAGGAGATGCACTGTTCAATTTCAAAAGTAGCAATAATTCATCTAAACTGTTTCTACTAAAACTTATTTTTTTGTTATGACAAATTAATGCTTTTTCTTCTTTCAGCTATGAAACGGCTCATCCTGGTCCTGTGCTTCATAACACTGTGTTCCTCCTTCCCGGTAGGTCACCAGATTATGTGTCATGGTATGTCCTGTAATTATAGGATTGGAAAAGGCTGAACCTGGGCCCAGAGCAGCACAAGTTCAGCTACATTGGTACAGTTTATAACATGACTTTATTGATTTCCAAAGGCAGGGGAGGTGCATGAGCGTGTTAAACGATCCAGCAGCAGTGACGAGGTCAGTATACAGCTCTGATAATCTCACTCACCACACAGATAATAATCATAACTGTCTTTATGGACTATACTATCACTATATTCTTTGTCCCAAGCAGGATATGATGATGATGATGCAAATGTTGCTGATACGACCTCCTATCGTACCTCCCATCGTCCCCCCACTTGGGAAATGAGATGGGAAACTTCCAATGAGGAAAATACACCTCAATGTTTTATTGTATATATACTTTGTATTCACTGTTTGAAATTAAACCAATAAACAGCAGGTGAACAAGAAAATGGCTTGAGTCAGTGTAATGTTTTGTATTATAACTAACTACTGGGATTGGCATAATTTATTTTACTCCATTTTGTTTACCCATAAAGTGTAAAGAATGGGTAAAGTCTCTCTCTTTGACACACACAGGTATTGTTGTGCAGTGCTAACTATACTTTGTACAAAGGAGATGACATGCAGGTGGATTTGAACATGGGCCATCTGTGGGAAGGACTATAGCCTTATTTACTGTATGTTGTAGATGACACAATGGCGCACCGTGTTCCTACTGTAATCCTAACACAATTCTGATAAGTTACTGTGTTTTTTGAACATCTGCAAGTGATACGACAATGATAAAAAATATAAAAATCACCATCAGTCACCATTGTACTGCCCATGAATCACCTGGAGTGTCGACATCCATCCACTGTTTTACAGCACCATGAGATTAGACCTATTTCTTTGATTGTGGACAGGACCACCTATACATTATGTTATTTCATCATATTACCACCTTTAGAATACAATTAAAATAATAGCTTTGACACCTAGACTGAGAGAACGAGCCCGATCGATGGTCTTGAAGGGCGGATCCAAACCCAGGCGCTGGATTCCAACGCCGCTTCCTATTGCTTCACCAATCTATGACTATAGAGATCATGTGTACCGATTTGCGTGAAATTTTGATAAAATCTGAAGTAGTAATATCCAAAAATGTGTTTTACATAAGTCGGCCTCCTGGTGGCGCTATAAAAGGCAGATGTGAAAAATGCAGGGCAAAGGTTTTTCCTTGGCCTCTAGGGAGTGCACATACAGTTTAGTTTTACACAGATCGGTGCAAAAATACGAATCGGCCTGTTATAGCGCCACCATGAGGCTGATTTGAACATTTTCAAGTGGCATTTCTTCCTCGGCCTAGTGGGAATGTACGTGCAACATTTCACAGAAATTGCACACTGTGTTCATGATTTGAGGCATTTTGTTCAAAACGGAGCACTCCTGCAAACTTTGGAAGCCATTCTTAGCCAATCAGAATGGAATCTGAAAAATCTGAAAGACCTGCTTTGTTTAATTACTATAGAGTGTGTACCATTTTGCATGACATTTGGCCAAAATTTGTAAGAGTACTGTCAGAAAATGTGTTTTGCAAAAAGCGGCCTCCTGGTAGCGCTATAACAGGCTCATGTGAAAAATTTGGGGCAGAGGTTCTGAATTGGCATCCGTGTGTGTGCAGTTTTGCTGCAATAAAGCCAACGGTGCCGGAGTCTCGGTGTCATGGTCCGCTCCGCGGGCCGTGGACTCATTGCCCTTATATGGTCGTGGACACTTTAGGCCTGTTCTTTAGGCCTGTCACGGTCCGCTCCTCGGGCCGCGGACTCTGACTTTATTATTTAGACCTTCCTGCCCTTATAAGGTCTTGGACTTATTAGGCCTTTGTTCTGTTCTGTACCTAGTCTTGTTATTCTGTTACTCTGTTGTTGTTGCCCTGCGTTTGTTCTGTACCTTATTTTGTAGTCTTGTTTCCTGTTCTGCTTAGTTATTGTTACCTGTCTTGTCTCACCTCCCTGTTGATTAGTCATGTTCTCCTCCTGTGTCCTCTTAGTCCCTCAGCCTATCCCAGTGTTGATTGTCTGTTGAGTTCACCTGTGGCTTATTATTTCCCTGTCTATTTAATGCCTGTGTTTGCTGCCTGTGTTTGTTGTTCATTGTATTATGTTGCGTGCTGTTACATTGTGAGTTCAGTCCCTTGCCTGTATTAATACCTTTTGAGTTAATAAACCCGTTAAACCGACCAGTTCTGCCTCTTGTCTCTCCTGCACTTGGGTCCTACAATCTGCCCTGACTCAAACCGTGACACTCGGAGATTAGCTGTTCACAGACGGGCGGACACACGGACGGTCAGACAGACAGGGTGCAAAACATACTCTCTCGCCATGCCTTTCGGCCTGGCAGAGACTACTAATACTTTATTAACAAGAACAAAATGTAATCAAAATAACATTCAACTCAGACTTTCAGCCAATTAACATAGTATTGACACAACACTTGATTTTGTTGTCCAATGCTAAATGATGAATTTTGTTTTGTAAATTGTTGAAGGAATAATTTGTAAACTTTGTAAGATTTGGGTCCCTCTGCTGTGTATTGGGGTTAGAGTGACATGCCCTTCAGTTTCACATACAGTACAGAGCTGTATGTTCCTATACTGAACGACAGGTTTGTGCCTGTTGAAACAGTCAAAATGTATAAATGCACATTTATTTTACATTAGTCATAGCCAAGCTTTATGGTTTACCATGATAACAACAAAAGTGATAACTCATATTATCAATATAATCTAGATAGAAATGAATGTATAGATAATATGGCAAGATAATAGATTCACTTTTAGTTCCTCCTGTAATCTTAACCCATTTCTGAATATCAGGTTAATGTCTATTCTAAACATTTAAGTGATATGAAGACTACTACAGTATGTGTGAGAATAAAAATACAATAGGCACCATTGAACTTCCAATGAATCATGTGGAGTTTCAACAGCCATCAGCTGTTTAGCAACACCATGAGATTAGACCTGGGTGTTGGCCATTTATTGTGGACAGGACCACCTATCTATTATATTATTTCATCACATTACCACAATTAGGGATACAATTAAAATGACAATAGCATTGACACCTGATTGCATGATTGGAATATTCTTTATAAAGCTCACATGCACATATGATGGACCAGTACAAGATTCACAATCAGATGGTCATCGTGACTGTAATTACTTGCGTGATTGTTATTTTTAAACTCAAGGTATACTTTTCTTCACAGGAGACACTGTTCAATTTCATAAGTAGCAATAATTCATCTAAACTGCTTCTACTAAAACTTATACACAATTTTGTTTTTGTGCTTTTTCTTCTTTCAGCTATGAAACGGCTCATCCTGGTCCTGTGCTTCATAGCACTGTGTTCCTCCTTCCCGGTAGGTCACCAGATTATGTGTCATGGTATGTCCTGTAATTATAGTATTGGAAAAGGCTGAACCTGGGCCCAGAGCAGCACAAGTTCAGCTACATTGGTTCAGTGTATAACATGACTTTATTGATTTCCAAAGGCAGGGGAGGTGCATGAGCGTGTTAAACGATCCAGCAGCAGTGACGAGGTCAGTATACAGCTCTGATAATCTCACTCACCACACAGATAATTATAACTGTCTTTATGGACTATACTATCACTATATTCTTTGTCCCAAGCAGGATATGAATATGATGATGCAAATGTTGCTGATACGACCTCCTATCGTACCTCCCATCGTCCCCCCACTTGGGAAATGAGATGGGAAACTTCCAACGAGGAAAATACACCTCAATTCTTTTTGTACATTTGTATTCACTGTGTGCCAATAAACAGCAAGTGAACAAGAACATGGCTTGATTGTAATGTTTTGTATTATAACTACTGGGAATTAATTTACTCCATTTTGTATACTCAAATTGTAAAGAATGGGTAAAGTCTCTCTCCCTCTCTCTGACACACACGTGTCAAGTATTGTTGTGCAGTACTAACTATACTTACAGTGAACAGAGACAGGAAGGTGAGATTAGCGAGAAGGAATACAATACAGAGTAGATGACATACAGCAAACAGTGTGTGTGAGCGTGCGTGCGTGCATGCGCTCGCGCGTGTGTGTGTGTGTATGTGTATGTGTATAACTGCATAAACTGCCTAATCTCTGGGTATCATGTTGAAGAAGCTGCTGAATAAACATGGGCAGGTAGTTAGCAAAGGCACTATGGTCTGGTCTGTCTATCTCCTCATGCCACGGCTATCTGACAACCTCTGGAGGAGAGCAGCATCAACTGCATCCTCGTTTATGCTTCCTTTGCTGTACGCCATGTCTGTTTGCAGAAGGTGCAGATGCTACAGAACAAATTGGAGAAGGGGGCACAGATTTGGAACAACTTTAGTCCTATTTTATTCTTTCAAACAAGTAAACTGTGTGTGTGTGTGTGTTCCGGTACAGGTTCCAGGATCAGGTTTAATTTCAATCCTTATTTTATCACGAAAACAAATTGCAAAAATTGAATTGTTCTTGTAGATCGGATCTGATCTGATGAAAGTTATTAGTGAATAGAATTTTTAATAATGATTATTTATTACAGGATTTATAAGAAAAACTTTTTAAAAAGCAGATCCACAAGCTTACAACGCGTCGCATTGCAACACGTTATCAGCTTTTAGATCAGCCATTTTTGTATAGCTTAAGCATAAAATAAGGTTAAAGTGGTTAAACTGATAGTGATGCTATTAACACATTTTAGTGGGGACCCCCTGGAACCCCCTTAAGGACCCTGGTGGTCCCCAGACATAACTTTGATTGGATAAAATTGGAAATTAAACTGAAACTGAAACGAAAATGCATTTTCTGTTTTATAAAGAGCTGGAGAGACAAGGAGACTAATTTTACTGAACAAACACTCTATAGCAATGAGTACTATCAGAATATAGAGCTATTTAACACTTATTTTAACCAAAGAAAATCACTTATCCTACCTTTAACTTGTGTGGGGATTTTTGGTTACAACTGTTACTCTCAGTAACAGAGTAAATGCATGTTGGTTCAGGGTCTCGCCCCTTAAAGAGTGACGTAGTCACACTTTGGTTTATTCAAAATTATTATTATTAATAGTATCCATTTAGTCACATTTGGTTAGAAACAATGTTAACATTTAAAAAAAAAAGGTGGGAACATTAAGATAAGTAACACTACCTTGTTTTACTGGTCTATCCATCAGTATAGTCATTACTCTAGAAGTGCATTAACAGCTTCATCAAATGATTTTTTCTGTCTGAATGCTATGGGATAATTCTAGTATAGGTTATGAGTAAATAGGGGGCAGTTTATAGGATTTCTAACACAATGGGCTACTGCTTGCTTCATAACAAGCTTCTTTTCAAAACAGACCAACTCTTAGAAGAATAAAATGGCAGTCAACAATCTTGTGCTGAGATGTACAGTCAAATCAAATCCCAATATACCCTAGCAACCTCATATTATACCATAGTAACCACTGTTTTACCCTAGCTGCCAACTGTTTCACCCTAGAAACCAACTCACAAAACTTAATTTAACACTGAGGATCACATTAAATCTTTTCACATTACAACTATTCACTCCTATCTCTCAACATAATTAGACAGACACCAAAATGATTCTGACATATTCTTTATTGCATTCACAAATATTAAACCATGAAGTATGTCTTTACAATCCATTACTTCATTGTGCTCCCCTCTATCGCCCTGGAGGAGGAACTACTGGTGGTACTACTGGAGGCCGAAGGAACAAGAGCATGCGTAGGATTGATTGCTGAAAGAGATAAGATAATATTATGACAGCAAACTCCAGCAAAGATGTGATTCATAACCATATGTTATAAAATCATCTGCAAATACTGACCTCTTCGCTTGAACTTCGCTTCACAATGACATGACCAGTGTCCCGATCAGCCTTTAAAAGTAGAAAGATTGTTTTAAAAATGAGTACATGGATAGTTTACAGTTCCTGTACAGTTCATGTTTGTACTATGTACAATAATGTCTGGTAAGTCTTACCTCACAGCTGGACAGAAGTATGAGGAAGCCAACAAGAGCAATAATCTTCACTCCAAATAACTGCATCTAAAAATACAATATATAATAATGAACAAAGAAAACGCAATAACACTAAACATGACAAAAACTAAGCATATAGTATGAGAAAAATAGATCTATGTATGCCCATACCTTCTTGACCATCGCAGTACTCTCCTTTCAAAGTCCTTGATTTCAGTCTGGTATAGTAATCAATACAAGTCCAATATTCGGTCCAGTATTTATATTGACTTTCAGCCAATCACAATTCTTATTATTAATGGGGTTTATATATTTTGCAATTGTATGTGTTACTGTATATAGCTTGTTGTCTAAGTGCAACATGTAGCTGTGGCTTAGCAAAACAAGCTTCAGAGTAGCTTATTAATCCATGTTCAGCCACAGAGAGGAGTTAAAAAGTATTAAGAGCATTGGTGTATGGTTGCATGCCATGACCAGCCGTGTGTCTTAATGTGACAATAACATTTAAAAATAAATTGGATATGTTGTTCAAAATGACACTGGAATTTTGTGGGTGCAAAGACCTGCATCACCAAAAACAAACAGCACAGTACAGTACTGTATAATACAGTTCTGTGATTGTTTATCATCACCAAGTCTAGACCTGGAAATAGTTGTGAACATAATTAATGTTGTACATTATAGTGTGTGGATAATAGTTTCTAAGGAGCTGAATAATATTGCCCATTATAATAGTAATAGTAAAACCAAATCGTTCACAACTATCAGCATATCAAGCCAACTTTGCATCAGTGCCTCAAAAATCAACAGACAACAAAATGTATTTCACGTGTTCTTTATTGTAGTTACATATATCACTCCTTTAAGTAAAGTATCACACTTTACAATGTTGTGTTTCCTCTATCGCCCTGGAGGAGGTGCGGGTGGGGCCCACGCCCGGAGGTATGGGAGGGAGTAAAGCATGCGTAGGTAAGATGAGCCATAGCCATAGTAGCGCTACAAGAAAAAAGGCCATGTTTTTGTAATAGCAGATCACAAAAGAAGATGCAGCTTTCAAACTATTTAAAACAATAAGATATTTAAGCCAACAACTAGACTGCACAGATCCATTACAAAATATTCACCTCGTAGCTCCCACCGGAACGCTTCTCAATGACATGATGACCATGGTCACGATCAGCCTTTAAAAGCATGCAGAACAGTTTTTTAATAATTCAGAAAATTTATATTTACAGTTTACATCACAACCTTGTTGTGATGTCTGGTACCTCTTTAAAACAGATTTTGCTCTCGCATCCGGGGAGTGTGTGTGTGCCCAATTTCACGAGAGAGAGAGACAGAGAGAGAGAGAGAGAGAGAGAGAGAGAGAGAGAGAGAGAGTATGCACTTTCTGAGTATAGAAGTACCCCCAAGCACCCTAGGGCTACTATTACCCCATTTGTTAAACAGCGTATTAGAAAATACTGACCTCATGGCTCGAACGCTTCTCAATGACATGATCATGGCCACGATCAGCCTTTAAAAGAAGCAGAAAAAGTTTTCAATAACTCATTAAATAGATATTTACAGTTCCAAATGTCCTTGTTCTGGTACCATAAGTCTTACCACACAGCTGGATAGTAGTATGAAGAAGCCAACAAGTGCAAGAATATTCTCCAAATAACTGCATCTAAAAAAAAAGAGAACGATGCAGTATTTATTAATATAATAATAATGATAATAATAATCATAATAATGTGATCCATATTTCTGTCTACAATATGAATTGATACAGGATATACACTATCCTTCCAATTCTGTTCACACTTGGTCTAACTCTTTTATGCTTATATTAAAAATGTTTGTTTAATATGATTTGTTACCTTTTCTCTTATCTCGCTGTACTGTATGTAATTCTGTGTCTAAGAGCAAAGCACCAAGTAAAATTCCTTGTATGTGATCAAAATTTGCCAATAAACAGATTCCAACTCTGATTCTAAAAATGCAGTAACTATGCAAAATACAAATGAATATGATATAGGATAAAAAAATAATGTTTCTATATTATTTTACCTTGAAAGTGGTATTCCAATCCGTTTTCCAAATCAGTGTATTCAGAGGTGTGGTGTACTCAACAATGCAATTTTGATTTGTGCAGCGCATTCTGTACAGTACTTATAGTGTCTTTCAGCCAATCACAATTATTATTGTAAATATGTTGCTATTTTTTGTGTTATTGTATCTTCTATGTTTTAGTCTAACATGTATCCTTGCAAAACAGACAGATAAGTGTCAAAGTAGCTTTTTAATCCATGTTCAGCCACAGGCAGGAGTTAAAAAGTATTAAGAGCATTGGGTTGCATGCTATGACCAGTCATGTGTCTTGTGACTGATGTGACTGAACATATTACAATACCGGTGGATTTATTGCTATCAACCAAAATTAATGAAATTATGGGTGCGGAGAACTGGATCATAGCTAGCAGCCTCAAATCCTTTCAGGCAGTGGTGGCCTAAAGGTTAGAGGAGGGCCGAAAGGTGCCCGGACAGGCAGTAAAAATCTGAGTGGGGAAGTGAACGGCCATCACTTACCCCTCCCCCAGTGGCCAACAGTACTTTATGTGGTTGTACTGCATCAGTTCTCAGGTTTTAATGTGTGTGTCTGTGTGAATCACATCATTTATGATATCAACAAGAGGACATGGTTCCAAACAATCCCTAAACAAAATGCAAAAGACAACAAAGTGCATCTTGTTCTTTATTGTACTTGCTGATGTTATATTAAGTAATGTTTCATTACTCATGAAGAAGGGGTTGTAGGTGGAGATGGACGCACAGATGCAGAGGGAGAAGGTGGAGGTCCAGGTGGACATGGAGCTCTTTAACCAACGACTGGTGGTGGAGGAGGTGGTGGTGCGGGTCCAGAGGGTCGAGGTCTGAAGGGTCCACGACGTGGAGGTGGAGGTCCATAGGGTCCGGGTGGAGGTGGTGGAGGTCCATAGGGTCCATAGGGTCCCGGTGGAGGTGGTGGAGGTCCATAGGGTCCGGGTGGAGGAGGAGGTGGATATGGAAAAGGACCACCAGTTTTAGGTGGAGCCAATACACGGAATAAATCATAGACCTTTTCTACGATTCTCCAGAGCATTTCCATGGCGTCACCGTAGTCAACCTACAGAAGAAAAAGAAAAACAACATAATGTACAACTATAAATGTATTTAACTTGTGCATGTGATACAACCATCCTTTGCATGTATACAGTCCATACACTGACCTCTTCACTCTCCATGCCAGGATCAGGAGTAGGAGGAGGAGGAGGAGACATAGCCTTCAAAAGCAAAGCAAAGATATTGTTACATAAATGCAGTACCATTGTGTTATGAATTCCAAAATGTCCTTATTGTAATGTCTGATACATTGCATTGGACTTACCAAGCAGCCGGAGAGAAGTGCCAGGAAGACTCCAAGGGCAACAGTCTTCATTCCAAATGCCCCCATCTACAAACAGCGATATAAATTCACTCATTCATCTCAATAAAACATGAAATTACTCAAGTTTCTTTATTATATTTATTATTATTATTTGTATTCATATATTTAAGAGTAGCCAATACATTTTGCACCTCCGTCCTATAACTCCTATTCAACATTCCCTGTAGAGGTGCTGCCCCAGCCCGTAGGAGTATGTGCAGCAAAGATTACCCCCCTCCCGACTTTCCTCCCCGAACACGGCCAATTGCATTTATATGGACGTTCAGCGAAACTGGATGCTTCGTGGTAGATTTAAACCCCTATACTCAGCGCAGGTGAGCAGGTACTTTTAGCCATGCTGCAGCCTTCTATTGAGCACCCTCTAATGAATGAAAGCAATGTCTCTTGACTGGTACTTAAGGGTGATCATACCTTCTTGAATCCTGTGATGTTGTTCAGTTCCCAAGTCCTTGAATGAGTCCTTGCTGTGATACAATCGTCAATGCAAGACACACAAAGAAGATGCAGCTTTCAAACTATTTAAAACAATAAGATATTTAAGCCAACAACTAGACTGCACAGATCCATTACAAAATATTCACCTCGTAGCTCCCACCGGAACGCTTCTCAATGACATGATGACCATGGTCACGATCAGCCTTTAAAAGCATGCAGAACAGTTTTTTAATAATTCAGAAAATTTATATTTACAGTTTACATCACAACCTTGTTGTGATGTCTGGTACCTCTTTAAAACAGATTTTGCTCTCGCATCCGGGGAGTGTGTGTGTGCCCAATTTCACGAGAGAGAGAGACAGAGAGAGAGAGAGAGAGAGAGAGAGAGAGAGAGAGTATGCACTTTCTGAGTATAGAAGTACCCCCAAGCACCCTAGGGCTACTATTACCCCATTTGTTAAACAGCGTATTAGAAAATACTGACCTCATGGCTCGAACGCTTCTCAATGACATGATCATGGCCACGATCAGCCTTTAAAAGAAGCAGAAAAAGTTTTCAATAACTCATTAAATAGATATTTACAGTTCCAAATGTCCTTGTTCTGGTACCATAAGTCTTACCACACAGCTGGATAGTAGTATGAAGAAGCCAACAAGTGCAAGAATATTCTCCAAATAACTGCATCTAAAAAAAAAGAGAACGATGCAGTATTTATTAATATAATAATAATGATAATAATAATCATAATAATGTGATCCATATTTCTGTCTACAATATGAATTGATACAGGATATACACTATCCTTCCAATTCTGTTCACACTTGGTCTAACTCTTTTATGCTTATATTAAAAATGTTTGTTTAATATGATTTGTTACCTTTTCTCTTATCTCGCTGTACTGTATGTAATTCTGTGTCTAAGAGCAAAGCACCAAGTAAAATTCCTTGTATGTGATCAAAATTTGCCAATAAACAGATTCCAACTCTGATTCTAAAAATGCAGTAACTATGCAAAATACAAATGAATATGATATAGGATAAAAAAATAATGTTTCTATATTATTTTACCTTGAAAGTGGTATTCCAATCCGTTTTCCAAATCAGTGTATTCAGAGGTGTGGTGTACTCAACAATGCAATTTTGATTTGTGCAGCGCATTCTGTACAGTACTTATAGTGTCTTTCAGCCAATCACAATTATTATTGTAAATATGTTGCTATTTTTTGTGTTATTGTATCTTCTATGTTTTAGTCTAACATGTATCCTTGCAAAACAGACAGATAAGTGTCAAAGTAGCTTTTTAATCCATGTTCAGCCACAGGCAGGAGTTAAAAAGTATTAAGAGCATTGGGTTGCATGCTATGACCAGTCATGTGTCTTGTGACTGATGTGACTGAACATATTACAATACCGGTGGATTTATTGCTATCAACCAAAATTAATGAAATTATGGGTGCGGAGAACTGGATCATAGCTAGCAGCCTCAAATCCTTTCAGGCAGTGGTGGCCTAAAGGTTAGAGGAGGGCCGAAAGGTGCCCGGACAGGCAGTAAAAATCTGAGTGGGGAAGTGAACGGCCATCACTTACCCCTCCCCCAGTGGCCAACAGTACTTTATGTGGTTGTACTGCATCAGTTCTCAGGTTTTAATGTGTGTGTCTGTGTGAATCACATCATTTATGATATCAACAAGAGGACATGGTTCCAAACAATCCCTAAACAAAATGCAAAAGACAACAAAGTGCATCTTGTTCTTTATTGTACTTGCTGATGTTATATTAAGTAATGTTTCATTACTCATGAAGAAGGGGTTGTAGGTGGAGATGGACGCACAGATGCAGAGGGAGAAGGTGGAGGTCCAGGTGGACATGGAGCTCTTTAACCAACGACTGGTGGTGGAGGAGGTGGTGGTGCGGGTCCAGAGGGTCGAGGTCTGAAGGGTCCACGACGTGGAGGTGGAGGTCCATAGGGTCCGGGTGGAGGTGGTGGAGGTCCATAGGGTCCATAGGGTCCCGGTGGAGGTGGTGGAGGTCCATAGGGTCCGGGTGGAGGAGGAGGTGGATATGGAAAAGGACCACCAGTTTTAGGTGGAGCCAATACACGGAATAAATCATAGACCTTTTCTACGATTCTCCAGAGCATTTCCATGGCGTCACCGTAGTCAACCTACAGAAGAAAAAGAAAAACAACATAATGTACAACTATAAATGTATTTAACTTGTGCATGTGATACAACCATCCTTTGCATGTATACAGTCCATACACTGACCTCTTCACTCTCCATGCCAGGATCAGGAGTAGGAGGAGGAGGAGGAGACATAGCCTTCAAAAGCAAAGCAAAGATATTGTTACATAAATGCAGTACCATTGTGTTATGAATTCCAAAATGTCCTTATTGTAATGTCTGATACATTGCATTGGACTTACCAAGCAGCCGGAGAGAAGTGCCAGGAAGACTCCAAGGGCAACAGTCTTCATTCCAAATGCCCCCATCTACAAACAGCGATATAAATTCACTCATTCATCTCAATAAAACATGAAATTACTCAAGTTTCTTTATTATATTTATTATTATTATTTGTATTCATATATTTAAGAGTAGCCAATACATTTTGCACCTCCGTCCTATAACTCCTATTCAACATTCCCTGTAGAGGTGCTGCCCCAGCCCGTAGGAGTATGTGCAGCAAAGATTACCCCCCTCCCGACTTTCCTCCCCGAACACGGCCAATTGCATTTATATGGACGTTCAGCGAAACTGGATGCTTCGTGGTAGATTTAAACCCCTATACTCAGCGCAGGTGAGCAGGTACTTTTAGCCATGCTGCAGCCTTCTATTGAGCACCCTCTAATGAATGAAAGCAATGTCTCTTGACTGGTACTTAAGGGTGATCATACCTTCTTGAATCCTGTGATGTTGTTCAGTTCCCAAGTCCTTGAATGAGTCCTTGCTGTGATACAATCGTCAATGCAAGACACATTTTCATGATGGTATATATAGTGTTATTTAGCCAATCACAGTTATCATTAAAGAGGTTATGTATTTAGCAATCTTGGGTGTTCTACTTGTATATTGAGTTGTCTGGGTGTGGGTAGAACTGCAAAACAAATACAGGTTTGAGCAGCTTATTAAATCTCATGGAGTTACAAAGAGCAATTAAAAATTACTGAGTAAACTTACTGTTGGTTGCACGCCTTGTGACTGATAAGATTTTGAAATTGTGGATATGTTTTAGTGCGGAACTGCATAATGGCGCCCAGCCATTTCAAAACAATGCAATCCACTTGTGACGGCACCAGTGGTGTGTTCTAGGTTTTTTCGGAGGGATACGATAATCATTCCCTGCACGACATGCGAGTGGTCGTGGAGATACGCTAGCGCATTTTCAATGGATGAAATGGTTAGTAGAGGGCTACGCTTGGCTACAAACATTTTCTGCAGGTCACACTCGTATATAGTGTAGAACACACCACTGGATGGCACCAATACTATATTGTATGTGTACATTTACAATATGTATGGTGTGTGCGCGCGTGCGTGCGTGTGTGTGTGCGTGTGTGTGTGCGTGCGTGCGTGTGAGGGCAAAGAATGATTTTATACATAATGGTTATATCAAGTGTACTAACATGAGACTTAACCTACTGTAACAGTGCTGATTGAATATGTTAATAACATGCTCACATAATTTGGTTTGTTTGTTTTTGTACAACTTTATTATTGGATTTAAAAAAAAAAAGAATAACAGTTTGCAGTGTCATTTTTCCTGAAGTGTCATTATTGCCCCCCCCCCCCGGTCAATTAATGCTGGTACAGACACACAATGTCATTTGTTTGCTTTTTAATAGTGCTGTTTAAATAAATCTGTCAGTGATTGTTCATACAAAAGCCTGTCCGTCTCTCTACTGTCAAATACAATACCTAGCCCCCAGGGCTGTGTACTGAGCCCTCTCCTCTACTCCCTGTACACCTACGACTGTGCAGCCACACACAGCTCCAACGTCATCATCAATTACGCGGATGACACGACTGGGATGGGCCTGATTGATAATGACGACGAGACGGCCTACAGAGCAGAGGTTGGAACACTGATACAGTGGAGGAAAACAACCTTGCTCTTAACATCGATAAGACTAAGGAGCTCATCGTGGACTTTAGGAGGTCGGAGAGAGAGCATCCACCTGTTCACATCAATGGTGTTGCAGTGGAACAGGTCGATGACTTCAAGTTCCTCGGAATACACATTTCGAGGAACCTCAAGTGGGCCACGCATACCACACAGGTCTTGAAAAAGGCCCAACAAAGGCTCTACTGCCTCCGGCGTCTGAAGGAGTTCAGAGTGAGCCCCCGCATCCTCAGAGCGTTCTACAGCAACACTTTCGAGAGTATCCTGACGAGTGGCACCACCGCCTGGTTTGGAAACTGTACCACAGCTGAACGCAAGGCACTACAGAGAGTGGCGCAAACGCATCGTGGGTGGTGAGCTTCCCATTCTCCAGGGCATATACGAGAGACGATGTGTGGCCAAGGCCGGAAGTATTATCAGGGACATTTACCACCCCAGCCATGGTCTGATCAAGCCACTGTGGGACCCAAGGCCAGGCAAACGACACAGGCGCATCGGGAACAGCACCACCAGACTCTTGAATAGTTTTTATCCAGCAACAAATAGACTGCTGAATAGTAGCTATAAGCCTGTGGCCAATGTGCACTGAACTCAACTGTGTTTTAATGCACAGACTGATCTGATCTATGTTTTATGTTTTAATAGGACTCTCCTTTATAGATGCACTTATGTCTCGTAAATTATTATTCACATTAGTCACTTTTTCTTACATGCACTATACTGTACTTCTATTCTCTTTATATATTTTACCTGCATTAATGGGCCTGCACAATTAAGCTTTTCACCCATATTACTTGTAATGTGATGTGACAATAAAGTTTGATTCTGATTCTGAACTTGTGTGGGGATTTTTGGTTACAGTCAGTAACAGAGTAAATGCATGTTGGCTCAGGGTCTCTCCCCTCAAATAGAGTGGCTTAGTAACACTTTGGTTTATCCAAATGTATTATTATTGATAGTACCCATTTAGTCACATTTGGATGGAAACCATTTTAACATTTCAAAATAGGTGGGAACTTTAAGATAAGTAACACTACCTTGTTTTACTGGTCTATCCATCAGTAGTCTAGTCATTACTCTAGAAGTGCAGCTTCATAAAATGATTTTGCTGTCTAGATGCTAGATGTGATAAATACAGTGTACATAGCAATAGGTCATGAGTAAATAGAGGGGCAATTTATAGGATTGCCAACACAATGGGCAACTGCTTCATAACAAGCTTCTTTTCAAAACAGATCAACTCTCAGAAGTACGAAATGGCAGTATGAAATGGCAGTTAACAATCTTGTGCTGAGATGTACAGTCAAATCAAATCCCAATATACAATAGCAACCTCATATTATACCATAGTAACCATTGTTTTACCCTAGTTGCCACCTGTTTCACCCTAGAAACCAACTCACAAAACTGTTAATTTAACACTGAGGATCACATTAAAACTGTTCACATAAAACTATTCACTCGTATCTCTCAATATAATTAGACATACACCAAAATGATTCTGACATGTTCTTTATTGCATTCACAAATGTTAAACCATGAAGTATGTCTTTACAATCCAGGACTTCATTGTGCTCCCCTCTATCGCCCTGCAGGAACTACGGGTGGTACTACTGGAGGCCGAAGGAACAAGAGCATGCGTAGGATTGATTGCTGAAAGAGATGAGATAGTATTATGACAGGCAAAGATGTGGTTCATGACAATATAATGTTATAAAATCAATTGCAAATACTGACCTCTTCGCTTGAACTTCGCTTCACAATGACATGACCAGTGTCACGCTCAGCCTTTAAAAGTAGCAGAAAGATTGTTTTAAAAATGTGTACAGTGGATAGTTTACAGTTCCTGTACAGTTCATGTTTGTACTAGTATATACACAGTAATTATGTCTTACCTCACAGCTGGACAGAAGTATGAGGAAGCCAACAAGAGCAATAATCTTCACTCCAAATAACTGCATCTAAAAATACAATAATGAAAAGAAAAAAATAAATGAACAAAGAAAACGCAATAACACTAAATATAACAAAAACTAAGAAAATAGATCTATGTATGCCCATACCTTCTTGACCATGGCAGTACTCTCCTTTCAAAGTCCTTGATTTCAGTCTGGTATAGTAATCAATACAAGACCAATATTCGGTCCAGTATTTATATTGACTTTCAGCCAATCACAATTCATATTGTTAATGGGGGTTATATCTTTTGCAATTGTGTGTGTTACTGTATATAGCTTGTTGACTGAGTGCAACATGTAGCTGTGGCTTAGCAAAACAAGCTTCAGAGCAGCTTATTAATCCATGTTCAGCCACAGAGAGGAGTTAAAAAGTATTAAGAGCATTGGTGTATGGTTGCATGCCATGACCAGCCGTCCCGTGTGTCTTAATGTGACAATAACATTAAAAAATAGCTTGGATATGTTGTTCAAAATGATACTGGAATCATGTGGGTGAAAAGACTTACAGTAAAGTACAGTAAGTACAGTACAGTATGATACAGTTCTGTGATTGTTTATCATCACAAAGTCTAGACTTTGAAATTGTTGTGAACATAATTAATGTTGTACATTCTATAATGGTGTGAGGATAATAGTTTGAATGATAAAGGAGCTGAATAATATTGCCAATTATAATTTTACTAAGCAAAACCAAATCATTCTATCAGCATATCAAATCATCTTTGCATCAGTGCCTCAAAAATCAACAGACAACAAAATGCATTTCACGTGTTCTTTATTGTAGTTACATATATCACTCCTTTAAGTAAAGTATCACACTTTACAATGTTGGGTTTCCTCTATCGCCCTGGAGGAGGTGCGGGTGGGGCCCACGCCCGGAGGTATGGGAGGGAGTAAAGCATGCGTAGGTAAGATGAGCCATAGCCATAGTAGCGCTACAAGAAAAAAGGCCATATCTTTGTAATAGCAGACCACAAAAAAAGATGCAGATTTCACAATATTTAAACCAATAAAATATTTAAGCCAACAACCAGGCTGCACAGATCCATTACAAAATATTCACCTCGTAGCTCCCACCGGAACGCTTCTCAATGACATGATGACCATGGTCACGATCAGCCTTGAAAATCATGCATATTTTTTTTTATAATTCATTAAATTGATATTTACATTTTACATGTCCTTGTTGTGATGTCTGGTACCTCTTTAACAGGTTTTATCAATGTGCAATAAATTGTTCATAACCACTATCAGGAGAGAGTGAGAGAGAGAGAGAGAGAGAGAGAGAGAGAGAGAGAGAGAGAGAGAGAGAGAGAGAATACACTTTCTGAGTACCCCTAGAAGTACCCCCAAGTACCCAGGGCTACTATAGTTCTATAGTCTACAGTAGCAGTTTGTGAAACACTGTATTAGGATATACTGACCTCTTGGCTTGAACGCTTCTCAATGACATGATCATGACCACGATCAGCCTTTAAAAGCAAGCAGAAAGAGTTTTCAATAACTCATTAAAAATATATTTACATGTCCTTGTTGTGAGGTCTACCAAGTCTTACCACACAGCTGGATAGTAGTATGAAGAAGCCAACAAGTGCAAGAATCTTCATTCCAAATAACTGCATCTAAAAAAAGAGAATGACACAGTATTTATTGATAAAATTATAATAATAAGTGTAATAATAAGGGTAATAATAATAATAATAATTATTATTATTATTATTATTAATTAACACTATAACATGATACAGCACTACCCTTCCAATACTGTTCACAACACTGTTTATATATATATTTTTAAATAATTAAATATTAATAATATAATATGATGTTTCTTTTTTATATGATTTGATACATTTTCTCTTATCTCGCTGTGTTGTATGTAACTCTGTGTCTAAGAGCAAAGCAC
Organism: Gymnoscopelus microlampas; assembly: GCF_963454915.1. Taxonomy (NCBI): domain Eukaryota; kingdom Metazoa; phylum Chordata; class Actinopteri; order Myctophiformes; family Myctophidae; genus Gymnoscopelus; species Gymnoscopelus microlampas. Next base: position 26,900,013 of record NC_139939.1, read on the forward strand.
CAAGTCAAATCCCTTGTATGTGACCAAACTTTGTCAATAAACTGATTCTAAAAATGCAAATACAAATGTATATGGTATAGGATAAAAGATAATGTTTTTATGGCAATTTACCTTGAAAGTGGTATTCCAATCCGCTTTCCAAATCAGTGTATTCAGAGTTGTGGTGTACTCAACAATGCAATTTTAATTTGTGCAGCATTTTGCACAGTATTTATAGTGTCTTTCAGCCAATCACAATTATTATTGTATATATGTTGCTATATTCTGTTATTCTATCTTCTATGTTTTAGTCTAACGTGTATCCTTGCAAAACAGAGAGATAAGTGTCAAAGTATCTTTTTAATCCATGTTCAGCCACAGGCAGGAGTTAAAAAGTATTAAGAGCATTGGTGAACGGTTCCATGCTATGACCAGTCATGTGTCTTGTGACTGATAACATATAAAAAAAACTGGTGAGCTTGGGTGCAGCGAACTGGATCATAACAGCCTCAAATCCTTTAGGGCAGCGGTGGCCTAAAGGTTAGAGGAGGGTATTTGTGACCGAAAGAAAGGTGCCCGGATAGGCAGGAAAAATCTGAGTGGGGAAGTGAACGGCCATCACTTACCCCTCCCCCAGTGGCCAACAGTACTGTATGTGGTTGTACTGCATCAGTTACAAGGTTTTAATGTGTGTGTCTGTGTGAATCACATCATTTACACTTTTATGATATCAGCCAGAGGACATAATTCCAAACAATCTCTAAACAAAATGCAAAAGACAACAAAGTGCATCTTACATGTTCTTTATTGTACTCGCTGATGTTAAGATTAAGGACATAGATTAAGGACATGGAGCTCTTTAACCAACGACTGGTCGTGGAGGAGCTATTGGTGCAGAGGGTGTAGCTGGAGGTCCAGGTCTATTGGGTCGAGGTCTGAAGGGTCCACGACGTGGAGGTGGAGGTCCATAGGGTCCGGGTGGAGGTGGTGGAGGTCCATAGGGTCCGGGTGGAGGTGGAGGAGGTCCATAGGGTCCGGGTGGAGGTGGTGGAGGTCCATAGGGTCCGGGTGAAGGGGGAGGTGGATATGGAAAAGGCCCAGGTGGAGGTGAAGACAATACACGGAATATATCATTGACCTTTTCTTCGATTCTCCAGAGTATTTCCATTGCGTCACCGGTTCCATTCTACAGAAGAAAAACAAAAACAACATATGATACAACATTAGATGTATATAATGTATGTTGCATGTGACAGTGATTTAACCATCCTTTGCATGCATACAGTCCATACACTGACCTCTTCACTCTCCATGCCAGGATCAGGAGTAGGAGGAGGAGTAGACATAGCCTTCAAAAGCAAAGCAAAGATAATGTTACATAAATGCAGTACCATTGTGTTATGAATTCCAAAATGTCCTTATTGTAATGTCTGATACATTGCATTGGACTTACCAAGCAGCTGGAGAGAAGTGCCAGGAAGACTCCAAGGGCAACAGTCTTCATTCCAAATGCCCCCATCTACAAACAGCGATATAAATGTATTCATTCATCTCAATAAAACATGAAAGTACTCAAGTTTCTTTATTATGTTTATTATTAATTTCGTTTATGTTTTTTAAGAGTAGCCAATATTTTTTGCACCTCCATCCTATAACTCCTATTCAACATTTCCTGTAGAGAGGTGCTGCCCCAGCCCGTAGGAGTATGTGCAGCAACAGAGATTACCCTCCCCGCCCGACTTTTCTCGAACACGAACAATTGCATTTATATGGACCCTCAGCCAAACTGGATGCTTCGTGGTAGATTTAAACCCCTATACTCTGCGCAGGTGAGCAGGTACTTTTACCCCTGTAGCACCTTCTATTAAGCACCCTCTAATGAATGAAAGCAATGTTTCTCTCTTGACTAGTACTTAAGGGTCATCATACCTTCTTGAATTGTGATGTTGTTCAGTTCCCAATCCTTGAATGAGTCCTTGCTGTGATACAGTCGTCAATGCAAGAAACATTTTCATGATGGTATATATAGTGGTATTGAGTTGTCTGGGTGTGGAACTGTGACTGTGCAAAACTGTGACCGTGCAAAACAAATACAGGTTTGAGCAGCTTATTAAATCTCATGGACTTACAAAGAGCAATTACAAATTACTGAGTAAACTGACTGTTATGGTTGCATGCCTTGTGACTGATAGGATTTTGAAATTGTGTGGATATGTTGCCATAAAATCTACAATTAAATACTATGGGTGTATACTAAGTGCAGAACTGCATAATAGCGCCCAGCCATTTCAAAACAATGCAATCCACTTGTGACTGTCTGTCCAGAGCTTGCAAACGGCACCAATACTATACTGTATGTGTGCGTGTGCGTGTGCGTGTGGGTGTGAGGGCAAAGAGTGAGGGCAAATAGTGAGTGATTTTATACATATATGGTTATATCAAGTGTAGGCCTACTGTATGTATCTGCTTTCTCTTGATAATTGCAGCTATAGTAACATTATACTTAACATACTGTAGCAGTGCTGATTGAATATGTTAATAACCTGCTCACAATTTGGTTTGTTTGTTTTTGTACAACTTTATATTTGGAGTTTTTTTTAAAACAAGTGTAGCACTGGCCCTTTAAGGAAAGTGCATAAAGAGGGGTGGCCAGGTTTGTGGCCTCCTGTCTAGCCAGAAGCCTGGTTTGAGTGTTTGTGAGAGAGACCTGGAGGCATGAGGGGTACTGACTAATTCTGAAACAAATGACAAGGTTTTTGTAACTCATTGTAACAATAGTGTATATATATAAGAGTTTAGATAGGCTGACAATATTAGGCCTGTTGTTAATTATACTAATAATATATCTGTACTTCCAGAAGCCTCCAGGTCCTTTGAGCAGCAGTACCCTGTGGCTGTGCAGGCCTTTATCAATTGGAGCCATGAGCACATAGTGACTATTTGGGTATGTTCGTTATTTTGCTGTATTTTGTCATCTTGCTATAGGAGCCTAATGAATAGATGAATTGGGATGAATTGTTGGAGGGTTGGTCTAATGCTTTATTATTTGATTTTTGTAGGAGCTGAACTAACATCACTGTTTTTCCCACCGTGCCATATATATATACACATATTATTTAGACTGAGTGCAATAGGGTTGACTGAGGACAGAGCTATACTGGGCCATTAAGTAGCATTGCATGATTTTGATTTTGGTTTTGCTTATTTGTAGTTTGTTTTGATTTGCTTATTTGCTTTTGGTTACTTATTTACTTTATTTTATTTTGGTTTTGCTTATTTGTAGTTTGTTTTGATTTGCTTATTTGCTGATTTTCTTTTGGTTACTTATTTACTTTATTTTATTTTGGTTTTGCGTTATTTGGATTTGATTTGTTTAATTTCTGTATATTTAGTTTAGAGGCCCAAGTAGGCCCCGAAGCCCTTACCCTTATTGCCCCTTTGCCTCTTGAGTTTAGTCCCTTTTGCAGAACTCTAATACTAACCGCTTTCTTTCTTCCTTTCTGTATTTTAACCTGACTATTTTTATACCAACTGTTGAATAAACTTGACACATTTGATACATCAGCCTCTGGTTCTGTTAATTCTGAACCCGTACCTTCCTGGGGAACTTTACCTTGTTCAGTCCTATATATCTATATATGGTTAATGTGTTTAAAGGATCCCTCACTCCTATATGTGTGGGTGGCGTAGTCATTGCTTTACATAGCGTAACATTTAATTTGCCATTAAAGTGGCAAATTAAATGTGAAACACGTCAACTATTAAGAAAACAAGAAATATGTTGACAAAGACACTCCATACATTTGGAAACATATTTTTATTTTAATCAATATCGTCTCCACTCCAGATAATGTCGGATCATTTTAAATATAGGCTAACTCTCACACACACACGAGCGTGTGAGCACACACATACAAAACATACTTGTGTACTGTACATACTGTACAGTACACAGTATTGGTGTAGTTTGTAAGCTTAGTCACAAGTGGCTTTCATTGTTTTGAAATGGCTGGGTACTATTATGCAGCTCTGCACACCCATATTTTTTTATTGTAGATTTTATGGCAACATATCCACACAATTTCTAAATCTGATTAGTCACAAGGCATGCAACCATAACAGTCAGTTTAAATTTTAATTGCTCTCTGTAACTCCATGAGATTTAATAAGCTTCTCAAACCTGTATTATATTTTGCAAGGTCACAGTTCCACCAAGACAACTCAATATAGCCTACAGTACAGTATAACACCCACCATTGCAAAAGATACAAACCTCCTTAATGATAACTGTGATTGGCTGAATAACACTATATATAACATCATGAAAATATGTCTTGCACTGACGACTGTATCACAGCAAGGACTGATTCAAGAACTTGGGAACTGAACTACACCATACGATTCAAGAAGGTATGATAAGAGAGTTATTCATTAGAGCAGCTGCTTCCCAAACTCTCCCCGGGACCCAAACTAGTGAAAATAGCCAAACTACAAGCTTACAACGCGTCGCAATGCGACACGTTGTGAGCTTGTACTTAATATTTTTATACAGACCAATTTGTATGGGTTGCGAGTAAATATTATTTACTCGCAAATATTATTGCGAGTAAATAATATTTACTCACGACCCATAAAAATTGGTCCGCGACCCACAAATGGGTCCCAAACCCAATTTTGGGGAAACAGTACAGTATAATAAGTACAGAGATGCTCCCGGTGGTGGCTTCTCACTGGCAGGTGAGCCGGAAGGGTACAACAGCAGTGGCAACACAGAAATGTGTGGGGAGGAATTAATTCACAACTAAATTGGGGAGAAAAAGGGGGCAATATATATATATATATATATATATAAATATAATAAGAAAATGACAAAACTTGAGTACTTTCATATGTTATTGAAATTAATTTCATGAAAATCACTTTTCGTAGATGGGGGCATTTGGAGTGAAGACTATTGCCCTTGGTGTCTTCCTGGTACTTCTCTCCAGCTGCTTGGTAAGATGTGGCCAATGCAATGTATCAGACATTACAATAAGGACATTTTGGAATTCACAACACAATGGTACTGCATTTATGTAACAATATCTTTGCTTTGCTTTTGAAGGCTTATGTGCCTCTTCCTCCTCCCGATCCTGGCATGGAGAGTCAAGAGGTCAGTGTATGGACTGTATGCATGCAAAGGATGGTTGTATCACATGCAACATTATACACATTTAATGTTGTATTACATGTTGTTTGTGTTTTTCTTCTGTAGAATGGAACCGGTGACGCCATGGAAATGATGCTCTGGAGAATCGAGGAAAAGGTCAATGATTTGTTCCGTGTATTGTCTTCACCTCCACCTGGGCCATATCCATATCCACCTCCCCCTCCATTCGGACCCTATGGACCTCCACCCGGACCCTATGGACCTCCACCACCTCCACCCGGACCCTATGGACCTCCACCTCCACGTCGTGGACCCTTTAGACCTCGACCCTCTGGACCCGCACCACCACCTCCTCCACCACCAGTCGTTGGTTAAAGAGCTCCATGTCCACCTGGACCTCCACCCTCTGCATCTGTGCGTCCATCTCCACCTACACCCCCTTCTCCACAAGTAATGTCATAACATCAGCAAGTACAATAAAGAACATTTAAGATGCACTTTGTTGTCTTTTGCATTTTATTTAGAGATGCTCTGGAATATGTCCTCTTGTTATCATAAAAGGGTAAATTATGTGATTCACACAGACACACACACATTAAAACCTTGGAACTGACCAGTACCACATACTGTTGGCCACTGAGCAGCTCCATGGAGAATTTGGAGGTTCAGTGCCTTGCTCAAGGGCACTTCAGCGGTGTTGGGGGAGGGTTAAGTGATGGCCGTTCACTTCCCCACTCACATTTTTCCTGCCTATCCGGGCACCTTTATTTCGGTCACAAATGCCCTCCTCTAACCTTTAGGCCACCGCTGCCCTAAAGGATTTGAGGCTGCTAGGTTATGATCCAGTTCTCCGCACCCATAATTCAAATTTTGGTTGATAGCAATAAATCCACCAGTATTTTAATATGTTATCAGTCACATCAGTCACAAGACACATGACTGGTCATAGAATGCAACCGTTCACCAATGCTCTTAATACTTTTTAACTCCTGCCTGTGGCTGAACATGGATTAAACATCTGCTCTGACACTTATCTGTCTGTTTCGCAAGGATACACGTTAGACTAAAACATAGAAGATACAATAACACACAAAATTGCAAAATATATACAATAATAATGTGATAATAATAATAATAAATGTGATTGGCTGAAAGACACTATAAATACTGTGCAGATTGCTGCACAAATTTAAATTGCATTGTTGAGTACACCACAACTCTGAATACACTGATTTGGAAAACGGATTGGAATACCACTTTCAAGGTAAATTAATATAGGAGCATTATTTATTTTATCCTTTATCATATACCTTTGTATTTTGCATAATTACTGCATTTTTAGAATCAGGGTTGGAATCTGTTTATTGGCAAAGTTTGGTCAATTACAAGGAATTTGACTTGGTGCTTTGCTCTGTAAAAGTTACATACAGTACAGTGAGATAAGAAAAAAGGTATCAAATCATAAAAAATAGTTTAATATACAGTAAGCATAAAAGAGTCAGACCAAGTGTGAACAGTATTGGAAGGGTAGTTTATATCCTGTATCATTTCATATTAGACAGAAAAATAGATTACAACATTATTATTATTATTATTATTACACTAATAAATACTGTGTCATTCCCTTTTTTTTAGATGCAGTTATTTGGGGTGAAGATTATTGCACTTGTTGGCTTCTTCATACTACTGTCCAGCTGTGTGGTAAGACTTATGGTACCAGGCACCACAACAAGTACATTTGGAACTGTAAATATCTATTTAATGAGTAATTGAAAACTCTTTCTGCTTGCTTTTAAAGGCTGATCGTAGCCATGATCATGTCATTGAGAAGCGTTCGAGCCATGAGGTTAGTATTTTCTAACACAGTGTTTCACAAATGGGGTACTAGTAGCCCCAGGGTGCTTGGGGGTACTTCTCTAGGGGTACTCAGAAAGTTTATTCTCTCTCTCTCTCTTTTTACTTTTACTTTGCTTTTAAAGGCTGATCTTGACCATGGTCATCATATCATTGAGAAGCGTTCCGGTGGGAGCTACGAGGTGAATATTTTGTAATGGATCTGTGCAGTCTAGTTGTTGGCTTAAATATTTTATTGGTTTAAATATTTTGAAAGCTGCATCTTTTTTTGTGGTCTGCTATTACAAAGATATGGCCTTTTTTCTTGTAGCGCTACTATGGCTATGGCTCATCTTACCTACGCATGCTTTACTCCCTCCCATACCTCCGGGCGTGGGCCCCACCCGCACCTCCTCCAGGGCGATAGAGGAAACACAACATTGTAAAGTGTGATACTTTACTTAAAGGAGTGATATATCTAACTACAATAAAGAACACGTGAAATGCATTTTGTTGTCTGTTGATTTTTGAGGCACTGATGCAAAGTTGGCATACTGTGTTTCTTATCATGATATGCTGATAGTTGTGAACGATTTGGTTTTACTTAGTAAAATTATATGGGCAATATTATTCAACTCCTTAGAAACCATTATCCACACACTATCATAGAATGTACAATATTAATTATGTTCACAACTACTTCAAAGTCTAGACTTAGTGATGATAAACAATCACAGAACTGTATTATACTGTACTGTTGTTGGTGCTAAAGGGTATTATGATGCAGGTCTTTGCACCCACATAATTCCAGTATCATTTTGAGAAACACCTCCAAAACTATTTTTAAATGTTATCGGTCACATTAAGACACACGGCTGGTCATGGCATGCAACCATACACCAATGCTCTTAATACTTTTTAACTCCTCTCTGTGGCTGAACATGGATTAATAAGCTGCTCTGAAGCTTGTTTTGCTAAGCCACAGCTACATGTTGCACTCAGACAACAAGCTATATACAGTAACACATACAATTGCAAAAAATATAACCCCCATTCACAATATGAAATGTGATTGGCTGAAAGTCAATATAAATATGCTGGACCGAATATTGGACTTGTATTGATTACTATACCAGACTGAAATCAAGGACTTTGAAAGGAGAGTACTGCCATGGTCAAGAAGGTATGGGCATAAATAGATTTATTTTTCTCATACTATATTCTTTGTTTTTGTTAGTTTAGTGTTATTGTGTTTTCTTTGTTCATTTTCATATTTTGTTCATTATTTTATTTTTTAGATGCAGTTATTTGGAGTGAAGATCATTGCTCTTATATGCTTCTTCATACTTCTGTCCAGCTGTGAGGTAAGACTTGCCAGACATCATTACTGTCCATATAGTACAAACATAAACTGTACAGGAACTGTAAAATATCTACTGTGCTAATTTGTAAAACAATCTTTCTGCTACTTTTAAAGGCTGATCGTGACACTGGTCATGTCATTGTGAAGCGAAGTTCAAGCGAAGAGGTCAGTATTTGCGGATGATTTTATAACATTATATTGTTATGAATCACATCTTTGCTGGAGTTCACTGTCACAATATTATTTTATCTCTTTCAGCAATCAATCCTACGCATGCTCCTGTTGTTTCCTCCAGTTGCTCCAGTAGTACCACCAGTAGTTCCTCCTCCAGGGCGATAGAGGGGAGCACAATGAAGTAATGGATTGTAACGACATACTCCGTGGTTTAACATTGTGAATACAATAAAGAACATGTCAGAATAATGTTGGTGTCTCAGTCTAATTATATTGAGAGATACGAGTGAATAGTTTTAATGTGATCTCGAAGGATAGTAAAATCCTCAGCGTTAAATTAAATGTAAAATCATAAATAAATGTGTGTATTCTAATAAATAGAGTTAGTTTCTAGGGTAAAACAGGTGGTAGCTAGGGTAAAACAGTGACTACTAGGTGGTTGCTAGGGTATATTGGGATTTTATTTAAGATTTAAGATTGTTAACTGCCATTTCATAGTGCCATTTAATACTTCTGGGAGTTGGTCTGTTATGAAAAGAACCTTGTTAAAAGGAGTAGCCTTTTGTGTTGCTATCCACAAGTTTCTTAGGGCATCACTTCCTGTCAATTTGATCGTTGATACCTGATCAAATCGACAGGAAGTGATACCCACAACGCCCTAGGAAACTTGTGGATAAACTGCACCTCTTTTTACTCATATCTAAACCTATTGCTGTGTACACTGCAATTATCACATCTAGCATCAAGACAGTAAAATTGTTTTGTGAAACTGTTAATGCTCAACACTTCTAGAGTAATGACTTGACTACTGATGGATAGACCAGAACAAAAAGGTAGTGTTACTTATCTTAATGTGCCCACCCATTTTGAAAATGTTAAATGGTTTCTAATACATAGTAGTAGGACCTCCATTCTTACCTTTTCTTTTGTGATCTTTATCATCAATCATCAATGAAATTCTACATTGTTCTACAGTCTACAGTGATTAAGTAATTCACACACATTTAACTACAGTACATTGTTGTAGTCAGAATTATTGTTGGTGTTTTGTATACAGGAGTATTAATTTAACTTTGGACGTGTAAAAAAGGTCCTTGACCCATATGTCAAATAGCATGAGGTGATGAAGGAAGGACGTGAAGTAGAACTCATAAGAAGACAACAGTGTGAAGAGAACCCTGTTCTTAGTCTATGTAATTACATAATCTGCTGTGGTGAAAGATGGACTGCAAATCTCTCTCTCTGTCTGTATGTCTGTCTGTCTAATAATGTCCAGCTCCCAGAGGTGCTGGACATTATGATAGAATAAAAGATGATCTTTTCAAAACGCAATGTTCATCTTAGGGAAATATGGAAAAAGATATTGATAAGGACAGACAGACAATAAGCTAAGACAAGAAAAAACAGTTAAAACAGTTGCATACAGGTAATGCACGGTTATTATATAAATTCCTAAAATGTTCAATATGCTAGGGTATTCAGTTTAAGCTCTTGTTGCAAGAGGTTCCAAGACTCAGGTGCACCAAAGCTGAAAGCAGTCTTTCCCAGTTCCGAAAAGGAACCAGAAGGACTAGCCAATTGCTGGAGCGAGTTAGAATGTGACTAGACACACACAGACACACACACACACACACACACACACACACACACACACACACACACACACACACACACACACACACACACACACTCACACTCACACTCACACTCACACTCACACTCACTCACTCCTGATACATGTCTTTATTCCATATTTTCCCTAAGATGAACAACGTGTTTTGTATAGATCATCTTTTATTATGTTATTTTCATTTAATTCCTGGTATGAAGTAATGTTTGTTTATACTTCCTACATACATACTGATAGAGTACATGCACTGTGCACATACAAAAACAAATTGACATAGATAACACGTGGCATGCATTGTTTTGTAATGACTGGGCACAATTATGTGGCTCTGTACCCATAACAGCCATAATAGTCTGTGCACAGTAATGTTTAATTGCTCTCTGTAACTCCATGAGGTTCAATAAGCTTCTCAAGCATATTTGTGTTACAAGGTTGCAGTTTCAACCAGACAACTCACTATATAACACCCTACATTGCAAAAGATATAAACCGCATGAATTCAAACTTTGATTGGATGAAAGACACTGTATATATGACGTATTGAAAGCTGGTCTTGCATTGATGACTATAAGCGTTTAATAGCAAGCGGCTCATTCAAGACTTGGAAACTGAGTAACACGATACCATTCAAGAGGGTATGATCACCCTTAAATACCAGTCAGAGTATAATAATTGCTTTTAGTGTTGTATTTTCATGTTTTATTGAGATTCCTTCATTTATATCACCAGGATGGGATCATTTGGAGTGATTTTTATTGCCCTTGCTGCCTTCCTGACACTTCTCTCCAGCTGCTTGGTAAGACTTGCCAATGCAATGTACCAGATATTACAAAAAGGGCATTTTTGGATTTCACAGCATAATGGTGCTGTATTTATGTAACAATCTGTTTGCTTTGATTTTGAAGGCTGCTCCACACCATCATCATGTCATTGAGGAGCGCTCAAGTGAGGTCAGTCTATGGACTGCAGTATATGCATGCAAAGGATGGCTGTATCACATACAAAAGTTATATACATTTATTGTTGTATTAAATTATGTTTTTGTCTTTCTTCTGTAGAAATGGATATATTGGTACTATTGGTGGTTGTGGGGCTAGGGCCCCCACCACCACCGCCATCACCACCTCCACCTGGGAAATGAGTTATGTCCTGTGAAACATTGGCTTAATATTAGCAATACAATAAATAACATTTTTAAGACACACTTTGTTGTCTTTGTGTATTTGTTGAGAGAGTTTTTGGTATACCCTGTAAATACTTTTAGTGTAAATTATCAGCATAGACATAGTACTGTAAATAGATTCTTTCTGGTAGAAGGTTACAGTGACTTGTATGTTTTTGAGGCTGCTAGGATTATAGGAAACGATCCAGTTTACCGCATATAGTTGAGAATAAACTTGGAATAAATTAAGGAAAAATATTCAAAGAAACTATCCCTTTAAATATGCTTTCAACCTTGGTGGATAACCCAGACCTATCAGCTGAGGGTGTAGGGCCCAGTCTCAAAACAGAGAGTAGGTATAAAAACGGTGTATGATCTTTTCGATAATGGGAACATTTGAATCGTTGAAAACTCAGTATAAGTATATTCCACTAAAGATGAAGAATAGACAATAAAATATGGGAAAGAATCCTGCTGTTGCCTTCCAGAATCTCAATATGTAACAGATACAGGGAGATGCAATATAATATTGTACATAATGTGACCATAGAACTAGATTCTATGGTCTATGGGAGTGCATACAAATTCAATATTCTGGAAGGCAATGTGCAAAGAAATTAGCAGGGTTATTGGACAACAGTTGGCCCCCAATCCCCATGCTTATTAGGAAGTATCCCAGATTCTTTGAAGGCGCATAAAGGAATAGTTCAATTATTTCTAATGTTAGCTAGGAAAGCAATAATGACAAAGTGGGTTGGAGATTAATCTCCATCTATTTGGCTGTGGAAATCTTTGATATCCGATGCTGCCACTCTAGAGAAATTGAGATACTGTATTAATGAGAGAGCGCACCTGTTCTCTAGAATCTGGCAGAAACCACTGAACTTGTTGAGCATAAAGCTTAAGGTGGTATGAAGACAACTGATTGTCATTGTCATTGTCACTGTCATGTTTAAGTTTAATATTTGTCTACTGCTCTAAAACTCTGACGATTACCTTGGTGAATGTTGTACGAAACAAATGATCTGCAATTCTATGTACATCTATAGATCCGCTGAATGCTGTTCATACCCCCATGGACCAAAACATGTGAAAATGCAAATAATGTATCTAAGGACCTGAGCTGTATGTGTGTGTATATTTTCTTTTTTGTTAAAAAATCAATTACAAAAAAAAAGAAGAAAAAAAAAGGATACGATCCAGTTCTCTGCACCCATAACTCCATTCCATTATTCCATTTTGTTTGATAGCAATAAATCCACAGTATTCAGTATTTTTCAAATGTTATCAGTCACATCAATACTCGGTCATGGCATGCAGGTGATGCAGCCTACTGACTGTACCAATGTTCTTAATACCTTTTAACTCCTGCCTGTGGCTGAACATGGATTAAAAAGTTTCGCAATATGTTTTGCAAGGGTATGTTAAAAAAGATACCATTACGCACACATTATCAAACTAGAAAAAGTGCTCCTCGGAGCACAGGTCTCCGCCAGGTCAGGTAGGTTGTCGTGGCCTCCTGGTGGCGCTATAATAGGCCAATGTGAAAAGGGTGCCCATTCTTCTTAGGGCTTTGATGGCAGTCGGACACTGCATTCATGATTTGAGGCATTTTGTTCCATTTTCTTTTTTTGTTAAATTAGACCTGCTGGTGGCGCTATAATAGGGCAATGTGGAAAGGGTGGCAACCGTGGCATGTCTTCCTCAATGTAGTGCGAATGTGTGTGCAAAGTTTCACTGCAATCGGACGCTGCGTTCATGATTTGCGGCATTTTGTTCAAAACGACCAATCCTGCAAACTTTGGAAGCCAACCTTAGCCAATCAGGATGGAATATGGAAAATCAGACAGATCCGTGTTGATCACATGACTATAGAGATACGGTGTACTAATTTGCGTGATGTTTGAATAAAATAAAATCTGTAGGAGTAATCTGTAGGAGTAATATTAAAAAATGGGTTTGCACAAATCGGCCTCCAGGTGGCGCTATAACAGGCCCATGTAAAAAAAATTGGGGCAGAAGTTCTGAATTGGCATCCAGGGAGTGTGTGTGTTCAGTTTCGCAGCAACAGGGCCAACAGTGCTGGAGATTAGCTGCTCACAGACAGATGGACAAACGGACGGACACACGGACGGACGGACAGGGTGCAAAACATACTCTCGCCATGCCTTTTGGCCTGGCGGAGACAAATATATAAAACTAGTCCATACCTGGTAATGGGCGCAGCCAATCTAATTTATATGCAGAGTTTTTGGTTATACGCTCGGACTCGGTATGCATATAGTTTAAGTTTTGGAAAGCTGGTGATTTCATCCTGTTGGCGTGTGAAATCCAACGTGGAATAGTTGGCACCCACAACCATGAGAAGTTGATATTGACGCTGTTTGAGCTAAGCTGAAAGTCCTTTATACGTTTGTAGCGTGTGCCTGTTCTACCGTTCTCTGTGTGTGTGCAAGCCAAGTGTAGCCAGCGGCTAGAGATCCCATAGCCTGTGGGGCTGTAACCATGACAACAGAGCTTAAAGGAGAATTTTGGACTAAGTTTTTCTTACCTTTTCTATGATGTTATGATATCTTAGGATGAATGGTACAGTAGAAAATGTTCATAACTCCATCCTGGGTTCACCACAGCTTAAAACGTGCGCGGATCACATATTTAAAAAAAAAAAGAAAAAAGGCCTATCCGTGCACGTTTTAAGCTGTGGTGAACCCAGGATGGAGTTATGAAAATGTTCTACTGTACCATTCATCCTAAGATATCATAACGTCATAGAAAAGGTAAGAAAAACTTAGTCCAAAATTCTCCTTTAACCGTGACAACATTAACAACAGACCCCATAGCCAAACTCCGAACCTCCAGTGATTACACATAAGATAAATGCTAATAAACAGTTTAAATTTGGGGAGAAAAACTGGCTTACTTATGATCTTCATGTGCTAATAGTCAATTGCCATGTGCAATTTGAGATAGATATGACAAATCTAACTGATACATGTGGATCACATCGAATGACTATGATCCAAGGAATCTAGGGGGGAATTGTGATTGTATGGCCTATGGTTGAATAGTGAAGTGGGCTGTTCTGGCGCCATCATGAGGCCGATTGTGTGCGTGCATGTTTTCATGCTGATCGCTCCAGCAGTGCCGGAGATTGTATCATTGTCTCCGCCAAGCCGAAAGGCATGGCGAGAGAGTATGTTTTACCCCCTGTCCGTCCGTCCGTGTGTCCTTCCGTGTGTCCGTGTGTGTGTCTGTCCGTCCGTGAACAGCTAATTTCACGGCACCGTTGGCTTGATCGCAGCGAAACTGTGCACACACACTCCCTGGATGCCAATTCAAAACCTCTGCCCCAATTTTTTCACATGGGCCTATTATAGCGCCAGCAGGAGGCCGCTTTTTGCAAAACACATTTCTTCACAGTACTCCTACAGATTTTCTCGCAAATCGGTACACAGTATCTCTATAGTCATTAAACGAAACAGGTCTTTCAGATTTTTCATATTCCATCCTGATTGGCTAAAAATGGCTTCCAACGTTTGCAGGACTGCTCCGTTTTGAACAAAATGCCTCATATTATGAACACAGCATGCAATTTCCGTGAAACTTTGCACACACATTCCCACTAGGCCGAGGAAGAAATGCCACTTGACATTTTTCTAATCAGCCTCATGGTGGCGCTATAACAGGCCGATTCGTGTTTTTACCTACTAAAACTGCACCGATCTGTGTAAAACTTGGTATGCGCACTTCCTAAAGGTCAAGGAAAAACCTTTGCCCTGCATTTTTCACATCTGCCTTTTATAGGGCCACCAGGAGGCCGACTTGTGTAAAACATATTTATTTATATTACTCCTTCCAATTTTATCTAAATTTCACGCAAAACGGTACACATGATCTCTATAGTCATGTGATCAAGCCAGATCTGTTTCATTTTTCATATTCCATCCTGACTGGCTAAGATTCACATCTAAAGTTTGCAGTAGTGGCTTGTTTTGAACAAAATGCCGCAAATCATGAACGCAGCGTCCGATTGCAGTCAAACTTTGCACGCACATTCACACTATGTTGAGGAACAAATACCACCCTTTTACCATTGGCCTGTTATAGCGCCACCAGCAGGTCTAATTTAGCAAAACACATTTTTTGAACAAAATGCCTCAAATCATGAATGCAGTGTCCTATTGCCATGCAAGGCCTAAGAAGAAATGCCACCCTTTTAACATTGGCCTATTATAGCGCCACCAGGAGGCCACAATAATCTACCTGACCTGGCGGAGACCTGTGCTCCAAGGAGCACTTTTTCTAGTTTACGTAATGTGTGTGTGTGTGTGTGTGTGTGTGTGTGTGTGTGTGTGTGTGTGTGTGTGTGTGTGTGTGTGTGTGTGTGTGTGTATGTGTGTGTGTGTGTGTGTGTGTGTGTTTGTGTTTGTGTGTGTGTGTGTGTGTGTGTGTGTGTGTGTGTGTGTGTGTGTGTGAATCTCCTGTACCAATGGTCTGTGTATTTAACCAGTTAAATGCATTCATGTGTCAGCATCTGTTGCAAATCTATTACAAACAGGATGTTTCAAAATACCAGTAAGCTGATAATGTTCACGCCTTTCTGTACTATGTATACATAGGTTGTCGTGATTCTAGCCACATCTGATATGTAACACACTTTGAAGGTTAGAGCGCATGAAAACTACAACGAAGACATAAGGATATCTGTTCAAAAGCAAATTAAGTTTCCATTAAGGACCAGCTGTAAGGTAAATCTGAAAATCTATTCATGCTTATTGTGTACTCTAGTATTGTATTCTATGTTTTTCAATGGAAAAATAATGATTAATGATGATGAATTCTCATTTGTATTTTATTATTTCAGTGTCAAGAACACGATGAAGTTTATTCTGCTGACGATTTTCCTCATTAATTGCTGTGTGACTGTAAGTAGCATAATTCTGGACTTTGCCCTCTCTGAGGTCTCATCTAAATGTTATATGTCAGATTAGTAAAATGGTTGATTTCAGCTAAACAAGAATCCAATAGCCCTTTGGTTTTGTTGCAGAATTCTGCTCTACGTGTACGCAGAAGTCATTCCAGCAGTGATGAGGTGAAAATTACAAATACTAACAATCAAAACAAACGCTGTAAGTATAGACACAATGGAAAGATGTGTAAAAGTGTAACTTTTTTCTCTTGCCACAGAGCACAGGTTTCTACCGTCCCTTCTGGCCCTACTGGCCTCACTTTCCACAACCAGCACCACCACCACGACCAGTTCCGCCACCAGTAAACCCACCTGTTCCTGTTCCTGTTCCTACTCCAGCCCCGCCACAACCCACAGCTGCCCCCGTCACAGCTGCCCCCGTCACAGCTGCCCCCGCCACACCTGCCCCCGCCACACCTGCCCCTGCCACAGCTGCCCCCGTCACCGAGCCAAGAGGAGACAGCTTGAAACTGGAAAAGAAATGAGGATACACTGCTAGCCAATCAGCATCTCTGCTCCAACACTTGAGTATTCAATGAAAGTATTATTGTGTGTTTGACTGCATTCTATTAGTTTATAAACCAAATGGATGTTATATAGGTTAGATTTTTTTCATTTTGGACTGACCTTTGTTGAATTTTAACCAGGCTTTTATTTTTTATTTTTTTATGCCTGCTCTCTTTGTGCAAATCAGGGATCCAGTCCAAATTGTATTTTGTTTATGATTACTGATTTTATGTTGATCCTTTTCATTTTCATTTAATCATATAATGTGATATATTATTTATTTCATAAATTCCGGCTGCCTGTAGTACCTGTAGTACAAGTACTGTACAGATAAAAGTGGAACATTTGATGGATATCTAAAAACTGATGTCAAGCAATGAGACATTTATATCTTTTGTAAAAATTACAAATGTGTGCCCAGTCCTTGAAATGTATTAATAAATCAGTAACTGACTAAGAGCAAGTTTTATGTTAATGTCTTATTACATTTTGTCTCTGCTATAAAAAACACGTACAAGAGAATACTACTTGGATAGTAAAGTTGTTTTTGGGATGGGTATGTCCATATGAAACCATATAGGAACAGATAAGTGGATTTACCAGACTTAGAGGATTATCTCTAGAAATTAACCGTCCATAAAATGTACTGATTTAATAAAAATGGTGATCTCTCAATTTCTCTCTCTATCTTTCTCTGTCTTTCAATTCAATCCAGTTCAAAAGACTCGGCATGTTGGCATGAGTCAGACCATTTAGAGTTACACTGCTGCAGTCTTACAGTGTTGCCAACATTTGACAGTGAGTGCTCCTTTTTCTTTTTTGTACACACATATTATCAAAACAAATATCAGAAATAGCAAGTGAAACTCATGTTAAAGATGCGAGACATTGAATGAAGAGATGCCCAGACTTTTTCAAAATATGAGAGCGTGTCTCCAAAAGCTTGTAATATCACTGAGACAAATTTTTGTGGTAGGTTTCTTTTTTGTTCCAATGCATGAGAAGCAACTTTTATGAGACCGTAACATAGGAAATACTGCTGGGGTTTGGTTAACTGTATAAGGGCATGGTCACACCGCACTTTGATTCTACCTATGAGGGTGGATTCTGCCAATGCTTTTCAATGGGAATGACGTGGTTTGATGGTCCTGTGCATCTTTCTGTGTGTCACACATACCTTGCGTTTATGCGTTCTATACGCCTTGAGACAGACGCTGCTTTTCCCCCTCTGTCCAATCGGGTGAGTCGAAGGCGGACCGTCCCAAGACTCAGGAAGCGACATGATGCTCGGGCTACGGGGAGGGTCCTGAAAGTGAGTGACAGGTGTGTCACTGGTTATTGGGACAGAATGTGCTGCAAGCTACTCCGTTTTTTAGAATGTGCTGGCTGCAAAAAACTGTCGGCGCACACAACTTGAGTTTATCAGCCGGCACTCATAGTTTGGTGTGACGTGCCCTTATATCAGTATTTTTAAGCTTTATTTAACGAGGACAGACAGGCATCATTGACAATAAAATACATTTTCTATGGAGACCCGACAGGCAGTACAGGCAGTACTTAAAAACACAGTCAAAACTACAACACACAGGAGACAAAATAAAAATAAATCACATTTCAAAAGAGATTTCTACATTAGGGTACAGGGTTTGTCCATGGGCCCTTCCTTTTTCTCTCTACACTGAATCTCTTAGCTTAAAATGTCAGATCTAGAAACAGATCTACAAGTGTCAGGTATCACTGTGCAGTGAGATCGTCCTATTTTCTGCAAATATTTGCCTATTTTCACAGAATGTTCGCCTTTTATGCCCAGAATAGGGACGCTATAGGATTCAAGTAGTTAAAGAATCTGCCTCTAAATCTTTCATTTTGGATATAAAAGCATTTAGCTAAATTAATTTGTTTAGTTTCAAGTCATTCTGCAATATATTTCATGTCGAGGGTGCAGAACACACAAAACCCATTTTGACAAATTCTGGATTGGCATTTGGGACAAAGATGTCCTGAGGGCACAAAGTGTAATTGTCTGAAACTTTTCTGCATGTTAAAACACAAATAAATGTATGATATTTCACCTATATAAATTATAGTGTATAAAATGGAACTTCAGTCACATATGCTCATGTACATCATCAACTCGACATCAGTAGTTTCTGACGACATGGGGGATCCCCGCATCTCCATATTTTGACGGTCGGTCATGTGGTATAGCGCATTGGGAACTTTGAGAACTGATGCAATGGGTTCTGTTCTGACAACAAATGCAACAGGTACTGCATAAACAGGTGGGGCATGTATTCCCAACTAGCTTCGTTCCTGAGGGAAAAAGTTGGGAATACATGCCCCACCCGGCGTCTAGTAGCAGTCAACAGTCAAAACTTTAGACATTTCAATAGAGAGTGATGCACAATGTTGCTTCCTGTCAAGTGCAAAATTATTATTATTTACCATCCTTCAGTGCATGATGGTCTAAAACCTGACTGAGATGTTGATAAAATGTCATTGGAGTATCACAAGACCTTCAAGAACTTTAGCCAGGACTGACAAATTGGATATTGGCCTATACTGTATATGGATGTTTAAAATAGCCTTCTCACCCACTTTTACTGAACAGGAAGGCAGGTTTCCGTATTCTTTTTTAAATAGAGTGATAACATGCATGA
The DNA here is from genome assembly GCF_963454915.1 of Gymnoscopelus microlampas. Classification (NCBI taxonomy): domain Eukaryota; kingdom Metazoa; phylum Chordata; class Actinopteri; order Myctophiformes; family Myctophidae; genus Gymnoscopelus; species Gymnoscopelus microlampas. Next base: position 26,919,439 of record NC_139939.1, read on the forward strand.
GCAGCGTCCAGTCACCTGTGGTGTTTTTATTTTTCAGCCGGAAAAAAAAGCCTGGGTACCGAGGCTGTATACCTGTGCTGTGATACATGCTTTTGCTTGAGTGCATGCTGGTAATAAGCTGGGCATCATTATTGGTATACAATGTGTAATATCATGAGCATGTGCTCGCACACACACATCTACAGTATATGCTGTTTGTACAGCTTACATGCTCTGGACAGACAGCCGCAACTGTCTTGAATTGTTTTGAGATGACGGTGATACTCTTTTGCATCTTTGCAGTGCACACCCATATTATGTCAATGTAGATGGAGATTTTACAGCAATATTTCCACACTATTTTCTTTATTCAGACTTCTTAATTCTTCTTAATTGCTCTCTGTTACTCCATGAGACTTAATAAGCTATTGAAACCTGTATTTGTTTTGCAAGGTCACAGTTCCACCCAGACAACTCACTATATAACACTTTACATTGCAAAATATATGAACCCTATTCATTAGCCCTGTGATTGGCTGAAAGAGACTACACTATTGTATATATATCGTATGGAAAATGTGTCTTGCATTAACGACTATATCACAACAAGGACTCATTCAGAAACAGAGTTATACCACACCATTCAAGAAGGTATGATCACCCTTAAAATTACCAGTCATGAGAGAATCATTGCTTTTATTCATTAGAGTACTTTAATGTTTTATTGGTATTAATGAATGTATATCGTTGTTCTCAGATGGGAGCTTTTGGAGTGAAGGAGACTGTTGCCCTTGCTGCCGTACTGGCACTTCTCTCCAGCTGCTTGGTAGGACTTGTCCAATGCAATCAGACATTGCAATAAGGACATTTTGGAATTCATAACACAATGGTATTGTATTTATTTAACAACATCTTTGCTTTGCTTTTAAAGGCTGCTCCACACCCTGATCATGTTATCCAGAAGCGTTCAAGCAGTGAAGAGGTCAGTGTTTGGACTGTATGCATACAGAGGATCTTTGCACCACATGCAAAAGTTACTGTATACATTTATTGTTGTATTATATGTTGTTCTTGCTTTCCTTCTGTAGGGTTACGGTAACTACCTGCAAATGCTCTATCTCTGGAGTTTGTACCAGCGACTGTATCCAGCACCAGCCCCTGCCCCTGCCCCTGCACCAGCCCCTGCCCCTACACCACCGCCTACCGCAGCACCAGCCGCGGCAACTACCCCAGCACCAGCCGCGGCAACTACCCCAGCACCAGCCGCGGCAACTACCCCAGCACCAGCCGCGGCAACTACCCCAGCACCATCCGCGGCAACTACCCCAGCACCAGCCGCGGCAACTACCCCAGCACCAGCCGCAGCGCCTACCCCAGCACCAGCCCCGGCAACTACCCCAGCACCAGCCGCAGCAACTACCCCTGCAGCCAAATAATGTGTATAACATGATTTAATATCAGTATCAACTAATGAATATCAGTAAATATGTACAATTTAGAACATTTAAGCATACACTTTGTTGTCTGTCAGTTTGTTGGTATACTATACAGTACGATACATCCTCTTGTTGATAAAAGTGTAGAACATGGTAATAAAATGCAGTGTTAGCATAAAATTAGATAGGGTTACAATGATTTGTAGGTTTTTGAGGCTGCTGATCCAATTCTCCGGACCCATGATTCCAATTTTCGTTGATAGCAATAAATACACCAGTAAGTCACAAGACACATGACTGGTCATAGCATGCAACCATACACCAATGCTCTTAATGCTTTTTAACTCCTGCCTGTGGCTGAAAATGGATTAAAAAGCTACGTTGATACTTATCTGTCTGTTTTGCAAGGCCAGACTTACAGAAATACAATAACACATAAAATAATAAATGTGATTGGCCAAAAGACACTATATAAATGCTCTACATAATTGTGGACAAAACAAGACTTGCATTTTTTGAGTATACCACAACTCTGAATAGAAGGATTTTGCAAACAGATCAGAATACTACTTTAAAGAAGGTAAACTATAGAGACATTATTTTATCCTATATCATAATTTTCAGCGTTATTGCATTTTCAGGATCAGACTCCAGAGTGTTTATTGTTTATTATTAATTATGATCACATACAAGGAATCTCACTTGATGCATTAAAGTTACGTACAGCAAGATAAGAGAAAAGGTATATCAAATAAGAGAGAGCATAATATATTAGATATTGCACATAAAATTGCTGTCTAATATTAATAGATATAATACATGTACATATAGATATTTCACCTGAAATTGTGTCATTCTCCTTTTTAGATGCAGTCATTTGGAGTGAAGATTATTGCTCTTGTTGGCTTCCTCATACTTCTCTCCAGCTGTGTGGTAAGACTTACGGGACATCATAACAAGGACATTTGGAACTCTAAATATGTATTTACTGAGTTATTGAACACGCTTTTTGCTTGCTTTTAAAGGCTGATCGTGGCCATGGTCATATCATTGAGAAGCATTTGGGCCATGAGGTCAGTATTGTCTAATACTCTCTCTCTCTCTCTCTCTCTCTCTCTCTCTCTCTCTCTCTCTCTCTCTCTCTCTCTCTGTCGTCTGATATTGGTTATGACAAATTTATCCCACGTTGATACAATATGTTCACATGCTATACTGTACATACATACAGAAGTTTGAGAACCACTGTTCTAATGGATGTGTGCAGCGGATGATCGTATCACATTGTAACATTCTCTGCATGCTTTTAAAGGCTGATCGTGACCATGGTCATGTCATTGAGAAGCGTTCCGGTTACAAGGTCAGTATTTTCAAATGATTGTGTGCAGTCTGGTTATTGGTTTAAATATTTTGAAAGCTGCATCTTTTTTTTGTAGTCTGCTGTTACAAACGTGTGGCCTTTTCTTTTTTCTTCTAGCGCTACTATAGCTACCTACGAATGCTTTACTCCCTCCCATATCTCCAGGCGTGGGCCCCACCTCCTCCAGGACGATAAAGGAAACACAGCGTTATAAATGTACTTAATGCTAATAATAGGAGTCTCTCATATGAGTTTCTTTATCTGAATATAATAAAAAATTATGTGAAATGCATTTTGTTGTCTGTGTTTATTTTTGACATACTGACTTCTGACTATTCAAAGTTGGTATATTTCCTGAAGTTGAACGTTAGAAAGTGCTCAAAACTAAAATGCACCTTTTATTTCATTATAGATTGTGCAGCAATAACTATGGCCGCAGCTATTTCACAGACTTGTTCATGATCAACATTAAGACGTGTCTTGTACTGTAATGTATGCTTTTAATGCTTGTGGGCATTTGATGCAGGTGTTTGCACCCACATAATTCAAGTATAAGTTTGAGCAACATATCCACAACTATTTTTAAATGTTATCAGTCACATAAAGATATCACAACTGGTCATGGTATGCAACCCAACCATACACCAATGCTCTTAATACTGTTAAATGGTCATCTCTGTGGCTAAACATGGATTAATAAGTGTCTCTGAATCTTGTTTTGCAAAACCACAGCACTTAGACAATAAGCTATATACTGTACAATAGCAGACACAATTTCAAAATAATTAAACTTGATTTATAATATGAATTGTGATTGGCTGAAAGGCAATATATATGCTGGTCTTAATATTGGACATTGATGACTATACCCCAGACTGAAATCAAGGACTTAAGGGAGAGTTATACTGCGACGGTCAAGAAGGTATGGGTTTGGCTATAAATAATATATTTTTCATTACAAACTATCTTTTCGAGAGTTATTGCATTTTCTTTGATGATGTTTATTGTAAATTCAGATGCAGTCATCTGGAGTGAAGATGCTTGCTCTTGTTATCTTCCTCATACTTTTGTCCAGCTGTGTGGTAAGCCTTTTCCAATGTTCCAGACATCACAACAATGACATGTAGGCTACATGAACTGTAACTACAGTACTGACTTTCTTTTCTTAAACAATCTTTCTGCTGCTTTTAAAGGCTGATCGTGACACTGGTCCTGTCATTGTGAAGCGTTCAAGTTCAAGCGAGGTCAGTATTTACGGATGATTCACATTAACTCATTAAGTTATGAGCCTCATCTTTGCTGGAGTTCGCTGTCACAATCCCATCTTATTTTCTCTCCTCAGCAATCATTCCTTCGCCTGCTCATGTACAGTCGATTTTTTCCTCCGCCTCCTGCTCCACCACCTCCTGCACCACCTCCTGCACCACCTCCACCTCCTCCACCTCACCCCCCACCCCCACCACCACCACCACCACCTCCTGGTGGACGATAGAGGAGGAGCACAATGAAGTAATGACTTGTAAAACAATACTTGACTGTTTAACATCTGTGAATGTAATAAAGAGCATGTCAGATGCATTTAGATGTCTCTGTCTATTATTCATATGTGCTCTTGAAGGAACCCTGTTCATTTTACTCTGGGAGTTTTTTTTTATTGGTATTCATAAATATTTTTCATATTAAATGAACACTGAGGATTGTATTGTGTTGTTGCTAGTTCAATAGTACACAGTACATCCAAAACAAGATTATTGTCAACCGATTGCTTATTGGAGTGCCTGCATGTAATCCTGTACTTCTGAAAGTTTGTCTGTTTTGAAAATAAGCTTGTTAAAATGTTACATTGTTTTGTCATTACTTAAATGCTATAAAACTATAGCTCTATTGACTCATAACCGATTGCTGTGCCAGCCAGTCTATCTACAGTGCTGTAGTGTAGTATTTGTCAAGCCCACATACTGCAAAATCATTTTGTGAAGCTGTTAATGCTCAACACTGCAACCTGTAAAACTAGGTTCGTCATAGTCATATCTATCTTAACCTGCCAAATATTTTGCTACAGTACTTTCAAATGGTTTCTAAAATCAAAGTAGGACCTCTTACGGTACCTCATCTCTTGTGATCTATCATGTCATTGACATTTATTGTTCTACTTGAACAAGTAGAATCTCTACTTGTTATAACACATCTAGATTGTTGTTTTGTTGTTGTGGATTATTGCTGGTGCTTTTTGTATTAACAGAGCAAAAATATGGAATGTGAATTTAACTCTGAAAGTGTAAAAATTTAACTCAACTATAATTATTGACAGAATAGTCAAATTTCAGAGTAAAATTAATGTTGCTTTGAAATATTGTCTACCGACCCTTCACTACACTACATCAACAAAATAAATGAGACTTTAAATATAAGAGGAAGAATATTTTTTGATTGTCGTAGATACAAGTACTATCAAAGTACACAGGATGCTTACTTATAACTTGAAGGTGTTTGGAGGAATTATGAAAATATTGCTTTGCCAGGGGAAGTTAGGATTAAGTTAAGTGATACTGGAACAATACTGTTTATTCAGCTCCCACTGGTAGAATTTCCTCTCCAAATTCTACCCTGCAATTAACAAACACAAGTATATTGTGCGGTCTGTGTGTGTGTGTGTGTGTGTGTGTGTGTGTGTGTGTGTGTGTGTGCGTGCGTGCGTGCGTGCGTGCGTGCGTGCGTGCGTGTGTGTGTGTGTGTGTGTGTGCGTGCGTGTGTGTCTGTGTGTGTAAATCTCCTGTAACAAATGGTCTGTGTTAGTCATTTGTCAACATTCACACAACACACAGCATTCATACATGTGTCAGAATCTGTTGCAAATCTACTGGGATTACGATCAGGATATGTTTCAAAATACCACCATTAAACAGGATAACGTTCACACCTATCTGGATTATGTACACAGAGGTTGTCGTGAGTCTACCCACATCCGAGATGAAGTAACACACTTTGAAGAGCATGGAAACTACAATGAAGACATTCGGTAGCTGTTCAAAAGCAAATGGAGTTTTCATTAAGGATCAGCTGCAAGGTAAAGTACTGAAATGTTATTCATGCCCATACTGTGTTCTATGATTCTATTATGGTTACAGTTTTAATTGGAAGATTATGGTAATTTTAATCTAAAATTATTTGAATTTATTTTTCAGTTTCAAGAACATGAAGACGTTTATTCTGCTGCTGTTTTTTTTTATTGATTGCCATGTGACTGTAAGTAGCATAATTATTGACTTAGCTCTCTCTGAGATCTCATCTACATATGTTTACATGTGATTTCAGATAAAACAGAAAGCAATCAGCCCTTTGTTTTTATTGCAGAATTCTGGTCGACATGTGCGTAGCAGTAGTAGTTCTGACAGTGATGAGGTAAAACATTATAATAATAACAATAACACAAAACAAAAAGACAACAAAAACATCAAAAAATACACTGTATTTGTCAAGAAACTATAGTCAGAAATAGCAGAACGTTTAACTTTTTCTCTTGTCACAGAGATTGTACATCTACCCGATATTTCCTTTCCCCTACTGGCCTCCTGGTTTTTGGCCACAGCCAGCACCACGACCACTACCACCACCTATACCACGACCACTACCACCACCTATACCACGACCTGTTCCACCACCAGTACCACCACCCGTACCACCACCAGTACCTGTTCCACCTCCAGTCACTCCAGCCCCGCGGCCACCACCCACAGTTGCCCCCGTCACAGAGAGGAGAGGAGATAACTGAATAATCAAGTCAAACAGCAACTCAGCTCCAACACTTGGGTATTCAATGAAAATATATGTACAATGTAAATGGTGTGTTTGACTGCACTGAGTGGGTGTTATCTAGGTGTCAAGTTTCACTTTTCGCATGTTGGACTAAAATTTTTACCAGTGTTCTTTTTGTATAACTGCTCTCATAGCGCAAGTCAGGGATCGAAATTGTCTTGTGTTTGTGATGATTTATTGTGTTGATCTCGTTTTCCCCCCTTAATTTTCTTTCTCGTTGATTATAATGTGATGTATTATTTATTATCTGATATAAAATCCAAAGAATGTACAACATGATACTGCAAAGAAGTAATAAACATTGAGTCAGAACTTAATTATAGGTTTAACCTGTCCTCTGTTAGTCTAGTGAGGGCGGTGGTGACACCTGTGGGAATGTGCTGACGACACCCCAGGATAATATCCACCCAGTGGGCTTGCACACCACTATCACTGGATGAACACAGATTAGGAAAAGGATCAGTGCTGATCCCATAATACCTGGGTTTATGGTTCACCAGCAACCCTTGCTGTATTGCACAGTTACCCTGACTCAGCTGCCAGACATCTATCCCTAGCTCTGGGAGACAGGAGGAGACTCTTCTGAGTTGACTTGTGATAGAACATTAATTCCACTGTCTTAATATGCCAATATCAAACAATGATGTTGTCATGTGCCGATATCAAACCACTCAACTGGTTACAACCAGCTGATATTAAAGAATGTATTGTTTTCTAATTTGTGGTGTCATTGTTACTTTGGAAATGCTTGTTTATAAATTAAAACTCAAAAGTAAAACACCCCCTCTAAATCCCTCATGTGCACTTTTGAAAAACATGTTGCTATTTAGAGAGCTGGAATTGATGATCACCATATCGTATAGAACAAGGACCCTCCACTAATCATATTTGTTTATTTTATTTTCCTTTTTTTAAATACTTTCTTTTTTGTATCATATCCAGTATTATTATTGTTCTGTTGCTGTTAGCACAGTTTTGTCTTGACCTTACCACACTAGCATTTCGCTGCTTTTGTACCTGTAGTTGTGACAAATAAACCCTCTTGATTCATGAGATTCTCATAAAAATCGCAGCAGTCTGAATTACCTCTGACATATTAGCCAACAGTGCCACCACCCAATGAGCAATCTTGATTGATGGGATACAGCACCAGCTGTAAATATGTATCTAGCTTACGTCTGCCACCTAGTGCATTGGTATATAATTTCTGCATGATCAAGTTAAACACACATAAGGCGGGTGTGACCCAACCCAGCAATAGTACTGCTAGGTGACAAGGTCATCACTTTGCCCTAACCTGTGCATCTGGGTTGGAACTTCAAACCCTCAGACATTTAAGCCTGATTTATAGGGGTGTGCGCCGGTGTCTGGCACTGAAAATAACTGATCTACAAACTCACAACACGTCGCAGCACAACACGTGAGCTTGTAGATCTGCTGTTTCCCGTACACGATACAGCGCGCATCAAACTATAAATCATGCCTTACACTGCACGTCTGACATTGTGCAAGTGTGGGCATGTGTGTGTGTCGACCTGTTCCCTCTCACACATATCCACATGCATAAGCACGCACCTTTTAAGTCAAATTAAAGGCCTCATTTTTGAAAGATGTCACACATTCCCTATAATTGAAATGGGTTTGTTGTTGACTGCTTTGTGCAGTGCACACATTTAATTATCTTCATGGCTAAATCCTATCAGATTAAGCAAGGCAACCAAATCCACTGCTCTTATCTGATATCTTATCACTTTGTTGTCTACTACAGTACCTTCCTTCATAAAAGACACAGTTCCTGTTCTATATTTGTTCAAAACTGCCACTGACTCTTCTCAGATGGAGAAGCCTCCAAATCTACTTCTCTTTAGGTTTGTGCTTTTTTCTTGCATTTTTGATGATTTCTTTTTTGCTGGTTCACTGTGCAGCGCACACATTTGGGTTCACCATAATTACAGTAGTGAGACAATGACACATCAGCCACAGGTGATGTATTCTCGATAATAGGAAAACCACTAGCCCAGGCCTTTCTAGACATTACTCCATTACCAAAGGAAAACAGACAATTTAGGGTAATCAGTGGATTGTCTATGAACCAAATGACATGACTTTGTCTATGTCAAGCAGATGAGTCTAATTTGACGTGTTTTGCTGTTGCGTGATTGGTTGCTTTAGTCCATGTGCAGTTCATAAGGCACTGTCCACTTGCACACTGTTTCATTTGATTGAAGTGTTTCCAGGGTCTATGTTTTGAAGTCTTGACATTCACATTGTTCTAACAAATTCAAAACATTTCAATTTCGAGAAGGTTTCGGAGATGATTGTGACAGTCATATTGACATGTCTTGCTATGACAGTGTCTACAATACCGGTATGTAGCCATATTTATTCTCTAAACCAGTATTCAATATGTTTTTCTTTGTTTCTTAACCTCATACATGTGTGATTTAAAAATGTGTGCACCGTAAAATCCAAAGAATTAATTTAATGTGAGAGTGAGAGTGTGAAAATGGGCCTATAAGGGTCTTCCGGGTCCATTTTGCTGTTTGGATACTACTGTGATCTACTTGAATAACACCTACATGGGTCAATTTATGTCAGGTAACTCCAGATACAGGTCTTACACAGCAAACACACATCCCAGCTCAAAACCTTCCACTTGTGGAGGCCTCAAGCCAGAAACCTGCACCCCAAATCCTGGTCCAGATTCAGCCTAATGTGCAGCAACTCCAGCCTGGAGTAATTCAACAGCAGGGTCCTCAAGGTGGACCACAATACCTGCTACCGATGCCACACCAACCCTGGGTTCCCCAACACGGAGTTCAGCTGATGATGCCCTACCAACCAAACATCCAGGGACCTCAACATGCAAACATGCCAACACAGCAGCAGCTGCAGCAGCAGCAGCAGCAGCAGCAGCAGCAGCAGCAGCAACTGCAGCTGCAGCAACAACAGCAGCAGCAGCAGCAGCAACAGCAACAGCAGCATCCTCTGGTATGAGATAGGCCGATAATAATCATATCATAATTTAATACTAATAATAAGAATAATCAGCATCATCAATCAACAATCATAATTAACAATTGTCTTCCACTTTTTAAATAATATACTTAATATAAGTTGTAATTCTCATTATTACCATTTGTATAAGAATAAGAAGGAACTTATTTTGTGATATACATCTTTTTTCCCCACAGATGTATTCTCCTTATGGATATTACCCTGTGTTCTCACCACCACAAGGGAATCAGTTGGTGAGAAACGATTGACAGCTTTTTTATGGTCTAATAAAAAGCTGCATGCAGTAAAACAGATCGTTAAGTAAATAATACTGAAACATGTAAAAGTGGTTTTCACCTAAGGGCGCGCTCCCACCACACTTTTATTTTACCTCTGGAAGCGCGCCCTAAAGCCTCAAGTGAACCTAATAAACTGTGAGAGCTTGCCTGAGGGCCTCTCTAATTTTTTCTATAGTTTTCTTTTGTCCATTTAGAATGTGCTGGCAGCATTTAACAAACAGAAATGATCTGTTTGCTAACTCTTGGCAGGGCTTTCATAACAGTTGCTTATTTGTTGGGACGGGGGACTTTTGACATCAAAACTGTTCCAAGTACTTTGTTTACATCAGATATGCTTTGATTTATGACTCTGAGATCGAGACTCACAGATCGTTTATAACAAGTTGTCTGGAAAATGATTTAGTGCCACATATACAACATATGAAGTAATTTACTTCCATGCCCTGAATTTTCTCATGTTGCAAAGAGGAACATTCAAGAATTAAAAGAACATGCTAGGAAATGTTTAGTTTAGTTTAGTTTAGTTTAGTTTAGTTTAGTTTAGTTTAGTTTAGTTTAGTTTAGTTTAGTTTAGTTTTATTTGATATGGTTAAATTTCAAAAGAGAAAATAAAACAAAAATGTGTTTCTCTTCAGTACAACCCATATGGATTCCCAATGATTTTCCAGTCACCCCAAGTCCCCCAAAGTCCACCAAGTCAACCAGCAGTCAGTCCAGTGGCACCTGCAGAAACACCCTCAGGACCGGGTGGACCGGGTGCTGCAGCAAACACACATCAACCACAACAGGTATGTTTAGGTTTATAAACCTCACCCTGCCACTACTGCTCATCAAGTGAAGAGAAAATATAGTCTACTGGTCCGAATGATCTTTGGCTAAATAATCGTCAACATCATTACATTACAAATGTACATTACAAAATAATTACATTGTATTCATGTCTATTTTTCATCCACAGAATCATCATCAAATCTTATACATGTTTCAGCAACCAATGGTAAATACAACGTCAGTATATTATCATATGTAGTAAGTAAGTAAGTAAGTAAGAAACTTGTTACAGTATGTCCACTTTACTTTTCAGGAATTTGAAAAAATAAAAGAAAAAATAAACTTTGTTCCAATGGATCCATTGTAGTTATTACGTAGTCACAAGCTCTTGTTAATACTTTTAATTGGTTAAATATTCATAAATCCCACAGACAGATCACTTTCAACCATCCCTATCCAGGGCATATCATTTTACAGTAGGTCAAAATATGTCAACAATAAAATGTTCATATGTTTTATTTTGTAAATAAGCTATTTTCACTACTATTGCCCAACAATATGACAATAAGTCATATGATAGTGCTGCCTGATAGTGATGACAGCAACAGCTGCCCAACAGTGACGATACATACAATTATTTAAGTTATAATTCAAGTTACAATTTATAATTTAGGCCTTTAGCAGACACTCTTTTCCAGAGTGTCTTATAAAAGTAGAAGCTACAGTATATATTATAAAACAACCAAATGGAAAGTGGCTATACACTAGGTGGATAATTTTTTACTCTCTGAGTTAGATTAACAGCAGATTTTACACTGCAGTGCACAAACATGCTATAGCAACTGATTTGAAGACATCTAGCAAGCTGTTTATCTATTTCTGCTATTTCTGGCTGAAGATGTTTCTTTTGTTTTTGTCAATTAGACTTCGCAATTTGGCGGTCTCAGCTCAGAGGAACTTGAGGTAACACACCCAAGATCTTTATCTACTGTGTTGTTGAAACAATGAACTCACTGAACTGAATAAACTCAACGACCAGCACTTGAATGAACTCATGTACCTCTCCGTTACAGGTGGCAGCTAGATTGAGCCAGATGGGCATGTTTTTGCCAAGTGCACCGGTGAATGTGCCTGTAAATGCTGCCAACCTACCCAACTCAGGACGGCCTAGCTTAAGTCTACCCGCAGCAGGCCTGCTGCCCTCTATGGGTGGCACCTCCCAGCCAGCACAACCAATCCCAGGAATGCTCCCAGATGGTAATGCAGCCCCTGTTGGCCTGGAAAGCTCTGGGCAGAACCCAGCCTCTATCCCAGCTTCAGTCCAACCCAACCACCAAGCAAATGGTCGTAGCACCTTATTTGAAGCCACTCCTCCTCCACTCACCAACTCCCTCCCTAGGACAACAAGCACAGCCATGGAGATAAACGATATCTATCATCCCTGAAAAGATGCCCCAAAACTTTATGAAAAGGGCTTGTCCAAATACTGAAAATCAGGGGTGGGCAACCTTTTAAGGCACATGGTCACTTAACTGTTTTCCAAGGCTGGCGTGATCGCGCAGTGCCAGACAGTGAAAACCACTATTGCTTTTATGTCTAATTATAAGCTTCTAATTAGAATAATATAAGCATAGAAGTCAATAATGTTATAATAAAACCTAACAAATAATGATTCAATGGTTTTAGATGAATAATATAGGTAAGATAAGTTCTGACTATCGGGGGAGAGCAGTTTTATGCAAACTATAATGCTTGTTTTTGATCAACTCAATTGATCACCTCAATATCCCAATGTGATCACCTGTAGTGTAGATCAAGGTGGTTGCCCAAATCTGCTGTAAATGAACTGTTTTAAAGGATACAGAAACACTAATGATACTGTATTTGTCTTCTATTAGGTAACCATTTTGTTTAGCTACCATCACAATGTATTTAACAAAATGATTTATAATAATGAAATAGTGAATAAAGTTGTGATTGAACTATGACCTTGTGTAATAATTTGTCTCTCCATTACATTATTTTCACATTACTGTATAATGTATAATTCTCTACTCTATGGTTTTGCCTAAGGGTTTTCATATCAGTTAGTACTCTACCTATAATATATTCAGTTTCTGTATCACCCTCACCATCTCCCGGTCCCACTGAACGAGAAGCAAAAGGTGTCAATACAGAGTGTGTAGGGCAGGCCCTATATCATTTTCATGGCAGTTACTGCTAGCTTCAGTCATTTGGCTTTCCTTGCTTTTCCTCTTGTGTGTATGCGGTTGAAGTCTGGTTGGCTTTTGTTGTTCCTGTGAAATCTCCCTATGTGCTTTCCCAGTGTAGTGAACCCTTCAGATGAGTGTCAACCAGTTAATGCAGGGGTTCCCAAACATTTCCATGCCAAGGACCCACAAATAGCCATAGCCTCTAGCTGCCCCCCCCCCTCCCCCATGGCAAATGCACCATGTCCTGTCTCTCTCTCCCCCTTTGACACAGATAAAATATAAATGAAATAAAAAGGTGAATGAGTGTTCAAAATGATTTTACTGTATAGTCAGGCAGTCAGCTCTTAACAGGCCACTTGCATGGTTATTAAAATAGAAACATTTACAACTGTAGGGTTAGGGTTCTGTGTGAAGTTTAAGCCTCTTCTTCACAATATTTCACATTTTCATGTTTTGGAAAAATCCTACTACTCCAGACTCCATTCATAACTGTGGTGCAGTCAGGTTTGAAACCAATCATTTATCTTTCTCTCTCTATACTATTCATCACATATGCATATAGCCACGAGTGATATCATTACCTCTTTAGATTTTTTAAAGGGATACCAGACAAGAGGCAGGATGGGAAGACCAACCATAATTCATGTACAGTACATCTCAAGCCAAATGCATCTGTTGAGATTCCTCAGGGAGATATGAAGTAGCTGCTACAGCATGCTCTGAGTGATAAAAGACAGTTGCTTGGCTGATCACCAATACCTGTCAAAAGTTTAATGGACCTTTGTTTTGGAGGCAAATAAAAAGGAGCTGCTCTCTCCCCAGTCACCATTCTGCAACGATCTTTGTCAGTACTTGCACGGTGCTAGAAAAAAGGTAATGTATGATCAATGAAATCAATATTTTAATGTTTTTAGGGAAACTTTTAGATATTTCATAATTTTTTTGTTTGTTTTATTTTGATAATATAATATAATGTTTTATTAGGATTGAAAATATTTTTTGTGTTATTGGTGAGGTCATTTGTACTACATTATATTTAACTCATAACTCTGTTTGACAGATTCATTCAAAATGAAAGTCTTCCTGCTGTTCACCTGTGTCCTCGGGACTGCCTTCTGTGCTCCTGTAAGGAAATTTTATTATTTTCTAATACACTTCTGAATTATTATTAGTTTTTTATTTAGTTTCTAAATACCAACCTCAGACATTTAGTTTCAGCACTACTTAAATACTGTAATAATGTATTATTAATTACAATTGAGGCATTTAGCAGATGCTCTTATCCAGAGCGACTTACAAAAAAAAAAAAGAAAAAAAGTACTACACTAAATTGTATTTCATTTCATTTTCCCTTGCAGCAAAATTACATGGAGTTTGACTTCTATCATGCCTCAGCTCAGGTAAGAGAAGCACCTGAGACCTCAAGATGAACACATTTTAAACCAGTGGTTCTCAAAGTGGAGTCTGGTGACCCCCAGGGGTCCTTGAAGGAGTTCCAGGCGGCCCCCAGCAAAATGAGTTAATAATATACAGTAGCATCGAAATAATTTAAACCACTTTAACCCTACTGTACATACATTGGCATCGCAACGAGTTGTGAGCTTGTAGTTTCAATAAATAAATAAAATATATATTTTTGAAACATTATAACAACACAAATCTTGTATGGGGGTCCCTGGCACAAAATAATTTCAGATGGGGGTGTTTGGCTTGATAGATGTCAATTTGGGGGTCCTTGACATGAAAGAATATTGAGAACCGCTGTTTTAAACCACAATTACAGCCTAACAAAGGGGACAACATTCCTCAATAGTTCTTAATTGTATGGTATAAACTGCAAAATCCTGACTTAAATGAACACTCAGGAATGTGCTATGTATATTCATTTATTATGGCGTTCACATTTCATTGACAAGTAAGTAACAGTTGCACAAGATGGAAATTTCTCAGTGGATTCATACTTTCATAAAAACAAAATGTCTATATACTGTATGCATTATGAATTAATTGTATGAACGTGTTCTTTAAAGGCTGTTCAGGCTGCCCCAGCTGGAGTGCCAGTTAGAAATCTGGAATTGGTAAGGGTCACATTTTGCAGATTTCCTTTGGATAGGAAATCTAGTTTTAAAACCACTCTTTTACTTTATCATCGTAACAAGTTATTGACTGTCAAATTGCGTTTGTGTTGTGTTTCTTTATTATAGATCCTCCCAGTCGATGCCCTGGGACGGCCTGTTGTAGGAGCTGTGAGTTGTGAAATGATTCTGTTCTAGCCAGCTGTTCTGGTTATATTGCATGCAATGCAATGTATGTGTATATGACACATGGTGGTTTACTAAATCCATGGTAAACTACAGTATAAAGTATGAAACCTGACATGCATAAATGAAGTATATGTATTAGTATGGTAGTTAAAAAACATTTGGGCTTGAGTGTCTGTCTGTCTGTGAGCGTCTGTGCGTTTGCTTGCATGTAGTCATGCACATGTGTGTTCATCAACAGACCAGCGGCTTTGTCAAGCAGAAAATTTACCAGGGACCGGGAAAAGAGAGCCTTGAAATTGTGAGTGACACCAGCTTTCCATTCATCAGATTGGAGTCACAACACCATTAATTACGGTACATCAACAGTGTGAGCTCATTGTCTATTTTCCAAATCTTTCACATTTTCCAAAGCTCCATCCCTTCGGTTTCGCCCCGCCTGCACCAGTTGTTCCTGCTGCCCCCCTTGTCCCTGTTGCTGTTGTGCCCGTCGTCCCTGCTGCCCCTGTCGTAGCAGTTGCAGTTGCCCCGGTAAGACTGACTGTTGCATTGTGGATTCTTTGGATACGTTTTCCTTTTCCAATGAATAACTTAGGCTTTTTTGCTGTATAAATATCAGCATGTAGGCCTATTGAAAGGTATACAGTATGTATAAGTACCATATGATTATGAATGGTATAGGATCAAGTATGTTTATGATTATGAATGGTATAGGATCAAGTATGTTTATGATTATGAATGGTATAGGATCAAGTATGATTATGATTATGAATGGTGTAGGATCAAGTATGTTTATGATTATGAATGGTATAGGATCAAGTATGATTATGATTATGAATGGTGTAGGATCAAGTATGATTATGATTATGAATGGTATAGGATCAAGTAAGTGCAACAGATCCATTTCCAACAATGAGAAAGGAGGGAGTCGTCGTACACTTTGAGGTTTGGATTTGTAACAGATAACCATGTGAAATGTGCGAAATTGTTATTATTACTGGTTGAAACCCATACTTATTTCAGGCTCGCAAGCGCAAGACTGATGATGATGATGAAGAAGAAGAAGAGTAAAAATGTGAGTAAGCACAGCCTATTTGCACACTCACCCCCCCCCCCCTCACACATGCACACTCTAAAGTGACTTACAGCAAATGTCAACTTTTAGATAATATCTTTAAAATATCCTTCCAATTGTTTCTCAACACATTTATTGAACTTGTTTTGTGTGTGTGTGTGTGTGTGTGTGTGTGTGTGTGTGTGTGTGTGTGTGTGTGTGTGTGTGTGTGTGTGTGTGTGTGTGTGTGTGTGTGTGTGTGTGTGTGTGGGGGGGGGGGGGAGGGGGGTTAAGACCGATGTTTTACTGATCATTGTGCTATTTCTCCTCCTATTCAGATGCCCAATGCCACAGCTTGACCATACACGTGAAAGATGTCCCGCCATCGCATGCCTTTATCTACCCAAAGTAACATTTGGTGCAAACTATGATGCCCTTTTTCAATACAGCTTTTGAAGATGTTTTTTTTTCTTTTGCTACTGTATTCTGTCAAATCTGTTAGCAAGGTGCTTGATAATAAAAATGATCAACTCATCTGTTGTATTTAATTTGTATTTTACTGTACATGAATACGTTTCAGTGGCATTGAGGAAACAGCCCCAACCCACCACGAGTGTCTCTGTACAAAATAATGTAAAGAAACATTCTGTTTCCACCGGATTAGTCAAATTTAGCAGAATATTGAGATTTTGCTAGTACTTTAGGATCACTATCATCCATTTGTTCTAGATAGCAATAGTCAAATAAGTTAACATATTGGGTAAAATATATACATATGTAATCTTATTACAAATTCATTACCAATATACGGTTAATATAACTTTTTGTACTGTAATCATTACTGCAATTTCATTACATGTAATCTGTAACTGTCTATCCTTGCAATTTGAGCACTTCACTGTAAATACTCATTTCATAAGCTTTATTGTGTATGCCAAACACACAGGCAGACCAACACAGTCATTGAATGGCTTCATGAAGATCTTAATTCACTTTTTAACTGCTAAGGTTTTGCATTCATTTACCATGAACCTGTCGACACACCTAATTATTCTGATATATTTTCCTCATACTACTGTAATAGACATACTACTAATACTCAGGTGAATGAATGACATGTTTGTTCTGCTCCACTAGGTGGTGGTAGTAGGCTGTCATGTTTTCTAAGGATTGCGTTGCCATCCAGGAAAAGACAAAACAACTAAAATTGGGCCAGATACTATTCTTTCTGGTTAATGTGTCAAAATACCACAGTGGTGCAGCCACAGTACAATAAATATCCATGGTATAAATACAGTATGCCACAATTTCCGGAATAAGGAGTAAATTATGCTGAGGCGTTCACCCTACTAGACAGTATAATCAACCAAAGGCTGCTATTACACAAAATGTGGATTTGACCACTGGTCATTTACTAAAGCACAAGACTAGACACCCATAACTAGTCATTGGGTAACGTCACAACCATTTGTTCTGATTGGCTCTGAGATGAACGGACAACCTTTAAAAGCCAGAATATCTCAGTGGAGAATATGAAGGACTGACTTTCATCCCCATCTGTACCCTCATCCTCACTACTTTTATTGCAGAAGGTGAGATATCAACAACTTCAAAATAAGTAAATGACATTGTATGCCGTTATGAAGGGAAATAATATCCATGCATTTGGTTTTTATTGCTTTACATTTTTTTTATATATATATTTTCATGTAACTGATTGTGAATTCTATCTGCAGCTCTTGCAGAATTCAGTAAAAATGAAACTTGCCATCTTGTGCCTTTGTCTGGCCAGCACAGCCTCTGCTGCACCAGTAAGTTAAAGAGATAGACATTCACTTTCATGAATTTGCCTCAATAGAGGCGGGAAATGTAATGTAAATTAACCACATTGTCTTTGGGCAAATATTTCTCCCTCCACCATAGTTCCTACATTACCTACCTCATTTTGGTGGCCCCAGACAAGGACCACCCACACAGGTAATGCACATTCTGTTCAGCGTTTTATTCTTTCTGTACTCCAATCTTCATTCATGTAGGTAATTTTGCGACTTACGTGAATAATGCAGAAAGATTGCTCTGTTGAATACATTTCTTTGTGATGCTTGCATATGATACTTTTTGCAGTCTATAATTTATGGCTTCATTTCCTCTCAGGTTAATAATGGTGCCTATATGCCTCAAACATCACCTGGAATGGCTCCCATCAGCATGGAAATAGTATGTTTCTCACCTGTTTCTCTGTCATATACCCAGTTCGTTATTGACTCTAAGGACTGGAAATGGGATAATATCTCATATATGTTTACACTTTCAGAGTGAACCCCTCAAACCCAGGCATCCCTATTCTGGGAATTTTATAATAGGTGAACGAACATCTGGTTAAAATAGGCGGACATTTGGCAAAAATAGAAGATCTACAAGCTCATCAACATGTCACATGTGAGCGTGTAGATTGGCTATTTTAGCTATTGATGTGATATAGATGTACTATTGATGTAGTAGATGGGGTTTAAGTGGTTAAATTATCGCTCCAGATGTTGCTGTGCACATGATTGATGTGTTTCATATTGTTCTTGAAGAGGCAGTAAATAAAATCTTTCATTGATCTGTAGCAGTGTATGATGCTGTCACACATGTCACGATCTCAATTATTTGCTCTTTTAAAGGTGTTCCCACGCAGATTTGGTGGAGGCCCCTCAATCCCTGGACAGGTTAACATGGCATAAAAGATCTCCCTGAACACACATGACTTTGACAAATGAGAATTTAAAAGCTTCCCCTAATTACTCCCCCCATTCATTCATTTTCAACTTGTGTCATCTTTCTTTCTTTCTGTAGTCCTTTCCCTCTCAGGCATTCATCAAGTACTCCATACCCCAGGCACCAGGAAGACAGAGTGTGGAAATTGTAAGTGTTGGTTTACCCCCTGAGATTACAGAGATTACAGGCATTATTGTACCTGAAAAGCACAATTTCTTTCAATTATTGCTCAAGGATACGTGATATGCCCAATTTAGAACCTGTTGAATCATGATTTATCACTGACTGCGCACATGGACTTCACAAAATTATACTTCTGCAAATGTCTGTTATTGACTAAATGTATATCAACTACTATAATGTCTTAGTTTTGCATAGATCATATCAGTTCACTGCTTCAAATTAGAAATTCCTCTGTGGTGAATGTATCTGAGGAAACATGTTTTACTCAGTTTTCCTGCCTTTCATTTATGCACTCCTATCCTTTCTTTTTTCAAGTACTACCCCTATGACTTCAACAAGCATCAGGTAAACGTTTCACCTGAGCAGATAAAAATATTCACTCACTTCTGCAGTGTCTTAGATACCATGTTCAAGCTATTGACTTTTTTTTTCAGATCATACCAAACCTCCCACCAATGCCACAGCTTCCAAATGTAAGACACAACCCTCTCCAGATTCATACAGTATGTGACTCCTTTGAACCTTAGAATTAGAAGTGTTTCATTCACATATCTGTAATTGTGTTTTTACAGATCTTCCCATTTGAATATCCTCAACAAACTGTACCTCAGCAAACCCCTAATGTGAGTAAAGACATGGTTTAATTTGAGGCCAGAGGTGAGATTAGATTATTGCACTACGTGTTTTAAGTGCTCTCTTCTGAACCCACTGTCTTTGTTTTTCCAGGTTGCTACTTTTGCTGATGCTAATCCACCTCAGTCCCAGGCTCCTTTACAACCAGTTCCACAGGACCAGCCTGTGCAGGCAAGCCAGGTAAGCATCCAGTCCTATTCATTTAAATGTATGTGTTCTTCTAACTATACATTGTCATACAGACAGCAATCATACTGTGTTTCACCCAAAAATCCCAGTTACAGTGAATAATACACTGTATGAAAGTATGCAAATTGTCCTTTTCTTTTAAGATTAGCTCTTCAGTGTAATGCCTTTTTGTTAATAGTATATTTCTTTGAAATATTTGTCTCTGCAGGCTCCAGCCAACCAATAAAACATGGACACACAGGATGCAAGACTATTCCACCAAGGTTAACATTTTGACAACTGCAATGAAATAAATGCTGTTTATTCACAGGCAGATTGAGATGGTTTTATATTTATTTTTGCCTGTATGCAGGCAATTGTTAAATCTATGCTAGCAAAGGCTCAAACAAGTACCCTGCATCTGTAGACTGCCACTGAGATTAATCTGCATTATAAACCATTACAAGATCACATAGCATGAAGCTTTTGTCTGAAGAAGCCCAAATAATTGCCAGCTTCCTCCATTAGTCTCAATAGATGAAAGCAAACCCGCTGCGGACCTTTTGACTCCTTTATGTCATAGATAAATGCAGCACTGTATAATGTACATTATATCAGAAAGAAAGAACCTCTGCATACTTTGTCCATTTTGAATGTCTCTCTCAAATGTACTTTTCTTAGAGAATTAAAATCTACGTTTTCAAGCAACATTTCAGCCTTTATTTTCATATTGTCTATCATTGATACATAAATTAACCAGATGTCCTTTGATGAAATGAGCGCATAATTGACACTTGCTCAAGGAAAGCTTCCACGCTGTGAGATGTGACATTGTAGCAGATACCGTAGGGTACCTCAAACAGACTGCTGGTTTAATCATTCTTCTCCTCATCCTCTGCCCTGAGGGTTGGGGCCAGTAACAACAGATCTTTCCATCTGCACTCTCACACTTGTCTCTCAAAAGATAGACTGATAGACAGGCGCCATCTTTAAAACTATTTATGACTGTCTCCCCTTCACAGGCTCTCTTGCCTTGAGCTTTGTATCACATACATTTCTCACTTCTATTACCTGCAGGTAGTAGCAGTTGTCAGCACAGGTTTGAAAAGGCCTAATTTCACTTGTCATGTGCTATGATGGTCATAGTCCTGCACACATGCAGGCAAACGTGTGCGTGTGTCATTAAATCATTTGTTTTTTAATGACAATGGCGTGTGTGTGCGTGTCTGTGTGTCTGTGTGTCTGTGTGTGTGTGTGTGTGTGTGTGTGTGTGTGTGTGTGTGTGTGTGTGTGTGTGTGTGTGTGTGTGTGTGTGTGTGGGGGGGGGGGGGGGGGGGGGGGGTAGTCAGTGGAATTTCTGTAAACCTCACAAGTTTCAAGAAGGGGAAAGAGTACTCATTGCTCTGTGTGTTTGTTCAGTAACAGGGGTCTCCATGTCTCTCCAGGTCTTTATTAAACAGACAATGCCTTTTCAGGACGGTATACAGTACCAATTTGTCCAATCATCAATTCAAACTTTATTTCAGACCCAGGGAGATCCATATCACAATTATACAACACAACACAATAAAGTAACAGAATACATACAAAAAAACATTGGCGCACAAACATGTGTGCCAATGGTTCCATAGAGGAGAACCTGACAGAACTGCGTGTAGGGTCCGTTATGACATGGGTTCCCAAACTTTTCAGCCCGCGACCCCAAAATAATGCGGCCATTGACTCGCGACCCACCTAACACTGGAGGTAACTTATGCACATAAACTTGCACCTTCGGTGCGCATTTGTAATGTGTTAAAATGGTAAAATGAACTATTTGTAATCATTTTGAGATGTATTTCATCCATTCTGTTGAATAAAAATGTTATGACCCAAAATAATTTCGCGACCCCACCGTTAGTGTCCCGCGACCCCAAGTGGGGTCACGGCCCCAACTTTGGGAACCCCTGCGTTATGACAGCGATTATGTCATTTACTGACTCACATAAACCTGTACATAAGGTTACGTAGCACAGAAGAGCAAGTGGGTACCCCAACACGAACAAACATCTGGCTTGCACTGGTCCTTCTTGGAGGTCTCAGCAGGAGCCTCATGCAGTCAATATAGGCCACTGTGAGTCGTCTGATGCTGCCTTGCCTGTAGCGACACCAAAGGTGGACAGTATACAGTGGTGTACATCTAATGAGAGATCTTCACAGGTACCGAGCACATGCTAAATTTACGACACAGTATGTTCGCTTGGGCATACAGCTTCTGCCGCTGTCTATAGATGTCCTTGTCATCTGAAAGGTCTTTGGAGATAATATGGCCCAAATAGGTAATCTCACTGCACACACTAAGGGCAGTGCCAGCCAGATAGAAGTCAGGAAAGGTGGATTGTCTGTCTTCTGTCTCCTACTTCGGACAATCATCATCTTACTCTTTATAGCATTGTATTTTATATTAAAATCAAAACCATGTCAGCATATCCTCAGTAGCATATCGTAGTCTTGCACGCACACGCACACGCACACGCACACGCACACGCACACGCACACGCACACGCACACGCACACACCCACACACACACATATACGTATATTCCTCAATCAAAATGTTTGCCACGGACAAATTGAGTGGTGAATAATATTACCAGAAACACATACATTTTTAGATCTAACCCTAAATGTATGCTAGTCCAGTAGACAGGATGGAGAACACATGCTGCGTTTTTAAAAAGGGAGCCCTTTGTACTGCGTAGATGGAGCAATTTGTAACCCGTGTTTCAAAAATTGTTTTAAAAGTAAAATGTGTTATTATTATTTCCATAGCCATCTCTGTACTTTTGTACTTCGCCTTCTTCTTTCTAAATTGAACTGATAGCTTTGAACTTTTCAAAGCATTAAAGACATCAGAGACAGTGAAAATAATTGTCATATTGACATCATCCTTTGATGGGTGTACTGTCTGGCACCCTAGGCAAGCGGATCTCAAAGTGGGGTCTGGGGACCCCCAGGGGTCTTTGAGGGGGTTCCAGGGGGTCCCTCGCCAGAAAAACTGCTTAATAGCATCAGAATCTGTTTAACCACTTTAAACATTTTTTATGCATCAGCAGACAACAATGGACAGCAGGCATCTTGTCTTGATCAGAGTGCCTGTTGTGAATATGAACAGTCTGGATAATCCAATATCATGATGATGAGAGACTTTTGTATTCTGATTTGATTCGAGTAACGAGGTGTCCTATGATAAGGTAGTAGAGTAAAATAATATTTTCTTATTTTAAATGTATTGAAGTAAAAGTGAAAGTTGTGATGAATGGGCTATAAACTCAAGTATAGAAGTATTGCAACAAGTACTTGTACTTTGTTACTTTACACCACTATCTCTGCATTCATCAAATCAGTGTCCTACCTATTCTGAAGAAAACCTAGAGATGGGCCCGCAGACATGGCCAAGTCTTGCCACTGACACCTTTGTCCGTGTATGGACCCCTGGGCCAGAAGTTAGGGCCAAACCTCACCTAACCCGAGGCTTCTCCACTATGGCATTGGGGAATTGATCATGTGTCTGCCATCCCTTACACGTACACCTTGACTGTCGAGGTGTAGGTCCCTACACCCCACACTGTGAGGAAGAACTGTCTGGAGGGCTTTTTTCCAACCCCCTCACCTAAGCCACCTAGTGTGCAATTGTGTTCTGTAGAGAATTGTTTGAACCCTCAACCCTTTTCTCTCTCCTCCTCCCTACGGTCTAACTGTGGCTCATACCAGCCTCAGCCTGTGCTGGTGTGCAAGGGTATTTTATGTGTTATAGTAGGCTTTTTCAACAATGTAGATTGTAATTAATAAACAGCTTAATTTAAAAGTAATTTCAATTTGATCTGTGACTTTGGCTGATCCTAATGTTTTAATCCAGTTTAAAATAAATATTGGTCATCTTGACCTTTCTTTACAATTACAAACCTGTGTTGTCATTCAGATTGGTTACCTTAGAACTTTTAATGGATTCCTTGGGTGAAACTCCCAAGGTGGCGTAGTATTGCAAACAATTAATTTGATTCTGCTATTCAGCTCTACAGTGTCAAAATGTCATTCAGTATAACTGTCTGGGCAGAAATCAGAAAAAAAATATTTTCAAATTGTATGTTAAATAAATGAACACCCATGGCATAATTGTGCCAGTGTTTACAACAACAAAAGGTTATTATGATATATTCTATCTAAAAGTATTTAAAAACTTGAATAACTTTTGTCCGGAATTTGTACTTTTGTCAATCAGTGCAACACAGGTAAAAAAAAAGCCATTTTAAAGCATATTACATTATGTTAACCATGTGACTGTGTCATAACAAAGGACCTACTGAAGTCCTTCTATCAATGTGTTGATTGATTAACACGTTGAGATTGGTTAAATCTCGATTAAATAAACGTATTTCATAGTTTCTTACTCTAAGAGCAAATTCCATACAAGAGCCTTTGGAATCCTGGAAGTTAGATATATGTAAGCCTACTCCATAGATGCATAAGAAAAATCTACATTAGTGTTGTAAACAACCTAGTCTCCTTAATCTTTTCCCTTCCAGAAGGTCAATTTTTCTCTAAAGTATGCTCAGTCCTGATAAACTGCCTCATCTAGGAAAGAAGATGAACAATGACATCCCTCTTCATTTATCCAAGACCGTGCACAAAAGCAATCTAGTGAGGTGCATATGGCAACATAGAACCATACATCAGCAATTCAAGCTAAAGCCTGACTTATACTCTGTCATATGACGGTGTCGCTGGCTGACACAAGCACATCTACAAGCAGTGGTGGTAAAAGTACTAAATCTTTTTACTTAAATAAAGGTATCAATACTGCAATGTAGAAATACTCTGTTACAATTAAAAGTCCAAATTTACTTGAGTAAAAGTACAAAAGTATTAGCGTCAAAATATACTTAAGTACTAAAAGTAAAAGTACTCATTAGGATGCGGTCGGTCATAGCATTTCACATGTTTCCAAATAAAAAAATAGCCTTGGCTGAAGTGGTTAATATGTTTTACCAGTTTATGTAGTAACTTGTAACTAAAGTTTTCAAATACTTGTAGAGGAGTAAAAGTACAATATTTGCCTCTGAGGTGCAGTGGAGTAGAAGTCAAAGTATTGACAATTGGATATACTGCAGTAAAGTAAAAAATACTTCATCGTACAGTACATGTACTTAGTTACTTTCCACCACTGTCTAAAGCTCACAAATGAACTTGTAGATCAGCTCTTGCTAAGTGCTACAGTCATCTTTAGCATAATCTCATTTTTAATGCCTACACAGACATACAGTCATCACTGTCAGCAGATGAAGGAGCATAATGAAATGACCATGGCTCATGTTGTCATTATGTTGGATTATGGTCTTTTCTTAACTAAACAATGAATCAAGAATCCATGCAGGATTCTTCAACTAACAACTTTATTATAGGCCTAGTGTTAAAGTGCACGCATGCACATTTCATTCCACAAATAAAACGCATGTCTAGGCCCTTAAACAACGTATCACAATGGACTCCCAGCACTTCCAACAAAGATAATGCACTGGGAGCAAGTTAATCATGCAAAAAGACGTGCATGATTGGGGGAAAAAATGGTTCATGAATAGGAGCGAAGATCAGAGATTGATAAACAGACAGGCAGATACTTGCTTTTTGTGGTTGTTTTTTCGTGGTTGTAAGTTGAACTTTTGGCCCCAATTCCACTCTCCCCATTAAAGTATTGTAGAGATATGAACAAAGGAAGGGAGGGAGAGAGAAATTGAGAGAGAGAGTGAGACAGACAGACAGAGAGACAGAGTTAATTTACAAATGATCAGTGTTACCGCACCTTATGTCTATCCTCATGTACACACCTGCTACTATTTATGCTATACGTATACTGTATATGAAGCATATATTACTCTTAAATAATAAATGTACGAGTACACCACCTTGATGATGTTATAGCAAGGAAAATAATGAAGAATTTCTATAAATTGGGTTCCCCAAAAAACACAGATAAGACAATGAGACTTAGACGTTGAGTTTCCCCCAAACACATATAGAACACAGAAGTTTGAACATATACACTGGAATAAAATCTTATTGTATTAACTAATTAAAATCACACCTTGCATTCAACAGTTCATAAGAACCACAGTTTGCTACAGCCACAAGGTAATCAAACAGTTCTTTACGATAAATCCCTACAGGTAACCAGACCAGCAAAAATAAACCAAAACAGAGTCAGCAGGCCAGTATTGGGGGGAACAAACACAAGACAAAACATGAATTAATACAAACAATAATAATAAGAAATAGCTCAAAATAAAATCAAACAGCAACAGTGGTGATATCTAAAAGGAGATTACAAACATTTAGTACACTATACAACCAAATAAAGTATATCTCAACAAGTTGTGTTTGCGTATACCTTCAGTTCTCTGTATGTTCTCATACCCTCTCACACTTGGCATATGAAATCAGTAAGGCATGTCAACCTGAGTGATCACAACAGATAAAGCCATAATATAAATATAAGGAACATTATTACAGCATCCATACAAAACGTTACTCACCCTGGCACAAGAATACATTAACACACAGCAACAGACCCAGGTCGCAAGAGCCAGGGCCAGCAACCACCAAACAGCTTATGTTTGGTAGGCTAGATATCAGCAGAGGATATCAGGGCATCTTAAAGGAGCTACACCATGAATTTAAAAAAAAATAATAATATTTAATATCATATTGTTTATGTCCCTCAAACGTTTTTCAAAAGGTTTGAGCCTAAATCAAGCCTCAGATACTCATTCCAACTAACTTCTCTCTGGCTTATAAAGCACTTTCACATGCAATACCACATTGTCCTGTTTGGCACGGGCCGCTATTGAGCCAGTTTGTATGCATGTTATGTCCTGGTTCTGTGTGGAAAAAGTAAAAAAAAAAAATAAGATTTAAAAAAAAAAACTTTCTTTTTTTTTTTGATTTTTTTTTTTTTGGTTAGAACTAAAAAACGGGAGGAATTGTTCCCAGACGTGACGTAGGCAGGGGGAACAAATCTGACGGACTGTTTTCAGACCAATTTACATAAAAAACACAGATAGCCTATGAAAGCCTGCATGCTCCAAATTTGTTGGAACAGAAGAGAGGTGGGGGAGACCAAAAACACACAAAAATGAAGAAAAAGTTAAAATTCATGGTGTAGACCCTTTAATAGTCACACTGATTGCGAATGAGGAAGTGGAAGTGCAGCCATTCTACGGTGGCCCCTGAGGCTCAACTCTGACTGGCTACATGTTCATTATTTTTGCTGCATGTGTCCTTTTCCTGTGATAAACCGGACCTGCCTTAGCCTGGTTTGAGGGGCGGTGGAACTCCCTTTCTTACTTTTTAACTAATGTTGCCATTTTCATCTTTCAAAATGAATTCAAATTAACGTTAAAGGCATTGTAGGGAACATTAAGCCTAAATTTAAAAAATATGTATATATATATTTTTTGCATTTTCTCCCCTCTATCAGCCACTATATAATGATGCTGGGGTGTTTTCCTTCATTGAAACACAGTCCTCTGTCTGAAATCCGTATTTTCCCTTCTGTTTATGTTCATGTTGTTTATGTCCGGGTCGTAAATTAACGCACGCATGTGCGTGTCCGTGCGCGTCCGTGCCCGTATCAACTTTTTACTTTCGGTTTTAAAACGCTCTCAAACTTCTTTTTTGAGGCACATAATTTACTTTTAAAAAATCGTTTGGATAGAATTTAGTTGTTTAGCTTCATATATGTGGTCAATTTATCATGAAAGAGCCTATTTAAAAATATAAATTCAGAGAACCGTAGGGTCGGGCATTTCCGCGAATTGTATCCGCATAAGGCAACCTATTTTGGGCATGACTCATTTAAAAAGTCCACCCTGCGTCACCCCCTGGTGGTCGGGGAAAAGAACTGCTGGAGGGGCGGTGTTTGACAACAGTTTTTTTCTTTGATTATGTCTGAACTCCCTACAATGCCTTTAAAGGAGAGAGCCAGACAAAATACATTGTATCTGCCTATAATCAGTCACCAACATACCTGATGCAGTTGACTTTTTTCATAGAAGCCCCTGTTCTCCATTCCGAATCTGCAGGCCCCTCCCACAGCTAGAATGGAGCCTGGAGCATATCGCTAATTCGGCTATTTGTCTGGCTCTCTCCTTTAATTCATCACATGAATAAATAGGATTATTACCTGTTTTGTTACACGTAGATGCATGTTGAATACTATAAGAGTACCAAACAAGCTGTAACCATTGCATTTTGCAATGACTTTCTACACCATTGCTCAGACGCTCTGACAGCCCGGCTTTTCACACAGTGTGAGAATGGTGTGGTCAAATTTGTGGTTTAGCACAGTGACTTGCAACACCTACAGTAGGTATTTAAAAAGGGAGTGACAAGTGATTATCTGCTGGCAGCCTCACAACATCAAGAGAAAAAGGGTGAGCAAATAGCACTGTGCCGTCAACCTGTCAGTCAAAGTCTTCTTATAAATGCTTAAGGACATGCCCATCCTTATCATGAAAGGGGCTTCTCATTGGGTCAGTCATCTCAATGCATTCCATTAACTTTACTGTACTAGAGGAAGCATGAAGCTGTGAGATGCAGCGCTCACCAGTCCACATTTGCATAAAATACACTTGAACTCAACTTTATGCAAATTAATCAATCCACCTGGCTCACGAAACTCATAACATAACATAACATAACTGTCATGGCATGGTAGACGAAATATATATCTAGATTCACTACAGTACTACACTGCCCTTTTCACACCATTTACATTTTCGGCTGAGAAGGTTTATGACAAGCCTGCTAGGTTTTTCCTGCCTGAAAACATGATGACGAAACGAAGGACCACTCAACTTGCATGTTCTATTCAGGTGGTAATAAATAAATGAATAAAAAAATAGAGAATGACCCATGAACCAGAGTTCGGCACGTACCAATGTAGGCCCCTACCACAGGTAGTATAGTGAGATAAAACCTGTGCTTTTTGTAAACATGAAGTCTGTGCTTTCGGTATATTCATTGCACTTAGAAGGTGATGTGCCAACAATGTCAAAAGGATTTTAATCCAATGGAATTACTTTAACAATCATTATTATTATACGTTATTGTCTCCGCCAGGCCGAAGGCATGGCGAGAGAGTATGTTTTACCTCTTGTTGGAACATTATTTATTGTCACTCATTTACTCATGTTAGTACAGTAAATGAGGACTAGACTCATAACTATATGATAACTATAGTTCCCTTTTCCAGAAGGTGGAATATACCCATTTCCTGTTAACAAATACTTAACGAGACAAATCCTTGTATTTGTTTGAATGTATATATATATATATATATATATATATATATATATATATATATATATATATATATATATTAAATTAATATACAGTATAGACTTTGGCCTCTACATTTACAAAAGAATTAGGGCACAGGACATAATATTACTTTTAATGAGATGAAACAAATATACTGTAAAGACTAAGACATTTTGTGATAAGACTATAGAGCGTGCCAAAAATCCTGAAGGGGGCGTCAACAAGTGTCTTTTGGTAGCGGCGGACATCTTTGAGGGGTAAAAACCAGATTGACTTAACATTGCCCCCCCTCAAGTATGTCTGCAGCTACTATGCCACGCCCCCCGTGGTGACGAGTCGTTGGCACGCTCTATAGGGCATATAGCAACAGTTCAGGTGGTGCACACACATCCAATAATTGTGACGGGTGCTGGACAAAAAGTGGCACATGTGGTGGAGAGACAAGTCTTACTTAAACGCTCCCAAAAATGTATAAGCGGCAGACAGCACATATAGGACATCATTACTCTACGCAAGGGCGCCGATATTTATAAACACATGCGGGTGCCCAACATGCCATACATGCACGCGCGCGCAGCGCGCGTGCATGTGGGGCCCGTTCGCGCATGCGCGAAGCGCGTGCGCGAAAAATTTTGCGGGTTTGGGTCGGATAATTAACTTTTTTGGGGGGGTTTTGTAACTTTATTTCGGTTAATTCGGTTTATTCAGTACACAAAATGTACTCTGAACTGAGTATGTTTAAACTCCCCCGCCCCCCCACCCGCGGCCGAAAGAAAAGGCATTATTTTTCTTTGGGTACTTTATTAACAGTTTGCCAATAGTACAGTGGTACTGGTATGATTTTACAACAATGAATGTCAACTCAGACTCACTCATGACTTTACCGACCACGACCACCATCAGCAGCGGAGCTGGCTGTGCTATCCTCCGCTTCCTCCTCCTCCTCCTCCTCACTCTGACTGTGCTGTTCGCCTCGGCGGGTTTGAAGAAATTTAGTTTCTGCTGGGTGAATCTCTTCTTTGCTGAAGGTGCTGGTGGCTTCATCTTGCTATTAGTGCAGTAAAGGCAAGCCTCTCTCTTAGTTTGTGAACTTTGTGTTAATTTACCTGCTAGGTGAAGACTGTCTAGAGCCGGCAAAACGTAAACAAATGGGAGCGCGCTGCAAGTACGAGCGGCTGCGCGTTGACTGCGAGTATGAGCGCGTGCACCCCCCCCTCCTCATACTCGCGCGCGGCGCCCCCCCCACCAATGAGTGGATCTCCGAGTTAGACAGCTAGTAGCTACTGTAATGGTTATGGTACTGTAAATCCGGGCACCCACCACTACTGATTTTGAAAAAATAAAATAAAAAAAAAATAAAAATATATTTTTTTTTTTTTTTTTTTTTTTTTGGGACCAGCACCCAGTGGGTGCTCCTCATTTCAGGTGGGTGCTTCAGCCCCGAAGCACCCACGGTATCGGCGCCCTTGACTCTACGTTTGAACTCATGTTGTGCATATTTACCACTTATCTTATTTTTTATGTGGAAAATAGAAATTATAATTGTACACTATTCTATGTACAGTAATACATATTAATTGTGTTGTATTGTTCTATAAATAGTGCAGAAATATGTGTATATAGTTTTAGATTTTATAATGAAGAAAATGCTGAAACGTGAATGGCTCATTGCTGCTCTGGCTACAGCAAACCTCTTCTCCTCCGCAGATGAAGGTGATAATGATAACTGTGATAACTGTGTAATGAAAATTATTTTCCTGATGCTATAAGTTGAGGTTCGGAACACTAAACGAGTGAGTGATTTTATGATGTTGTGATGGTAGATGGTATTCTGTACCCCCCCCCCCCCCCCCCCCCCCCCCCCCGTTTTTACAGACGAAAGCAAAATGAAGATTGGTGCCCAAGATAATGGGAAAATTACAAGTTTTCCATAACTAATAATGAAGTTCCTGTCTTATCTGTTTTGGGTTGTGTTAACTCAGCATACCAAAAGGCAAATGCACAAACCAAAGAATGTCTCACTCATTATCTGATTTGGAACGACAGTACCAACATAGCAAACCACCAATACTCAAAATCACCAAGGGGCATTAAACCAAGCAAGCTCAAACAAACGAAACCCAGACAAGACACAGCAGTGTCTGTGTGTAGTGTCTCTTAACATTGGAAGAAAAGCATTGTCAAGTATGCATAGAACCTGGTTGTCATCATAGTCTTAATTAAAATGTGAAGCTATGAAATAAATGGGCTCCCAATGTTTTGTCAGACCTACTGACTTTCTCTTTCCATCTTGTTCAACCTTTTCTTTCTGTTATCTCTCTCTCTCCCTCTCTCTCCCCCCCCCCCCCCCCCCCCCCCCCCCCCCCTCTCTCTCTCTCTCTCTCTCTCTCTCTCTCTCCCTTAATTGTTTTGGAGAGTGATGCTGTTATCTGGCCTTCAAGTCAATGTGATGTCAGGTGATATCGTCTCAGTTCCCAGAGTTTTGGTTTAGTGCAATTAAGGAGGTATGTTTGCTAAGCATATTTGGACAGTGTGTAATTAAACATAAGTGAGACATGAAACCTACATGTCTTGCTGCTGCATCAGTTTTGAAATGGAAGGAGATTTCTTCAAGCATCAAAGGTCTGCATGTTTGCTGGATGTGATTGGCTGTCAGTGGTTGTTAAGGGCTATAAATGGCATCCATCTCAGAAGAAGTACAGTAGATGACTTTCATTTCCTCTGAAGGACACACCTTGAGCTGCTCTTTGCTGGAAAAAGGGTGAGATGAAACATTTCATTCATTCATTCGTTCGTTCCAAAATGTCATTTTGTAACAGATACAAATTCATACATTATGTTAGAAATGTAGAACCTGTGTAATTATAGTGTATCTGTGCATGTATTATCCTGGCATGTTGTTAAACCAACCAGTAGTTTTCGATCATTTATTTCTGTGGACCATTTTGCATGAAATGTGCTGATTACATTTTGTGCCTAATGTGGGTGCCTAATAGGAGAGAACCCGCTGTTTACAGTAGCAACATACCTCAAAACACATTGTGCTCAGCAAATTAGGAGCCTACCAAAGGGGGGGGGGGGGGCTGTTGTGGTTGTATGGGCATAAAGAAAGCAGTACACTTGGATACTAAGGCTTAAAAAATATAGAGATGATGTTTTTTTGCGGACTCCCTGGACACATTTCAAAGACCTCCAGGACAACCAGTTTGAGAATCCCAGGTTTATGTTGTATTTAACCTCTCTCTCTCTCTCTCTCTCTCTCTCTCTCTCTCTCTCTCTCTCTCTCTCTCTCTCTCTCTCTCTCTCTCTCCTCTTCTCTTGACCATTGTCCTGCAGGATAATCATGATGAAGCCAGTGGTGTTTTTGATGTGCCTGCTGAGCACAACTCTGGCTGCCCCTGTAAGTCTACATTATGTTTTATCTTTTAAATACCACAATGTTGTCCCAAGACTGTTTTTAAAGTTATTTTAAGATATGCAACATTAATGGCATTGCCTCTTAATTACTTTCCCCACTTGGTTTTTGCAGGCCCCAGAGAGTGGAAGCAATGAGGTAAGTGCATGGAGTTTTGTTTTGCCATGCTTTACTACCCTATGGCATGTTATATCATGTTTTAGTCATGTCATCAAGTGCATGATATGTTCGTGTGAAAGAGACGAAGATTAGCTTAATTACATGTCTGGAGTTAATGTTGTCTGGTATTTCTCCAGCAGATTGCAGCACATGCTAATGAAGCCCTGAGGTGGATGGAGTTGTACAGACTGTATCAGCAGCAGCAGGTCAATGAGCGGTTTTCAATAATATACATGCATGGTGAACAGAAGTGGCATATAACAACATTGTCTGACTACTAAGTACAAACAATGTAATGATAATATAGCACAGACATTTGTATGTAACACATATTCTGGGATCATATTTGGTTGTAATTTATTCAGGGAGCAGCTGGCAACCCTTTCCTCCCTGCAGCTGCAGCTGGCGCAGTGGTGAGTTTCTGTTTCCCTCCCTTGTTAAAACGCTGATTAACACAAATGGTCCAAAAGGAATCAAATCTAGTAGATCATTTAAACGGAATATGGTAATTACCTCTGTGAATCTATTATTCATTCACTGGCTGTTATTTGTCCCCAGGGTGCACCAGCCGCTTCACCAATGGTAAATATTAAAATATTATTATAAATACTACTATTTGCAATATATTATCATATTTACCAGTCCAGTCATATTATCATATTTAAAATATGTGAGAATGATAAACAGGTAAACAACAAGTTTCCACATAAAGATATCCTTCAATGCTCTTGGGTTAAAGTATGTATTTTGCATATAGGTAAACCTCCCCCCTCCTCCTCCTCCTCCACCTATGCCTGCTGGAGATGGATCTGATGAAGAGGCGGTGGTGAGTTGCATTTCATTATTTCCGTTACAATCCCTTCAGCTATTAACAACTGTTAGCCCCTACTAGCCTACTGGACAAGGAAAGCAGAAACATGCATGAGAAGTTGCTATGCTGTGAACATGAACAAATCCCTTGTAAGTAAATACTGAGCAGCACAGTAGCAGGTAGAGATCAGGGTTGTCCTTATGAAAAAAAAATACCATACAAAATGTAGTCTACTGTACAGCCTTTGAAGATTGGATTGAAATCATCATTTATAGACAGCCATATAGATTACTGGATATCATGCATGGCAGTAACATCCACTCTGACTCATCCTCGTTATGTTTTTTGTACAACAGCCTGGATTCTATGGTAACCTCGCACCTGCTGCCCCCCTAAACTCTGACGAGGTCGGTGAGGATGCCGCAGGAGCGGAGGCTGAGGCCGAGGCCGAGGCTGAGGCCGAACCAGCTGCAGTCGAAGAAGCAGAGGCAGCAGCTGACCCAGCAGCTGACCCAGCAGCTGAACCCGCAGCTGAACCCGCAGCTGACCCTGAGGCTGCTGTTGAGCCTGCTGTAGCTGAGGTCTCGGTCGATGTGGCTGCTGTCGATGTGGCCGCTGCTGATGTGGCCCCTGCTGATGTGGCCCCAGAGGTCTCCGTTGATGTCGCTGTCCCTGCTGCTGCTGACATCCCAGCTGCACCAGTGGCCGTTGAGATCGACGCCACCATTGTGGATGTGGCCGCAGAGGCTGCTGCTCCATAGTGGTTGACACCATGGTCATTTCAACCTGGTCTGATTGTTCCTCCCTCCAGAAGTCTTATAGCAACAGATGGAAACAGCAGTAAGTGTTCAGGACAAATGGATGGAAAGGACAGATATGTTGTTTTTTGAACAGGGACTGGAATGTTTCAATTGCTTTAATACAATGAAATGGTTTCTGTGATACTCTTCGAGAGAATAAACCAGTAACTGCTTTGTGCAATCAAAATGTTTTTTTTTCTCTGTATACGCTTTTCTATCTTTAATAAAAAAAATGAATAAAAATAAAGCCTGTCATAAAGCTTCCTTTCTTTGATTGATCATAAATCCATGTCATCTACATTAAGAATTAAAAATATGTATATTTGGGGAAGAATTAATGATAATGATAATCATTCTCCAATACCTAGACAAGATAGTTAAGGCTAATCTATGCTTCAGCAAAACAAATATTGTACAATCACCTATTTTCAACTGGAAACGTGTAGACACGAGTCGCACAACTCTTTTTCATCAAAGCATAGATGTGCCTATACACCACAGTATACTGTGCTATATTATTCAGTTCAAACAAAGGCAATGGCCCATTCTCTGCTGTACAAAGTCGAATCACAGCCAATAGGGAGAGCCACTGATCCAATGGATGTCAAGAGTACCTTGCTACTGTGTATACTGTACAGTATAGGACTCACCACTAAAGACTGACACTGGTTCAGATTTCTTTTCATTCTCTAGATGATTAGTTATTCTAGGAAACATGTCCGCTCGATCTCAGATCAGTAGTGAAAGTGGTATCGCCCAGCTGGTTATCTCTAATAGGATCAGAAGTGGATGATACAGAGTGCTGAGTGAGCAGGATGGTACTGGGGGGGGTAGCAGTAAAGCTGGGTTGCAAGTCTACTAAATCTTTTACTGTCCTACAAATGCCCAGGAGGTATATCTTATTTATGCTTATGCTAAAACAGTAATAGTGAAGAAAAATAAACGAATAATTATTCATAGGAACGGGTCAACCATAAGTTAATTCATTTTGTGGTGGCATTTTGAGATAGCTCATTAGCAATTAAATACAAATTCATTCGTTTTTACGCATTACTAGGTCTGCTATCATTTAAAATACATTAAACCTTTACTGAATGATTAATCAGTGAAACAGGCACGCACCTAATGTACAGTATGTACTGTTGCCCATTATGAGTGAGTAGACCTACTGTATAAGGAGGATGAGTGACACTCTCTCCCTCTTTCAATGTTCTCTAATCCACAAATCCTTTTCAGGGTCACCAAGGCTCTGTATTGCTACCAACAATAGGCTCAATGCGTCCATTTTACTTCATGTAGCGGCATTTTAATACAATTTTAGAATTAGAATAAGATATTTGAACATGGAAAATAGACACATGTAGTCATAGCCAAATATCCAGGCTTCCGAAGGCTTAATGAATAAGGATTATTATGGACTGTGCGTTAAATTAACCTGGGGTGACGGTAAGTTTGATTAGATAAGCCTGAATGCATTCTGCTTCACTGGTTCACTATTAGAGAAATGTTCATGCTTATTGATTGTATTAATTAAAAAAATGACACATACTGTACAGTATGTGTACATTTCATGCTCTCATAACACCGTCTGAGGTACATTTTGTACTATACTTATGTTGCTATATTGTTTGATAGGCTATTCTGCTGTTCTGCTGCCATGGCGTCTGCAAGGCGCCTTCCTCGCCTTACTGTCCCACCACGAATTGCACCACAATTGGCCCCAGACACTGAAGACATGTGAGCAATGATTTATTGACCTAGGCCAGTGGTTCCCAAATGGTGTGTCGAGGCACACTGGTGTGCCCTGAGACCAGGTGTGCCAATTGGGATTTTGTGACAATTTATTGACACATTATTGCAATATATATATATAATTATCCATATTTCTTTTTACTAATCAGTACTTTGTGTGCACTTACTTCCCAAAACGGACAAACATTCTATAGCACCATAATTTCAAACACTTTCAGTCTGGCATTCCTGTTTTTGGGCATGTCACCATAGGAGAAATGTATTCATTTTATTTTGTGATCACAAGCGATCATGAGCTTTTAGAATGGCTATTTTTGTTATAAATACAGCTGTGCCTTGAGATTTAGAAATGTCCATTTGTGTGCCTTGGTCACAAAAAGTTTGAAAACCACTGAGCTAGGCAACCTGCTAGATTCTATGTAACAATGTAATAGAAGGAACAGAATGTACCAAATAATGATCCTAAAGTGTATGCATTGTGTTTGTTTCAGAAATCAACCTGTCCTTTATCCTGTCCACTGTTTCAATGTGAACAACAGTAATAATAATGAAGAGTAAGTACAACTAGAAACTAGAAAAAATATGTTTTTTTATGAAATATTACATTCCCCGTCAGATATGAACGACCATTACACACTACACATTAAATGAACCTGAAATCTTTTCTCTTTCTAGTGAGAAAAAGGAAGAAGAAATAAAGGAGAATAAAGATGAGGAGGAAAAAGGGTAATTTAAAATGTTATGTTAAAGATCATTAAACAAATAAATAATATGTGTATGCATTAAGGCTTCTCCATTTAGATGTATTGATATATGTGTTTCAGGGAGGAGAAGGATAAAGAAGAGACGGAAAAGGTAGAAGAAGGAGAAAAGGAGGAGGAAGCAGAAAGGGAAAAGGGGGAGGAAGAAGAAAAGGACGACAAAGAAAAAAGGGAGAAGGAGGAGGAAGAAGAAAAGGAAAAGGAGGAGAGAGAACAAAAGGAAAAGGAGGAGAAAGAGAAAAAAGAAAAGGAGGAGAAAGAGAAAAAAGAAAAGGAGGAGAAAGAGAAGAATAAGTAAGTTATACATGCAACTTTATAATTTAATTTGTTATTTTATTGTTTCCACTATTGTCAGATGACTTTTTGGTGCAGACATTTTCGGTACTGAATGCATGCATATAAACGTCTGTCTCTTCCTACAGGCCAAAAGAATTATTTGTCATACACCCAGATGGGGGTTTGTACTACAACTGGCTGTTCTGCATTACATGTCCAGTCATGTACAACTGGATCATGATCGTTGCCAGGTGACCAAATGATAATCATTCTTCATTCTCTCTTTGTTGCCCTCTCTTTACATCCAACCCAACTAATGTTTTGGTCAGTACACTACTACTAATCTCCTTCAAAAAACAACCTGTTGACAGTCATCCTCCTCATCCTTTTTAGCCTAGGGCTCTAAAAATATGGACAGTCTGTCCGTTTGTTCATTGGTCCACCACTTTGAACCCAAATAACTTAACTACTTACTTACTTACTACTCTTAAACTACTGTCTGGATAAGCATGGAATTTGCGGTGCACCTTCATGCTCTCAAGAGGATGAACCCTAGTGATTGCGTTGACCTAAATAGGCCAAAATGTAATGGGTAGATTGCCATGAAGCTTGCTGAGCGCATTCATACTCTAAATAAAAAATAATCCTAAACATTGAGTGAACCATGACCGTTTGTAGGGCCACCCACAGTCCAAAGTACCACCTTTGAACAAAGTATCTATGATAGTCTTATTTGGCAGATTGAAGGATGAAACTTTCTTACTTTGGTAACCCCATGGCCTTTCGTTTAGAGCCACTCACTAGCCAAAAAGTTCCTGTTGGGTGTAAGGAGCAGCACAGCCTCTCTAAGGGCTGTTAGTCAGGCTTATTTTTGTTTCTTTTCAAATAGTTTTGGTAACTGGTCGAATGCCCCCGGATAATATTTCAATCTATTGCTTGGCAGGACAGAACAATTGGGCCCCATTCAGAAGCGATATAAGAACCCATTTTCTCTTATATTTGTTCTTAACCAGCATTTTTGTCTCCGCCAGGCCGATAGGCATGGCGAGAGAGTATGTTTTACCCTCCGTCCGTCCGTCCGTGTGTGTGTGTGCGTGTGTGTGTGTGTGTGTCCGTCCGTCCTTCTGTCTGCGACCAGCTAATCTCCGCCACCATTGGCCCGGTCGCTGTGAAACTGCACACACACATTCCCTGGATGCCACAGCAGAACCTCTGCCCCACATTTTTCAGATCAGCCTGTTATAGCGCCACCATGAGGCCGACTTTTGCAAAACACATTTTTTAATGTTACTCCTACAGATTTTCTCCAAATAACACACAAATCTGTACACAGTATCTCTATAGCCATGTGATCAACACGGATCTGTCCGATTTTCCATATTCCATCCTGATTGGCTAAGATTGGCTTCCAAAGTTAGCAGGATTGGTTCATTTTGAACAAAATGCCTCAAATCATGAACGCAGCATGCACTTTCCGTGCAATTTTCCACGTACATTCCCACTTGGCCCAGGAAGAAATGTCACTTGAAAACTTTCAAATCAGCCTCATGGTGGCGCTATAACAGGCCGATTCACGTTTTTAGCTATAACTGCACCGATCTGCGTGCAACTTTGCATGCACACTCCTTAGAGGCCAAGGAAAACCCTCTGCCGTGCATTTTTCACATATGCCGTTTAGAGCGCCACCAGGAGGCTGAGTTTTGAAAAACACATTTTTTTCTCTTACTCCTTCAGATTCTGTTCAAATATCACGCAAATCGGTACACAGTCTCTCTATAGTCATGTGATCAAGATGGATGTGTCTGATACTTCATATTCTATCCTACTTGGCTAACTTTGGCTTCTAAAGTTTGCAGGATAGGTCCGTTTTGAACAAAATTCCTCAAATCATGAACGCAGTGTGCGATTTCTGTGAAATTGTGCACACACATTCCCACTAGGCCGAGGAAGAAATGCCACCCTTTTCACATTGGCCTGTTATAGCGCCACCAGCTGGTCTGATTTAGCAAACCACATTTTTGGAACAAAATGCCTCAACTCATGAATGCAGTGTCCGATTGCCGTGCAAGGCCTAAAAAGAAATGTTACCCTTTTCACATTGGCCTATTATAGCGCCACCAGGAGGCCATAATAATCTAGCTGACCTGGCGGAGACTTGTGCTCCGAGGAG
This sequence comes from Gymnoscopelus microlampas, assembly GCF_963454915.1. Classification (NCBI taxonomy): domain Eukaryota; kingdom Metazoa; phylum Chordata; class Actinopteri; order Myctophiformes; family Myctophidae; genus Gymnoscopelus; species Gymnoscopelus microlampas. The sequence continues at coordinate 26,958,867 of NC_139939.1, forward strand.
CACTTTTTCTAGTTTCTTATTGTGTTCTTACCTGGGATTCAGCAAAGTTTTCTTATTTTTGCTTTTCTCTTATGTAAGAACACATTTTAAGAGTGGTCAAGAGCACTCTTACTGAGATACAAGAAAACACAGTCATTTAGTCTGTCCAATGCTAGAAAACATACATTTTAAATTTGAGAAAAATAGAATAAAATGTAATGTGTTTGTCAATGTGTTTTACATTATGTTGTATTGCTTCCATCTTTGATGTTGTACAGTAGAAGTATCTGAGCTTGGCACCAAATACACATCTATTACCTACATATAATCTTAAGTCAAGTCAAGGGAAATTGTCCTTCGAATAATGTGTGCTGTATGATGGGCATCAGGCCTACACTAGAAAATATGAAATACCTGTATTTGTATCAAATTAGAAAATGCACTAATTTCTTGCCCATGTGTCTTCTATTTTAAACGCTGACATGCAGGGCCACTTTTGAGGAGCTTCAGCATGACTACATCATTTACTGGGTGATTTTGGACTACTGTGCAGACCTCATGTACATAGCTGACATGGTCTTCAGGACCAGAACAGGTGAAATTAATTTTTGTTCATTTATATTTATCGTGGGCCGCAAATATAATAATCTCTGGAAATAATAGAATAACAGCTTTTTAATTTCAATCTGTCTGTTATAAATCTCTCCACACAGGCTACCTGTTGCAAGGTCTATTAGTGAATGATAAGAAGATGTTACAGGACCGCTACGTGAATAGCACCCAGTTCATTTTGGATGCTGTGTCCATGTTGCCTACTGACATCTTCTATATTGTCGTTGGCCTTGACTACCCTGAGATACGCATGAACAAGCTATTGAGGGTTGGCCGCATGTTTGAGTTCTTCAAAAAGACAGAGACTAAAACGAACTACCCAAATCTCTTCCGCATTGGCAACCTGATCCTGTATATCATCATTATCATCCATTGGAATGCCTGTTGGTATTTCTCCTTCTCCAAGTGGGTCGGTTTTGGTGCAGATGATTGGGTATACCCTGCACTAGATGACCCTGAAGAGCCTGCGTTTGGAACTCTAATGAGGAAGTATTCTTTCTGCCTTTACTGGTCCACAATGACCCTAACAACTGTCGGAGAGATGCCACCTCCAAAAAGGGACATAGAGTTCCTATTTCATTCTACGGATTTCCTGATTGGGGTTCTGGTCTTTGCCACCATTGTGGGAAACATTGCCACAATGATTTCTAACATGAATGCTGCCCAGGCACAGTTTCAGTCTCGCATTGACAACATCAAGCAATACATGCATGTAAGTATATTTTCTCCGCTAAAATTGTGAGGTTGGGCTTGGGGGTCATATTTTCTAATTATATTCTGAAAGTTATGTTTCCTTTCCATTGTAGGTGAGGGGAGTAAGTTTGGAAATTGAAGATCGTGTTATCAATTATTATGGCTATCTATGGAATACCGGAAAATCCCAGGATGAGAAGGAGGTGCTGAGGTATCTGCCAGACAAGCTAAAGGCTGAAATTGCTATCCAAGTGCACATGGACACTCTGAAGAAGGTTCGTATTTTCGCTGAATGTGAAGAAGGCCTGCTGATTATTCTGGTGCTAAAGCTTCGACCACAGGTTTTCAGCCCCGGTGACTACATCTGTAAGAAGGGCGACATTGGCCGTGAGATGTACATCATCAAAGATGGCAAACTTGCAGTTGTTGCTGAAGATGGGGTTACACAGTTTATTGTCCTGGGCAGTGGCAGCTACTTCGGTGATCTTAGCATCCTTGGCATCAAAGGCAGCAAAGCGGGCAACCGGAGGACAGCCAATATCCGTAGTGTTGGATACTCTGACCTCTTCTGTCTGTCCAAGGATGACCTGATGGAATCCCTTACAGAGTACCCGGATGCCAAAGCTATGCTGGAGGAAAAAGGCCGGGAGATCCTGCTGAAGGATAATCTCATAGAACTGGACCCGTCTAAAATCATACCAGAGACCACAGAATTGTTGGCAAAAGTGAACTCCCTGTACAGCAACGTGGAATTGCTGCAGTCCAAGTTAAAAAGGATCCTGGGAAAGAACAAGAACGCACGGCGGACCCTCAAAGGGCGTATTGCAGAGCTAGAGCACCTGACAGGAGAGGAGGTGGAAGATGACGATGATGATGATGAAGAAGAGAAAAAGGTAGTGCAGGTAGTCGTAGAGGAGAAAGAGGAAGAGAAAAAAGAGGAGGAAGAGAAAAAAGAGGAAGAGGCAAAGGAGGAGGAGGAGGGGGAGGAGGCAAAAGATGGGGAAATAATTAAGGAGGGGGAGAAAGAAGAGGAAGAGGAAAAGGAGGGGGAGAAAGAAGAGGAAGAGGAAAAGGAGGAGGAGAAAAAAGACACATAAGTTAAAGAGGCAGACAAAAATAGATTTTCTATCTAGCTTGGACTTGCTAGTATATACAGAAATGAATGACAACAGCAAAAGACCTGTTAAAATAATCACTAGACTCTTGCTGAAATATTAAGTCCTCTCATTAAATATCTCTTTAATTGCACATTTTCAAGAATGGAATTTCAATATAATGTCTGTATTCAGATAAACGTTTGACATGTAGGCTACGACATTTATATTAGTTGTGCTGCAAAGTGATTGTGTAATGAGGGTGTCTGTGTGTACAGTATGTACAGTATGTTACTCTGTCTGCAATGACTCAATAACACTGCATCATCAAATTACAACACAAAGCCATGAAAGAAATCTTATTTTAGATCTAAATCAACATCTGATGCATGGTGTAATTTGGCAGTCAAAGGTCAAGATTAGCGATGAGCCACACATCTCTATATACACCTCTAGGTATCCCTTGTTTCATTCATTGGAACTGACATTTCCTTATAATACTTTATACATTATTTATAATAATCTCTGGTTTGTAACCTACATCATGATCATTTTCATGTTGGCAGCATACATTCATTTCAACATGGCAAGGAAGTAAATAGCAAGGAATTGCAGATGAGTACATGAAGGTGTTAAACCATAAATATTTGTCATGTAAGAGAAAAATCACTGGGACTACTCCCTTTGATCAATAGAAGATGGACAAAGGTGAACAAAACTATAGACAGTAACATTAAAGAAGTATTGTCATGAATAATACCTGACATGTTGTAATCACCAGTCTTATTTCAGGTCCAGCCAACAGTGTGATATGTCTGTCTATATGTAAAATATTGTGTCACATGGTGTGTTAATGAGCCCTGAAATAATCTTTCTTTGCTCGTATGTAATACTCTTTCCACTTTCCATTAGTTATTTCCATCTCTAATTAAATGTTTTTTGATTATGGACACCGTTTTATAGGTTTGTGCACTGACACATATTAATTACATTGGTCCAGCATTTGGCTATATGAATAAAAGGTATTTGGTCTTTGTGTGGTAAATCCCTTTAGGGTTAGGGTTAGGTGTGTGTGTGTGTGTGTGTGTGTGTGTGTGTGTGTGTGTGTGTGTGTGTGTGTGTGTGTGTGTGTGTGTGTGTGTGTGTGTGTGTGTGTGTGTGTGTGTGTGTGTGTGTGTGTGTGTGTGTGTGTGGCAATGGTTCCCAATTTGTCTTTATTTCAAGGAAAAGGACCCCCAGTTAGGTATGCACCCCCATAACTCTCTGAGTTACAGACCAGGGTTCATTTGGTTCCTAAATATAAATCACTTTGCTGGGCCTCACCTGTGATGCTATCAGTCTTTTTATGTGCAAAGTCAGAATTCAGAGGGAATAAGACGGATGGAAACTCCTATCTCTCAGTTCTAGTTACGGGCTTGAGAGCAGTGGAGCATGTGATACCGTTTGTCTCTCAACACTGATGTCTCATAGAGACTCAGTGTTTATGCACCAATCAAGCTGCTGATGTCCTATAATAGAGTGTGCAAAGCAGCCAGTTTGAAACATGGTTTCAAGATTGAGGCAGAGCTGTATTGATTTTTTTGTTCATTGGCGAGGTACTTTTGTTTAAGAGTGGATTTGAGATCCTATACGTCCTAGACCTAGAGTATTGCATTTAATGGCATGATTTGTGTGACAGAATTTTAAATAATAATAATAGCAATAATAATAATAATAATAACAATAAATTAATAAATACATAAATAAATACAATTCTTTTGAAAAATAAATTGTATTTATTTTTAATGTAATTTGAATAATTTGGGAAATCTGTCCAAAATATGGATGCCACGGTTAACGTGGTTAATGTTAACAGATGGTGAAAACATGGTGAGGACATGCTGTGAACATTACATTTCTAATAGACAACTGCAGAGGGCTGAATACGCTATATACGTAATTCATTGTTCATCAAATGTATCACTTGAACTCAACCAAAACACAAGAGTGGATGTCATAAACTCTTATTTTTAATGTCATAATTGATTTAGTCTAAAACTGTGTGTCACACCGTGTGACTCTTAAGAAAAAGAAACATTCCACCACACTGACACCCCTACACCGGCTAGATGTTGGAAGCAATCTCTATAGGGCTTAGGGCACGACTGCACCATGACAGTAAGTCCTTTAGCTAATTCAGTGCAACATTATCATATGGACTGGGTAAATTGCAACCTATAGAAGAGATTTCCCATGGGAGAATTGTCACTGTGGGATTGACCACAAGGGTTTCTCAATATAAATGGTAAATAAGTAAATGGTGCATTTATATAGCGCCTTTTATCCAAGCCGCTTTACAATGTGCATTACATTCACAAACACATTCACTCACCGATGGCGGAGGAAACCATGCAGGGCACCAACCTGCTCATCTGAGGAAATTAGAGGTTCAGAGTCTTGCACAGGGACACTTCCGCACGAGCTCTGGGGGAGCCGGCGGAACAAACTGATCCTCATCATAGCTTGACACGTAGGCTATACTATAACTTAGAAATCCCGCAACTCATTGAGTTTTCCCAGTACGCCCTATAACTCTATGAGTACGCCAAGGACAGCACAGAGTGCCCTTACCCGATAATAAATGAGACATAGATAAAAAAGGAGACAAGAGTGATGAGGTCACAGGTTCTTGTGCTGATACAGAAATACAGAAACATGAAATGCACATATACCAACTTGGTTTGCAATAAAGCAATATACAAAAACTGATGAACTCTATCTATCAGCCTCTGTTTTGTTTTATTTGTTCTCTTCCTTTAATATTGTTATTGTCTCCGCCAGGCCGAAAGGCATGGCGAGAGAGTATGTTCATGTGATCAAGACATATCTGTTTATTTTTCGTATTCCATCCTGATTGGCTAAGATTGACATCTTAAGTTTGCAGGAGTGGCCCGTTTTGAACAAAATGCGCAAATCATGAACGCAGTGTCTGATTGCAGTGAAACTTTGCCCCTACATTCGCAGTCGCACTATGTTGAGGAACAAATGTCACCCTTTTAACATTGCCCTCTTATAGTGCCACCAGGAGGCCAATTTTTGCAACACTTTTCTTTTTTATATTAGGCCTACTCCTGCAAATTTTGTCCAAACATCATGCAAATCGATACACATTATCTCTATAGTCAAGTGATCAAGATGGTTCCGTCCGATTTTTCATATTCCATCCTGATTGGCGAATTCCGAACATTGCTGGCCCACAATAACCTACCTGACCTGGCGGAGACCTGTGCTCCGAGGAGCACTTTTTCTAGTTTGTTTTGTTTTTGTTAAGCGTCTTTGAGTAGGAAGGGCTATATAAGTCTGATGTATTATTATTATTAATATTATTATTACATGTATTGCTATTACTATTATTATTATTATCATCATCATCATCATCATCATCATCATCATCAAGAAATTCAGAAAACATTCTGCTTCTCAACATTATTGTGTTAATATCCCATATTAAAATTTGCTAATTGGCTTTGACTACCCTAGATATGCATGAACAAACTATTGAGGGTTGGCCACATGTTTGAGTTCTTCAAAAAGACAGACTAAAACGAATTACCCAAATATCTAGTAAATATCTTCCGCATTGGCAACCTGATCCTGTATATCATCATTATCATCCATTGGAATGCCTGTTGGTATTTCGCTTTCTCCAAGTACATTGGTTTTGGTGCAGATGATTGGGTATACCCTGCACTGGATGACCCTGAAGAGCCTGCGTTTGGAACTCTAATGAGGAAGTATTCTTTCTGCCTTTATTGGTCCACAATGAATGACCCCAACAACTGACAGAGAGATGCCACCTTAAAAAAAGGACATAGAGTTCCTCTTTCATTCTACGGATTTCCTGATTGGGGTTCTGGTCTTTGCTACCATTGTGGGAAAGACCACTAGACAGCTGGCGGACCATTGCCCTGTCACTATGACTCCGACATAACCTGTCCCCATTCATTTTTCTCATGTCTGAGCAAGGTAGGCAATGGATTTTTGTTTTTGCTTTAGAACTGTTTGTTTAGACCATTGTGTTTATTTGGAATGGTCCTGTGTACTTCAGGCGCCCTCCTCTTTATGCATCAGTGTTGAGGATCAAATGCCAATAGGCTGTTTTTAGGCCAGATATTAGGGCCAACCAGTAACTTGAGGTATGGGCTGTAATGTTGCCTTTGTAACTATGTAGGCTACTATGTGTGGTGGTTCTAACTCTGCTCTGCCGCGCACAAACTGTTTTTCGGATCTGTTCGATTTTTCATATTCCATTCTGAAAGGCTATCTAGATTCACATCTAAAGTTTGGAGGAGTGGCCCGTTTTGAACAAAATGACACAAATCATAAACGCAGCGTCTGATTGATTCAAGAGTGCACTCTTAAGGGGAATGGTCAGTTGTAATGTCAATTAACTACAGTATAGACCAATTATTTGTTTACTAACATTGAGACTGGACGCATAGGTGATTGTTTCACGCAATCAATTCACAACCTGTTGTTTCGGGGTGCGCTGGTTTCTGCACACCCCAACCCCCTCTTGTGTGTTGAGGCGCGTCCTAGCGAGACCTGATAGAATGGGTTTCATTGCGCGCATACTGGTTGCACACATACTGGTTCCTATCAGTGTGACGTCGTCTGTTAACGGGTCTATAGGCTACTGTCAGTCATAACACATGAGAGAGACTTAACATACATTAGCCACCAGTATCATCATCTATTCGTGCACGTACTGAAACCATATGACCTTAAAATCCTTGTCACCTGTTGAATAGGTGTCTACAGTAGATGCATACCAAATCATAGTAATGACCCAAGGCAGATTAATTCTACACAGGAAATCATAATTATTCCTGTCATATGCCCCCCTTCCCTCCTCTCTCTCGCCAAATTAACCTCCAGATAAGCGAGGTCAAACTGTTCTTGCATTTACCAGTGCCAGATGCAGAAAGTCTGCTTGTGTGACACTAGCATCAAATTGTCAGATATGCCTAATTACTTGCAATCAAGACTGAGTTGAGGTGTTGCATTGCCTTGTAGCATTAAGATAAGATTGTATCCCAAAGGGACACTAGATGGCGTAATATGCATATACTGCCCATTTTGTTTAAAGGATATTGTCCATAGAAATCGAAGTAAAGCACTAGCACACTTGTTCTGTAGCCTAATGTATGCATACTGCTTTTTATTACAGATGACCAGGTGTGGCTTGCATTAATGTTCTGTGATGTTTCAGGAAAGTGTCTCATGAGAGAGGTGATTAGCTACATTAGGAAACTGAAAGGAAACCCTCTGATGCTGAAAGCGCAAGAAAGGAGAAAATGTATTGAGGATTTAGTCAATCTGAATTCTTGAGTATCAAGATTGTTTATCAAGTATAATGGAGTAGAACATTTTGTTTTGAAATATATTGGGGGCATGTCTTAACTCAAGTTAAAAAAAAAGCCTACAGATACTTCAGTTAAAGGTTTGTTCAGTAAAAGGAGTCTCCCATGTCTCTCCAGCTCCTTATTAAACAGAAAAAGCATTTTCAGTGCTCTCTCCTGATTGGCTTAAATGTTGTCACCTACAGTACCTGAAAATGTACTATATTCTGTTTACAAAAGAGCTGGAGAGACCCTTGTGACCGAACAAACGCTCAATGATTACTATCAAAATATTGTACTTTAACCTTTTTAACAAAAACAAAAAAACAAAAAAAGTAGGCTACAGTAAGCACAGTACAGTAACAATGTAATTGTGTTTTGTTAGTCTGCCTGCTGCTATAACAGCTGCTTGTCTACTGTTGTTTGTTTTGGCCACAAACTGTACTGTTATAAAGTTTGATGTGGCACATATATAGTATACTTGGCAGTGGTTTCTTTGTGAAATCACAATGTGCAGCGATACGATGCGTTGTGAGCTTGAACATTTGCTATTTTAGCAAATGTTCAAAAACAATTGGGATGCTAGGGTGCATGTGGTTAATAAAAATGCTTATAGCAGCACTTGAACTGCCCACCTGCTGGATTAATTTAACAGTTAATGCATATTAGGGGCTATAGCACCTATTATGACAGGTTCCTGTCATAATGGATGATGCATAGTTTTATAATGTTTTTTGCTCTGGATCAATCTTCCAAATACTGAGTGCAAGGCTAAAGACAAACAGAGCTATCCACAACCCCATCACACTTTTAATACTGCAAAGGTCAAACACATGAATACAATCCAACAGGAAATGTGATGTGATGAATGTGATGGTGAGAAAAGGAGATAATGAGATGTGACTATAATAAAATGGTTTGGGGTGAAAAAAAAATACAATGTCATTTTGAATAAAGGAATCTCATTCGTTTTGTAGCCTAATTGCAGCGCTCAGAATTCACACACAGGTTCCTCGTGAAAAGTAGCAAATCTTTATTGATGGCCATGACAGTTGACAAGTATAGTAACATTGGTGGCCATTGCGAACATCACTTATTTCGTTCACAGCTACTGTTGCAGCCGATGCATTCTAGTCTTTTCAAAAGCTTTACACTAATAATGGACATTTAAGGTTTATTGTCTCCTCCAGGCCGAAACGCATATTGTTTTACCCCCTGTCCGTCCGTCCGTGTGTCCGTCCGTGTGTCCTGTCCGTGTGCGACCAGCAAATCTCCGGCACCGTTGGCCCAGTCGCTGCGAAACTGTGCACACACACTCCCTCGATGCCAATTCAGAACCTCTGCCCCAACTTTTTCACATGGGCCTGTTATAGCGCCACCAGGAGGCCGATTTGTGCAAAACCCATTTTTTTTATATTACTCCTACAGATTTTATCCAAACGTCATGCAAATCGGCATGATTTGGCATGTCATGATGGAATGTAGGACTTAAAAGGTATGTAAATGTCTCTGCTAACAGGGTTTACTGTGAGGCAATCAGGGCCATGCAGCTGAAAGAGGCTTTTAAGCTTCACACTCCATCGTACAATGGTGTTGCTCTGTGTCGCTTGTAGATCTGCTCTTGTCCGTAAGCGACACATGTCCTATTCTGGAGTATAACAGGCTTTGTTCATGGTGAATAGTTCAATGTCTGGAGGGGGACCACAGTCTCTCAGATTTGACGGTAGTCTGACAGAAAAGGAAAACCTTACAGCCAGTAGGGTACCACCACAGTAGGGTTACCACCAATATACTGTACATCACATTTTTTATTCTTGTGAGTCCCCCAGAGCCACCCTACAATTGTGATTCATACAAGACTGTGTAGACTATATAGATACCTGTATAAAATACATATCGGCCTACATAATTTGGTCTTTGACATAATGTAGTTTTATGTAACAGACAATGTCAGTATTTATATTTCTGTTTTCACTTGTATACATCAATTTGATGACAGATGGCAAGGCTGCTGGACTTAGCCCCGCAGGCCCTTTTGTCTTTGGTAATTATTGATATTATCGGAGTTGAGAGGAACTGGGTGGGTGAGCAATGCACTGTGGCACTATGCCAAAATAGATACATACTATATGATTGCTTGAGACAAAACTCATGAGTTAAATACTGGGCAAAAATGTTCGATGTTGATTGATTGATTGAATTCTTTACTAGCAGTAAAAAAAAAAAACTTGCTAAAAGGATGAGACCAAAAGCCCTGGGCGTGTTTCCATTGTGGTCCCTTGTACTCAATTCATCATCATGACAGACAATTCATTACAAATCAACAACACTAAAAGCAATAGCAGAAATATTTGAGCACTAAAATACTAATCACCAAATTCCAGAGAGAGAAACCTTGCCTGAATGGGTTTGTAAATGCACCTTTTATGCAAGACATAGACCAGGGGTAGGCAACCTTAGGCACGGGTGCCAACATTGGCACAGGGGAGGGTAACCACTGGCACACTGGCATAAGTGTGAGAGAGAGGATTAGTTTTGTTTATATAAAAATCTGTATGCAAGTTACATACTGGGGAGGGGGTCTGGTAGATAGGTGTGGGGTTAATGTTCAGAGTCTAATGATCATTAAAATGTCCTGATCATTTCAAAATAAAAATAAAATAAATGATGTGCTGTATACTGTATGGACAATCAAAATCTGTTGGAAATATTTTATTTCGATGTGGTGTTAAAATCAAACATATTGTTTATGGCACACTGACTATCTAGAAAATAAAAAGAAGGCACTTCATGTCAACAAGGTCAGCAACCTTGTTGACATGAATTGCCTTCTTTTTACCCCTGCTGTAGACATTCTGAGCATGTCATAATAGGTAAACATTGAGAGAAAATAAGCGAACATTCACAGAAAATGGAACATCTGCAAGTTCACACATTGTGAGCCTTTTGGCAAAGAGATTTAGAGGGAGAGGGGCTAGGATAGACGCTGGGGGACCCTGGCCAACAAAGTATATAGGGTTAGATGTGGTTAAGCCAAATGTAGCCAATTGGCTAGCTGGCTTAGTTCAAAAGAGGATGTGATGAGACAGAGCTGGACTAAATTAGCTTTGGTTATGAAGTCCTATCTGGTGTTGACATTTCAAATCACATATGTAGATTATTGTGGGATCGCTAAAGCGATCAGTGATCACACTAATGTTATTGCCACTCTTTATTATATACTATACCATATTCTGCCCGTTTTTTGGACCCTAACTAGTCCTTCATACTTTTAGCTACAAACTCCGTTCCATTTTTGAAATAATTTGTACTTTTAGAGATATTTCACTTTTTACTGCAAAAAAAATCCCATTCATTTCAATGGGGAAATTCATACTTTTAGCTTGAAACTCCGTTCCAACTCTATAACGTTCAGCCTACTTAGGACATATTGGCTACCTTTTGAATTTTTGAAATAATTTGTACTTTTAGAGATATTTCACTTTTTACTGCTAAATAAATCCCATTAATTTCAATGGGGAAATCCTATTTAGCTACAGTGGAGCCTAGCAACTGCTTATCAGACCCTAGCAACACCATATTAGACCATAGCAACCACCTATCATACCCTAGCAACTACCGATTAGACCCTAGCAACCACCATTTTACCCTAGCAACCACCTGTTTTACCACAGTAACCGCATTTTAGACCATATAGACGGCATATTAGACCTTAGCAACCCCCTATTGGACCCCAGCAACCACTTATTAGACCCTAGCAACCACCTGTTTTACCCTAGCAACCACCTGTTTTACCCTAGCAACCACCAATTAGACCCTAGCAACCACCTATTAGAACCTAGCAACGGCTATCAGACCCTAGCAACCACAGTTCTACCCTAAAAAAAATACATTTTACACTATTCAACACCGACAAACCTTTAGAACCGTAGACCTTTAAAACCTTTAGAACCTTTCAAACCTTTAGAACCTTTCAAACCTTTAGAACCTTTCAAACCTTTCAAACCTTTAGAACCTTTCAAACCTTTCAAACCTTTAACACTACTAACACTATCAATACTCAATACCATCAACATTCTTAGCGATCCCACACTGTTTCTTCAGGAACAGTACTTTCTAGTTATGATTATTATTATGATTATGTCAAGCCATTGGGGCCTATTTCCTTGGAAGGAGCGAATTGTACAAAATGCTTAGGCAGTTAATGGTGCTTAGGCAGTAGATTATTATACTGTATAGAAAATGCTATTGAAGATTAACAAATGTATTATTTTAACTTATACCCTATTCACTGACTAGTGTCACCTAATGATCTATTCTTGGTCCACTCTTTTTTACCCTTTGCCGAAAATATCTGATCTAGCCTCACAATGGGTGATCTTGTGTTCTAGTTCTAGTAGAACACAAGATTCAGATCGCTGAATGTTCACTTATGTATTAGGACATGCCCAGAATAAGGATGATGGGGTTCATGTGGTTAAACTCACAACCCACTACTTTACTTCGATCTACTCCAGGTTATGTCATTAACACCTGAAAGGGAACTCAGGAGCACTAATACATGCCACCTTTCTCTCTGGCTGGGGCATGGTATGACAATGTTTCTGGGTTTTGTGAAAAGGCTTAGGGGGCTTTCAGCTCACCTGGTAAGAGTGTATATAGGCTACCACATAAATAATAGTCCTTCCTTTAGCTGGCCCAGGTTAAAACCGACCTGATGCTCTTTATTGCATGTCATTCCCCCTCTTTATCCAACCTTTCCTGTCCTGTTTTCTGTCTCTATCAATAATAAATAGAAATGCAGATTTTTTTGGGGGGGGAAGGGATTGCATCTGTAACTGTCAGTGACACTTGGTCATTTTAACTTCAATTATTTATTTATTTGAAGTTATTTGTTTTTGTTGTTTATTTGATTACCTTTTATTTTGACACTTTCTGTCACTTTATTTTGTAACATCCTGTTGCTGCCCCTGAGCCCTTATATCTGAGGCCTGCTAGCTTAACAGAGCAGCTCAGTCATACATTGAAAGCCAGAGTGAGAGGTGGAGAGACAGACAGCATGTGTTTGTTTGAGGAGCAGCAAGGTATGAAATGTTTGTTTGTTGTATGCAACATTCACTCAAATGATTAAGTCATGTTAAAAGGTCTTCAGTTTGAGTGAAACGGTTTGTTGTCCACAGTTTCTGCTGTCGCATGCTGTGCCTGTTTGTTTGGTAAACCCAGTTGAAGTCTAAAGTTCCAAGGTGGCTTGCAACCTAGCACCCCCGGTTAGCGGAGTGAGGTACAGCATTGTTTATTTGTTTGGGTTTGTTTGATTTAGTGAGTTTAGTACTGTCTTTGGTTATGGTGCTTTTGCTTTGTTCTTTTGTTTGCTTTGGGTTTTGTTTGTTTGCAGTTTAAATGAATTAACTATTGAATCACTGCATTATAATTGAACGTTTTATTGTTGAATTGAATAAGTTGAGCTGAATTTAATTGGAAAGTGATTGGTTGAAATGCACAGATTTTATTGTTTGATGTGAAACTATGAAATGATGAATTATTGTATTTGTAGTAATATTTATTGTATTTATTCTCCATTTTATAGTTTTCACGGTGTTCGACAATGCTTCTACAAGTGAAGTGCGAAGTGATAATAAAAACACCCGTTGAGACCATCCATCTTCGTCATTATTCATAAACCGAGGGCAGCTACAGCATCATTACATCATTACGGTACAACCAGAGTAGACAGGTTGTATGGAGAATCTTTGGACAGTGAACACATTGAAAAGTAGTGTGGTATGGCAAACTTAATGTTACAGCCCCCCCCCCCCCTAAAACATAATCATCAGGTATTATGGTTATACTAAGAGGAAGATTTTTTTCAGAAAAGTGTACAGAAAGTGTTAAAATTATGTTTTTATGTGAGCACGCCTCCAGTTCATTAAGTATACCTGGTTCTCACCTTAGCACCTCCTCCACCACCTTAGCACCACCCACCTGTCCTAGTCCCTCCTCCTCCTCCTCATGCCCACACCTGTTGTGTTATGATTATGAGGGGGAGGGTATAATCTTACTGTGTCATTAAAGTGCTGTTTTTCTATTGGCGCGTTTGACCCTCAAGGTTTCAGCCTCCAGGAAGAAACTCAAAATAGTCAGAGAAGACATAAAACACCATAAAAACACCACCAGGGGGCTTAATGAAGTTCTATCAACCTCATAGACACATGAAAAAGTGCAAAACCATGGCACCACCTCTTTAATACATTGCAATGTGTGTGCATTACCCAACCAGCTATAATGCTGGAAAGTGGTTAATTTCTTGTGTTGTTTGCATCACCAGTCATGAATCAAAGGTTGTGATTTTAAGTGTGGAGGTTTCTCTGCCCCACATACTGTATGCTTTATGAGTCTTTTGTGAGATAAATGAAGCTCTGTGTTGTAATGTCATTTACATATACAGATAAGTTGACAGTCAGCTGGAAAATGATAAGTAATGGCAAGTAGTAGGATGAGATGTAAAGCTGCATCTTAATGGTGGCAGACCATGCCAGCATAGTTTCAGAAAAGAAACATTAGTTCTGTGTGCGTGTGTGTGTGCATGCGTGTACGTTTTGTGTGTGTGTGACACTCTATAGGGATGTCCCAATCAAATCACCCAAAAGTTAAAATGTAGTTGTATACAACGTAGGTTCAGGAGTGGAGACCACCTTCTGCTTATCACAGCCACTCCCCGTCCTCTATCGCTTCCCTGTCTACCACACTACCTTCACTCATTAGCCACTCCCCATTCATAATCACCCCTATCCACTACACCTGCCTCCACTCGCCCCAGCCAATCCCTGTTGCAATCACCACAGTATAAATACACCTGCGATCTCTCAACTCCTGTTTGTTCTGCTCCACAACAGACCAAACATGGGTCGTGAGTACTGCGCTTGTAGATCGGCTCTTTCTGCCTTTCATCGCTTTCAAGATCGTCCTCCTCCACCCCAACCTCCTCCTTCCCCCTCGATTCTCGCTCTTCTCCCTTCTGTCTCTACTTCTCTAGGAATCCAGGGGGGACAGTGACGGAGCCTAGACGACCGACCGCTCCCCGAGTAGAGCAACGATGGCGGTCAGCTCCCGAGACACTCCCCAACTTGCACTCTGCGTCACCCCACCTTGGGTTCCTCATCCAGTTCCACGTCAATCTCATTTCGTTTCAATAAATCGTTAAACTTAAGCAGAGGCATGGTCTCTTACTAGTGAAATATGTAATTTTCAAGTCCAGAATGCTCGCTCAGCAGCCGTACATGCTGTGATTTCAAGACAGTGCTATATTAGACTATTTTTGTTTTGATGCATGTGATGGCGAATGCTGCATGGCAGTCTCTGTCAAAGGAGCTAAAGACTGATTTAAGACAGATCGGACTGAGTTGATTGTGTAAGCCTAATTTGGGTGGTTTGCGGTATAGGTTGTCATGTTGATGCATGTAAATTGATGTTAATCTAAAGTCGACTTGTGCTGGCACGTCGCTTGTAGGTATAGTTTAGATTGGGGCGTCATGTAAGCCAAAATTCTGAGGTGGCACAATTAGAGCATCCTCCTCCATTTGATTGCTCAAGGACACTTCGACACTAACTCCAGGGGAGCGCCCAAGTGTTGGAGACTGTGTGGTAGCCAGGATGCTAATCACTGGCTCATATTCTGGGACTGCCCGGTAATAAGACATTTCTGGTCAGAGATACACAAGACACTGGAAGTTATATTCAAAGTGAAAATACCTTTTTAGTTTGATATTTTCTTTCTAGGGAAAACTAATTTTCATACAGGGCACTTCAATGATAATTGATATTGGCATCTAAAAATAACTTGCATTTACATTTTTTTAAAAACATCCTCAGGCATTGGTTGCTCACTGACCCTCTTACAATACAGAATTGGGCAGATAGTTAATGAAATTTACATAGAGGAACTTTTTCACTTTGCCTACAAATATTACTAGTCAAACTGGGTTGCATATAAGTCAGACAAGGTTTTGCTTTAGGGAGATGGTATATAAATGGATTTATTGTTTGTATAGAGTATTCAGCTCTGGATTGTGTTTGTTTTACTTTTTCCATCATGTGATTGTCTTTCCTTCAATATACCCAGCTTTAGAGTTAGTGGAAAGCCTCTTAACTATAAGGATTTTTTTTTTTGTATTGTGATCTTATGGTTTGGATTGTCTTCTGGTACACTAGGGTGCATTATTGTGTATTCATTGTACATCCCTGCTCTGCTCTCAGATGTAGTTATTTTTTCTTCATTTTTTTCTTCTTTTGTCTGTCCTAAAGGAGGCATGCGTGTGCGTGTGCGTGTGCGTGTGCGTGTGCGTGTGTGTGTGTGCGTGCGTGCGTGCGTGCGAGAGAGCGCAAACGCAAGCTGAGCGAAAAGGAGAAAAAAGGAGAATAATTTGGGAAGGGTTTTTGTTGTTGTTGTTTATGAGCATTCTGTAAATAATGAGGTGATACAGTACACACACACACACACACACAGTCATGAACCGGTGAGCTCCTGTCACATAAGCTCCTGAGACATAAGGAATCACTTGCTCCTGCTTTGAGAATGTTCTACATTTACAACCAGTAAACGTTCACATTTAAAATATAAAGTAGGCTACTGACTTCACGACCACAAATGTAACAAGTTAAAGCGCCTGGGTCTAAGTATTGTCCGTATTGTTCAATAAAAAAGTATTTTAATCCGATCGTTGGCCACGTGCCCCTATTGGTTAGGAGAAGTATTGCACTTTGATACATTATACAAAAGAAAAAAGAAAAAAAAGAAAATACTTTTTATTGAACAATAGGAAAGATACGGGTACTTAGACCCGAGCGCTTTAACTTGTTACATCTGTGGCCGTGGGGTCAGCACTTTATATTTCAAATCTAACGTTTATGTAGATGTAACGGTTCTAAATGTAAAACATTCTCAAACCAGGAACAAGTGGTTCCATGACGCTTGTGACAGACGAGCGTCATTTGAACCATAGCTATGCCTATTAGGTGCGTTCTTCACACACTTGCGCTTGGTCTTGGGTTATGTTGTCACTGTATAGGCATTGGAAGGAATGTAGTGCAGAGTGTGAACTCTCAAAGGCGTACTGCATGATTGTTATGATATCGCAGGCTACCAATTCCGCCCATTTGTTTTTCACCGAGTTCAAAAGCAACAGTCGGAAGAATCGATCACTCACACCACTTGTGGCACGACTTGTGCGTCATAACGGCGGGTGCGCGTTCAGCTCTGCCTGTTGCTGCTGGAGGAGAAGCTGCGCTTCACCGCATTCAACAGGCATTGAAGTATCCGACTTGCTGCACAGAGAAAGAGAATTAAACATTTCTTCCACCGTTTCATCTGGTTGGGAAATAGCTCTTTGTGATCTGGGAAAATAGCCTATTTTGTACAGCGTCGTTAGGACTGACTGCCTGGTGATGTTGGTGTTGCGCACAATGGTGCCTCATATTGGAAACCACTCTTCTACATTTACAACAGGCTAATTCCCCTGTCTCCAAACACGCTGTATTATTAATACTAATTAATCATGGATAACAATAGCTTAATACTAAAGGCAGTCCCGCAAAACGGGTCGAACTTCACTGCGAATTACACCAACCAGTTCGTCCAGCCGCCGTGGCGCATTGCTCTGTGGTCCGTCGCCTACAGCTTCGTTCTGGCGGTGGCCGTCTTCGGAAACTTGATAGTGATGTGGATTATTCTGGCACACAAACGCATGCGGACGGTGACTAACTACTTCCTTCTGAATTTGGCTTTCTCTGACGCGTCCATGGCCGCGTTTAATACTTTGATAAACTTTATCTACGCTGCCCACGGGGAGTGGTACTTCGGCGAAGCCTACTGCAAATTCCACAATTTCTTCCCAGTGACGTCGGTATTCGCGAGTATCTATTCCATGACAGCCATAGCTGTTGACAGGTAAGATCTCGAGGTTGTTGGAATGCCAAAAACGAAATGTCTGAATGATATCAATATATCGGTGGTTTTCAACCCTTTTCATATCAAGGTCCATCATTTATTCGGCATTTGAGCCACGGACCACCATTTGATGAGATGTAACCTCGCAGACCCAAAACCTAAATATTTTTGTTATTGTTGGATCATATTTTGTCCACAATTCTGTATTGATGTGGATTGATGAGGAGAGATAATAGGCAAACGTTGATCAAAATAACAATTTTTAATGACTTTAATTAAGTAGCATTACTTAATTAATGGTTAACAATAATGTAACTCTTGAGAGCTAAAATGAAACCAAATGGACCCGTTATTTTACACTCAACAGTTAAAGATCTATAAGGGTCCATTTGGTTACCAACTCTACATCATTTAGCTGGGGACCTCCCTTCAAGGACCACTGGTGGTCCCAGGACCCCGGACCACTAGTTGAGAACCACTGAACAGATTGATTGATTGATGATTAACTGTTTCCCCCTCTCCTTCTCTCTCTACTCTCTGTCCCTCTCTTCAGAATGGGCAACAGGCTAAGGCTACAGTTTGATAATGTATTCTGAATATTTATGACCAGAAAAAAACTCCAATACAACATGTCCTTAAAGATGCAGACTGTGTCTCTATACAGTAAATATAATAAGATGTACATATATGCTGGCTATAACCAGAATGGATAGAAAATAATGTATTCATGAAAACTATATATTTCAGGCATGCTTTTGGTTTGAGAAAGGATAGGGGCCTATACAAAGTTATACAAGGCAGCTGTTGGGCAATTAAAGTCATTTGACAAATGTTCTCATGGCCACTGCGCACATTAAGGCAGTAATAATTTATTTATAGCTTCCCCGCGGGTATCACCAAAGAAGTAGCCTACATTCATTCTCTTGATGGAAGCCATTGTAGGTGCTTATAGGACCAAATGGTATTGTGCAACTAATTCACAATAGTTCACCAGAATAATGGCACAGTGTGTGAGTGTTGATATCCCTGCTGTTCATGTATCCAGTACAGTAGGGGGCCTATACATTCATTTCATTACTCATTGAACCCCTTTATTATTGATTGAGGTGGTTATGTTGTTACATTGGTATGATGCAGTTACACTACAGGGTGTCTAACATCTCATGACACTCACCACATGCCTATCCAGCCAATGTGATTCTACACTATCCTCCTCAAGGGATACATCAAATGTCTCAAAGGTCTGCATTGCCTCCCTTTGTGCCACAATCTCTCTGTCACCCTCTTTCTCACGTGACAGTGTGTGTAGCTATATACTAGAGGCTATGCGGACCTCACACCTACGTTGCACCGCCCACCAGACCGATATGATGCCGTATCAGGGCCCGCAGGGGACACATGTTGCAAATCTGTGTTGTTTCACGATGGTTTAAGTTGTGTGAACTTGTGTCTGACATCAGTGCACATTGTGTTAGACATGCCCCCTTCCTATAAACCGATCATTGTATCTTCAAAGTCCATTTTAACCATGTTAGATTCATTAAAAACCCTGTTTCTGGTGACTGATATTGTCGTTCTAATGCTTGAGCACTTTTTTCATAATATGAAAAATAAATATTTAGAAAATATATATTTAACAATATATATATATATTTTTTTTTTCTTTTCTTTTTTACATTGTAAGGACGTATAAGGGTAGCCTGGTAAACCCCTCCCTCCGGATATCTCAATTCCATTTAAATGCAAATGATATTTCCGGAAGGGGGGGTTTACCAGGCTAGTATAAGGGGCCCCCCATGCGCAAATTGGTGTTGTTAGGTAACGGTTTCTGTATGTGTCTGTGCATGTTGTCCACCCACCGATCACCGGGGTTCACTCCATACTATATGGAGAACCTTGATGTCATCAATATGACATAATAGAACTGACATAGTCTGGCCTGGACTCCATACTTGGGCATGGCTAACACAGAACTCCATATGGGCATAAAAGGGACACAGTGCGCCTCAACATCGGCCGGCGTTGTTATGCAACGGTTTCTGTTATGTTTGTGACGTCCTCAGTCCACCGACCGACCGACGCAACCCTCTAGTGCAAATCTGCGTTGTTAGGCAAAGGTTCTGTTTGTGTCTTACATCAGTGCATATGTTGTCCACCGGCCGGCCCATCCACCCACCCACCCATTAGGCAATTTTGATATAGAGAGACACTCAATTATGTATGCATAAAGGGAGCAGAGCAGCGTGTCACCTCAGGCCCTGCTCAGTTTTGCTCTGTGGATGCAACCAGTTCCTTCTATCTGTATCTTTGGTCTGGAGTGTCCATTCGAATTAATCAGCTCTGTGTTGATACAGAGAACAGTGGTTTGCCCTATATGCTGAAGATGTAACCTCCAGTCTTGTGGGGGTGTGCCCATCTGTGATATCAGCCCTCCTTTTTATGTACTTCCAGTACGTATAGCCACAAGCAGTGAAGCAAATCACTGCAGCAAGCAGGTTGGGTGATAAGTGTCTGGCAACATTAGGTTTATCATAGCACTGGCGCAGTTCTAATGATTGCTGTCGGTCGGTCCAACACTTTACTCCCAAACAAGATGTCTCAAAAACTACTGGCTGGGTAGCCAAGCATTTTCTGTGGGTACCATGCCATTACTTGTTCCAAAGTACCATTGGTCCATTGCCGCACCTTACCCCTAACCTCACGCTAAGCTAACATTTGTCGGACGTCGGAATATTTTTACGTTTGTTTGAACATTTTGTTTAACGGACATCGGAATAATGGCCCGTGGGACAAATGGGCTGAACTCTACTCATTTGGATAAGCCCATGGCCTTTTCTCTAGCACTACCATTAGATTAGGCCAAAATACCATGGTCCCTGAGGGAAGAACCCCAAATATTTGAGTGACCCCAATTCCCCCTTTCCTCTTCAGGCTAAAATATCTATTTATCTCGTAATATAATAGGCATATTGCACGATGAAACCTACTGATTTTGGTGACATAGCCATTTACTAGCAACATTTGTGTAAGGAGCAGCACAGCAGAGGTTTTAGACTCTAGTCTTTGTTCATGTGGCTGGGTATATCTGTCCATTACTCCCAGCTATTCTTCCACTGTGGCTGCAGACATTAACATGGATTGTTGCATCAATGTTGTCAGTTAGGAGACATGGAGCACACAACATTGATATGTCATCAGTGGTCACTAACAATTGTAGGTGGTCAACCTTAAAGTAATACTAGGTAACTTTTTCAACAAAACTAAAGTTAAATTGTATATATTTTGTGAGAGGCATATGTTTCACAACACCCACTCCATGAATTTCACCCCCGAAAGCCTTTTCTATTATATTTTCTATTGAAAGGGGCTAGTACTGTGAGTGTGATGTGGCCTGCCCTGGTCGCTTCTTTTGGGTTTGTTTTCGTAGACCTGCAGGCTGCTTGTTTCTCTTGCAATATCTGGTAACACTGGTGAATGGCTAGGCAGAGTATGCAGGCACATGTAGCAGATGGGGGAGATGGGACATGGAGCACAAGGAAGAGCAAAACTACATGTTCAAATATGGATTATACATGTTTAATGGCAGCACCGATCAACACATGTGTCCACAGGACCCTAGTGCAGTTATGAGTATCATTGAAATCTCTCTGCAACACTCTCTGCGATTTTGACGAGTCACAATCTAGGAGTGCAGATTTCCAAAATACATTTCGGATGAATGCGCTTCAGAAGTTGCGAATTACGGCATTTTGAAGTTAAACCGGACCTTCCCGACTGGCGTCGAAAGGAGTATGGACCGGTCAGAGTTTGTCAGAGTTTAGCGCGAATAATAAAGTTTGACTGTGATCCTGACGTTTTCTTGAGTTATATTAATAATAGAGAAACAATACACAACCAAAGCAGTGCACTGACGGCCTTTGAAACATAGCTGCGTAGTCAACTTAACGGAAAGATTTCAAACAACGCAACTTAACGTCAACAATTGTCGCATGAATATGACATCAGCGACGCATCCTTGGTATCTTATAAACAGCTTTGGGTGTGCGTATGCCATCGAGTGCATGGTGTCACATAACAGTGACGTCACCCACTAATCCTTGGTATCTTTATCCTAGTCCAATCGCCATGGGTGGAGCGGAACTCCGCAACTAAGGCCAACCCCCTCACGTGACCTTGCATAAGTGACGTGATTGATTAAGAAATTGATTACAAAATGTTGTCTACTCGGTCTGTGTCTCAGAGGAGAACTGTGGACAGTCAGAAACCCGCCTACCAGTGATGCAGAGATGCTCGTAGGCCTGCGTCCTGCGTCGCTGACGCACCATATTGCGAAAGGACGCATTCATGACAACTCTAGTGCGTCCATGGGACGCAGCTCCGATTAGCTCCGATAATATATAATATTTGTCAGCTGTGATCTACATGTACTCTCTCGGTTAGGCACCGTTGGTGGAGAAGTATAACTCTCCGGTTAGACACCGTTGTACTGGAGAAGTATAACTCGGTTAAACAGCGTTGTGTGGCAGAAGCAGCAGCACAGCCCCTCGCTGTTAGTCTACGCTACACACACACAGAGAGAGAGAGAGAGACGGCATGAGGACCTGCTCTTAAACGTGTTAAAACGTCTTGGATAGACCACTGTCTGGAATAATAACTGATCATCATACATACAGGTCTACTACTAATCTTTGTTGCTGTTGTCATCTTAAATTGACCAGCCAAAGTAAAATCCCCGATTTTAGAGTGTTCTCCCACTTGCTTGGAGATCAGAGTGATGGTGGATTAACGCATGTTGCCAATCAGCTGTGTAACATTAGCAGGTTAACGATGGCTCGTTGATCCTATGCATTTGACCCTGATTTGACCACAAAGGCAAACAGAAGCACTAATTAATGGCAGCTGTAAGTAACCGGTTGTCTATCGTCTGTGTCTTGTGTATGTTTAATAGGCAACTGGATGTTTTCTGTAGCTTAGAGATATCATAACAATTAATTCCCTGAAGAGGGTAGACCCTCTCCCTCATGCTAAACTTAAAGTGACTTATAAGGTTCCACTTCTCCTCAAAAAGACAACTTTATTTTCCTTTCTCAATGACAAGCCTAATAGTATTATTGCATGTTGACTATGTGCAATAACTGCAAGCCAATGTTCATAGGCATTGTCAGTATTTGTCTTCATTATTTCTTGAATTCCTATTTCTTTATTTGCCAATACTTCCACTGTAAGCCAGTGTTTTCAGTCTACACAATAAATAGTAAAAATAAATTCTACATTCATAAATAATACAAAATAAAATAATAATGATTAAAAGGTTCTATGATTAAATGTATTCTATTGGTCAAAGGTATGTTAAATCCACCTGTTGCCCACTACTAGTATTTCTTACCATAAGGTGTGCTAATACTACAGAATCATATACATTTGAAAAAATATATTTATGATTTTTTAATATATGTATATATATCGGTATCGGTCTTGAAAAGCAGGAACGGGTCGCACTGATCTAGATCTGCTATTTTCACAATATGTATCTGTGGAACTGAATCAAACTAAATTAAGTGCCTCAACTCCTAATTCCTCAGGGTGGGGGGTCCCCAGTTAAAATATGATTATTTTGGGGGGTCGCTGCCTGAAAAGGTTGAGATCCACTGCATCAGGATATAATGTACACAGTCACACACGCATAGAAGATATGGAGATTGGAGATCAAAGAAAACGATAGGGGGGGGACGTGTAATTGGGGACCCATAAAATGTCCCTGGGACCCATCTAAAAGACCACCCTTGCATCCCAGGACCCATTACATTGAAAACCTAGCAACATCACTGGTGATGGGGAATCCCATCACTGGTAGGTGATGGGGAATCCAAGCTAATAGAAATGGCAGACTTTCTATTCCTGGAAAGTTTACATGCTATAATGGAAGCCATTGTTCTTGCGGTAATACAAAAACATGAAATCTTGTTGGAGAAAAAAAACCTACCCAATGATGATGTCACTAGTGGGCGGGTTTCTGCCCTGTAGAAAAACAAATGGTACCCTATTATAATGAGAATTAGGGAGGACCAATTATCTAAAGATAGGTTGAAAATAAGTGAAGTGGTCCTTTAATTCAAAAGTACCAGAAGGACTTTGGCGTGCCAGAGTCTTCTTTATTTGACTGGACTGAGTGTGCTTGTTTTTGTTTCTACTATAGTCTCTCTTGACAGTGTGTAAGGCATGAAAGAATCCCAAGAGCAAAGACATGCTGCGAATTACAATAAGTCTTCTGACTGCTGCTGTGTTGTCCCTGCAGAGCCCAAACCCATTATGTTGATGGACACAGTAAAGTCCTTAGTATGCTTTGATATGTATGAGTCATTGTGGAAGAG
Source organism: Gymnoscopelus microlampas (assembly GCF_963454915.1). Classification (NCBI taxonomy): domain Eukaryota; kingdom Metazoa; phylum Chordata; class Actinopteri; order Myctophiformes; family Myctophidae; genus Gymnoscopelus; species Gymnoscopelus microlampas. The sequence goes on from NC_139939.1 coordinate 26,982,940, forward strand.
AATGGTGTGTGTATAAAACATAATTAGTGTAATTATGTTTTAAATTAGCTTAAACAGCTAATTAGCTTAAACAGGGACCCGAATGATTCAGGGCGGAACAGATCTGGACAGGGGCTCTGGCAGGAACATACCTGATATACCAGGCTAAAATACTCATTCTCGGTCGTGAAGCTCGGCGACTGCAAGACTACCTGTCCACACACATTCTATCTACTTTTTCCTTGAATGCATTGGTGATTTTGTAGTATTTTAAAGGTACAATGTGCATGTACTGCTGTTGTATCCTACTGGACCACCTTAGCCTGGCATGGCCGGACTAATATCACTGCGTAGATATTAGTCTGGAATCTCTGTGTGGAACCTGCATTTCCGAGGGGCAAATTAAAAAAATGCGTCTGGTGATAAACCCGCCCCATATTTACATACTGGGCTCTGATTGGTCCATCACAACTTCGGAGGGAGAGAACTAAAATCTCTATTGAGAGGGGCCAGACCTAATCTGCCAAGGGCAATTTCAGAATCAGAATCAGAATCAGGTTTATTGTCACATCACAGGTTTACAAGGTAAAAAAGTGGGTGAAATTCGTTTTTGTACATCATTCCCATCGCAACGTTAGTTCCATAGAAAGAAGAGTGGGGATAGAGAAGAAGAAGAGGGGAGGGGGGCAAGTGGGAAGGAGATCGAACAAGAGAACAATAGAAGGCCAAACAAGTTATCTACATATTTACAAAGTACCTGAGATAAAGACACAAACTAAGGTGCCTGAGCATAGCAGCAATGTATGTATACTGTGCATGATATACTTATAGACGTTAAGGTGCTTAGAGAGGGAAAAAAAGCGCAATAAAAAAGAAAAAAAAAGACAAAGTTTTTGCATTATACATGGGATTAAGGTGCAAAAGGTCAACGCGTGTCCACCTGAGGGTGGGACTGACCCTGGTATAATCCGCAAGTAGCTCCATGAGGGAGAGCAACAATTGTTTTTGCAATGGCAGATTTGTCTGGAACCAGGCTAGGACCACCTGACAGTGAGGAGCCCCCACCGCCCCAGCTCGTAGGAGTATGTGCAATGACAAATATAACCCTCCCCGCCTGGCTTCACTCCCCCGAACACGGATCAATTATCTTCGTATAGACGCTCAACAAAGCTGTATGCACCACGGTGGACCCCACCCTAGCGCCTCGGAACACGTTTTTGTCCTCAGTGGGTTGAGCAATTGATCTGAACTTGCACACGGGCATGTGATCATTACCATGTGCAGACACTTGCAAACGATAATCTTCACTTTTCCCAAATTCAAGCTATTTATTGGTGTTTTTGTACTCTGTGTAACTCTACGGCCGCAGTTTTGCCGTTACTGCGCATGTGCGGCCATGTACACATGCATGCGCAGCCTGCACGGCCACAGCGCTACCGGCCACGTGTGCAATGGACACCTGAAGCGCTCTGTTTTGTTGTCTGTTCAGTAAACCACCAGCCACGGACAGGAGGACATCAGTTTCAATCACAGCGACATCTCTGTTAACCTTTTATACTACTTTAAGGCACCCCTCTACCTCAAATGATCATCACTCACCTTTTGGACACGCAATGACAAGCTTGAGCGCAGCTTCGTCGCGGTTACGGTCCCCTAGGCTATGGGATGTACTCTGTTGTCATGGTCCCAACCAGTGGGAAGTCCCCGGGTAGACTTATCTACGGGCTGTCAGCTCTTGGGGTTTACAGCGTCAGCCTGTTGTTCACCCAATGATACAACGGGGCAGAGCGTTGGCGTGTGTGAGAAAGCACTTTTTTTTTTTTTTTCACGTTGAGAAATGAGGCTGCAGGACAAAAACTCTCTCTCTCTATGTGAATGAGAGCCAACGTGGAGCTCAGCCGTGTGTGTTTAACTGAGCTAGGCAGAGTAGAGATCGAGTCACAGGAACACGCGGCTGTCTGTCGTCTTATTAGCACAAATAGCTTAGCTCCGAAAAGCATTCGCTGGGGGTCCGTGGCATAGCCGAGGGAAGTAAGGGTGCTGAGGGTGCCGCAGCACCCCCTAGGGATCAGGGTTGAAAATGTTTTGTATGGGAATTATAAATGACCATTTTACTGTAAGTCAACACATTAAAACCTTTTTGTATTATGTGTCTGTTGTTGTTGGTTTAATATGGTTTGTTTAGGGATGATTTAGTGTAATATGAATAATGTAATCATTTAACCCAGTGCATGTCGCTGGATCAGGTGCATTACCTGTTTACATCAGCATTGGCAAGTTGGTAACTCGGCTCCAAAGTTGGTGCTCATGGCACGCGAGCGCAAATGTGCTCAATTCCATCAGTTAATCATCAGTTATCTGAGCGGACCTTTTCTGATTTGCGTCGCCTGAAAACTACTTCACTGACACACGATCACCTGTCCCTGATGCATGTCCACAGTGACATGCTGAACTTATTGGACATACTGTTACATGACAATGAGCGCTTTCATCCCCAGACCACAAGGCCATGCTTGGTTTATTATGATTGAACAACTAGCTCCGCAGCACCTCAAGGTACAGTAATAGTTAATGATGCTGCCGTTGAGCAGATAAATATTCGTCTATAGTCGTCCTAATCACACTGATTTTTAGAACTGTGACTTGTTATGTCTATTTGAAAATTTGGATCATTGTGCGCAAAGGTGCAATAAATTGTTTGCCATAATGTATCCTAAATCCTTTGGCTTTGTTGTGGTGTTATCATATTATCATAACACTCTTGGCTTCATGCCACGATTTTGAAACCCTTTTTCACCCATCGCCAATTGTCTAAGTAATCCTGGGCGCTACACTACCCCTGCTAGCCTAGGGAGCCCAGAGCCGAGCTCATGCCTCCTTCAATGCATGAGAGCCAACTAGCCTTCTTATCACCTGACAGGGGGAGTTTCCCCGATAGGACGTAGCGCGTGGAAGGAACACGTTATTCCAACCAGTTCCTTTCCCTTCCATCAGGCGCCCCGGCTATCAAGGGGGAGGCGGTATAGCGACCAGGATTACTGGATGTTTTTGTGAGGGTACCTACCCTAGGAGAGTGGAGACACAGGGAGAACATGCAAACTCCACACAGAAAGGCCCTTTCTTTAAAACTAAAAGTTTTAAAGAAGCTCAGACAGCAGCAACTGGTCTCTGCTGCTTTTGATAGATTTTTCTACTCACATGGGTGATTTAAGAACAGTGCTGTCCACGGTGCCTGTGTGCAGTAATTTATTTAGGGAGTGCAGTGATCCCCCCCAATACAAAAACATATACCTCCTACTACAAGAACCCTAACTTGGGCACGGTGGCGCTGTCGCCTCACAGCTAGAAGGTCCTGAGTTTGATTCCCGCCGGGGACGCTGTGGGTGCTGGGGGCGTGTCTTCTCCTCCGCGTCATCAGCGCCCATACCCTAGGTGGGGTTGGCAAAAGGGCCTACTCTGTGTGGAGTTTGCATGTTCTCCCCGTGTCTCTCAGGGTAGGGTAGTTAATATCCTCACAAAAACATGTAGTAATCCTGGTCGCTATAACGCCTCCCCCATGACAGCCGGGGCGCCTCCTGCCTAGGGCACCAAATTGCTCCGGCCGGCACAATGAATTTCAGGAGAGGTGATTCTTACATTACTAAATATTCCTGTGTTAATCTTGTACTCAAACTGTTCATCTGTAAAATGCTTTTCCTCTGAAGTGAATCTATTGAGTCCTTTCACCCTAAGCTTACAGCCATGTCCACACATTTCAGTGTCGGCCCTATGGGGGGGCATTGGGGGGCAATGCCCCCCCAGATTAGACTTTGTGCCCCCCCAGTTCAGATTGGCCAGATGTTTTTATTTTTTTATTTTTTGTCAAGCAGCGCAGCGCAGCGCAGCGCAGCGCAGCGCAGTATAGCCTGCCTTTTTTTTCTCCCGCTGTGGAGTCTGTGCCTGTGGAGATGCAATGCCGACATTACATTAAAGACATTATAGGCCTAATGCTGTAATTGTATTTGTTGTTGGTGCATATAGGGGCAAGGTAAATGAACCGAATTAACCGAAATAGAGTTACAAAACACCCCAAAAAAGTAAAATATCCATCCAATAACCGAAAAAAATCGCGCGCCGGCGCTTCGCGCCGGCGCGCACGGGTCCCTCACGCACGCGGGGACAGGCAGGTGCCCCCCCTAGAATAATTAATGCCCCCCTGCTTATTACTGTCTGCAGCCGGCACTGACACATTTTGCCACCATATGTCATCTTCAAGGTGAAAAGACTGATGAAAAAACATCCAAAATGTGTGATTAGCACTGTTGACAATCATTTCCTGCCATGACCCTACAGTTTGAAGTTTGAAACATATAAAACAAAGAAAAAAGAAGAAATTAAACACAATAGGAGCTCTGACTATGAGTCAATTGATAATCTATGAAAACCATTGCTCTAGAGCACTTGTTTGGTCTGTATTAATGTTTTAAATGAGTGCTCTCTGTTGTTTAGGTACATGGCCATCATCTACCCTCTGAAGCCCCGTCTGTCAGCGACAGCCACCAAGGTGGTCATTGTATGTATCTGGAGCCTGGCCGTGGTGCTGGCCTTCCCTCTCTGCTACTTCTCCACTGTCCGCATATTACCCCGAAGGACCGTCTGCTTTGTGGCCTGGCCTCAACCTGTGGACAATCCCTTCATGTGAGAGATGTTTTTGATGATAGTTTCATTTAAGATTTCTTGAGCAGCTCCTTCAAATAGAACTGCCCAATGTGCCCATATTGGTTGTAGAATGTAGAATGAGTATATCCATTCGATTACTGTTAATATCCCCATCTTAACCATCTGAACCCCAGCATGCCTATTCTGAGGGGAACCTTCGCCAAAAATAGCCCTGAGCTTGTAAATCGGCAATTTCTGGCAAAGAGATTTGGTCTAGAGAAGACTAGAGGTTTTAAGTGGTTAGAATTCATGTAGTTCAATGTTTTGCCTTATTTGCTCTTATAGGTATCACATCATAGTGACAATGCTGGTCTACGTGCTGCCTTTAGCGGTGATGGCCGTCACCTACACCATTGTGGGGGTGACGCTGTGGGGAGGAGAGATCCCAGGGGACTCATCTGATAATTATCATGGACAGCTTCAAGCCAAAAGGAAGGTAGGCATGTGTCAAAGACAGCCTACTACCATGCAGTTTTGTGATTGTATATCATCTATCTATCTATTGATGTATTGCAGCGTGTAGGGTTTGAGTTGCAATTATACGTTTTCTTTTTATTCTTGCGAAATAGAAGAGGAAAAAAAGACTGAAGAAATTCTGAAAACCAATTTTCACCCACAATGACATGCACAAAATAGATACACCCCCCCCCCAACAAAAAATATATAGTCACTTGTAACTTTTTGTGCAGAAACACCTTAAGTGGTTGACATGGTACTCGTATAAGTGGTGTCACCAGGGCACGAAAGCTTGTTTTCTCACTTGAAGTAAGTGGGCACACCCCTGAGGCTCCTTTTCCCTTCTGCGTTAGTCGTACTTGTTGATTTTCCTCCTGAGCAATTGCTGATGCCTTGAAAAGGATAGGATGTGGGGGTTGGCGAAAGGGCCTATACTCTGTGTGGAGTTTGCATGTTCTCCCCGTGTCTCCTAGGGTAGTTAATACCCTCACAAAAACATGTAGTAATCCTGGTCGCTATAACGCCTCCCCCATGACAGCCTGATGGAGGGGAAGGGAAATGGTTGGAATAACGTGTTCCTTCCACTCGCTACATCCTACCGGGGAAACTGCCCCCTCTCAGGTGACAAGAAGGTCAGTTGGTTCTCATGCATTGAAGGAGGCATGAGCTCGGCCCTGGGCTCCATAGGCTGGTAGGGGAGTGTAGCGCCCAGGATCATGGGATACTTTTTTTAAGAAAAGGATAGGATATATTTTGTGTAGAGGCTACAGTAATTGCTACAGCAATTGCTATACAATAAACATCTTTGTAAGCCTCACTTGAAAAGGAATTCAAATTGCATTTCTATTCTAACAAGTACAGTTCTTATTATGTTTACAATTTTTTTAAAGCAACACCCAAAGCCAAATAATAAAGATTCATGCAAATTCCCTCATTTCTGGCAAATAATTTAAATTAAAGGGGTGTTTCATTCATCCATTCATTCATTCAGGAAGACAAATGATATTGACATTACAAGTGTTACACTGAGCACTCATCTAGGCAACAATGAGTTGAACCTTTCCTATTTGAGTACTCTTCAAAATGTCCTTGATGTCTGCATTAAATAAACAGACAGGCCACATGACAGTCATAATTCACCCCCAAAAAGACTTTTTATCCATCAATTACTCACCATGAAGTAGTGATGTGTGGGTCGAACCGTAGCCTGCGTGACCCGTGTAGCGCCCCGGGGGGTTCAGGTTCAGGCGGGTTCAGGTAAGCTTCAGACGTGTGGTTGGTTGCTTTTCTGTCTGTCTGTCTGTCTGTCTGTCTGTCTGTCTCTCTCTCTCTCTCTCTCTCTCTCTCTCTCTCTCTCTCTCTCTCTTCTCTCTCACTTGCTGTCTCTTGCTCCCTCCTATTCTCCTGTCTCTACTCCTCTTCTGTCTGTCTATGTCCTCCTGGAATCAATTTCACTTGTGTTCAATGTGTTGCTTATTTTAACAAGTTAGGTGTACTGTATCTGCGTCTGCCACTATCCTCTCGCTGTACACAGCCTTTTCAACTTCATCTTTATACATCTATTAAGGATTAGAGTTTAAAGAAAAATGTGTACATCGCAAGATTTTTCTCTCTGCATGAAAACACCTGCTAAGTAGCTCAATTGATTGTAAAGTCTCTCTCTCTCTCTCTCTCTCTCTCTCTCTCTGTCTGGAAAGCAATTGAATGGACTTGCTTGAACCTTTGTTTAGAATTACGTGCATATGTGCTGCCTTGTTGTATAGGGTATATTTTATTGGTACTAGTGGGGACTCGGTAAACACAAATGGTCATTATTTTTTGTTTCTTCAGGCTCCTACCCAGATTGTGGTCCATTGAGTAAATGTGTAAATGTGACCATCACTCTTCCTGTCCCTGCATGCCTGTTTTGCCTGGAACAATGTTTGTCTTCTGTACAAATGTCACACATTGTCCGGCAAGCCAGAAAGTGTTAGGAGGAAAAAAACAGAAAATAAAAGAAACAACAGTGTTTGGCGCCACTGTCAAACATTCTAAAAGCAGCCCCAACGGCTTATGTTGTAACTGTGACCCTGTTATACTGTACATTTCAACTCGGCTGTGAGTGCAGTTTTCACAATAAAGGTCCTTACACACCGGGAGCGTTTATTTTGTGCGATCAATTCGCATCTTATAATACAGTAAATGCACGGAATCTTTGTACGTACGTCTGTAGCTCACGTATCTTGAGAATCGAGAAGATAGGCTGTGGCCAGAGCCTTTTGTACAATTCTCCACACATTCTCCACAGACGTTTACCATTGCACAAGGACTTTTCCAGGTGGGCACAAAAGGGACAGACAGACAGAACGGGTACTCTGACAACGGGTATAACGGGTGTTGCATAACAGGGTGTGGCATGCATCGTTCCAAACTAGCATTGCTCCCGAGTTAATCTGAGTTCCCAGAAGTTTTCGCCAGCTATGGCGAGGAACTTCTGGGCCACAGCCCTGGTATTTGTGGGCGGGATGTACATCACGCTCTGAATCTGAGCGGACACGCCTCTTACCGGTCTGAGAGCTGTGCAACTCGTCTAAAAAGTCCGACGAGAGGCAAACAGCAGTACACAACAATGGCGGCCGAAATTTCTCAAGGGGAAATTGCTTCCCGTCGATCCTATTTAGATGCATCACCCACTGCATGTGGATCCCGCCCCCTTTTCTTCATTGGCTGTTGATTTGAATCACAACGCAGTGGCCGCGCCCCTGCTGTCCAAGCTCCGACGCTAACCCTCCCAGACTACTCCCGAGTAGGCCGCGGTACCCAATGGGCACCGGTCTAGTTAATTTAACCCATTAAAACCGGCTATTAAAAAATAGCAGATATACAAGCTCAGAGCGCGCCACTTTGCGCCGCGCTGCGAGCTTGTACATCTGCTATTTTTGAACATTTTTGAAAAATCTTGAAAGTGTTTGAGAACTACTGATTTAGAAGGCATTTGGAGAATCCGCTTCAGGTCTTAATGGTTTGAACGGCTGTTTGTGTCATGTGTATATATCAACATACGTGAATATTACGTGGTGATAAAGTGATGTTTTTGTTTGTTTATTTGTTTCAAAATGGGGGGTGATTTTTCACAGCATCATAATAAAAACATCAATCTGCATTAAATGAGGCATTTGATGTGAGACATTCACCCACCCACGCATTTTCGGATTGTTTATCCGTCACGTTCCCGGTGACTCCGCTCCTACATTGATCTCACCTATAAATGAAATGAGTTAAAGTATTAGTATTTTAATTAATGCAGTCACCTGAACATAATCAGTTTGTGTCAAACCACTGTTTCATTTATCTTAGCTGGCTGCAATGAAATCAAAAACATTTAAGGTGTGTGAATTATACAAATTGAAACAGTGAATCAACTGTACCATTGATGGACTCACTGATGGGTAACATGTGTGGATTAACAAGCAATGTTCAGTAACATGGTGCTGAACAGATGCCTATTTGCCTTTGTGATATAGAATATTTCTCTGTCTCATTAATAAAGGAACCATTCACATTGATGGAATAGTGAATGACTATTTTCATACAGGCTGAATTTGGGGCCAATGTAAGGGCTAGTATGATATCGTTGCTGTCAGGCAGAAACCTTGTATCTCCATATTTCATTAATCTTTTTGTGTTTTCTTTTCTTTCATAAATTAATGTCCTATTTTATGTCATCACATGACGTGCAAGTAGTGAAAATAACCAATTTACAAGCTCACAATCCATCATTATTCAACAGAATGTGAGCTTATGTATATCAGTTATTTTCACTATCATGTGCAAAACAGGGATGCCAGGTTGATGTGTGTTTAATCAATGAAAATGATTAACAAGAGCTTGTGAATAATAACTACAGTGGATCCATTGGAACAAAGGTTCTTTTTTACATTTCCAGAAAAGTAATGGTTTTGGACATACAAGGTTTCCGTGTCATAGATAGACATGAGTGTGTGGCTCTCTAGTGCTAGTGTAAAGGGTCTCCAATCGTCTTTGTTCAACTTAAGATTCAACAATCAATAGTTTTTAGTTACAAAGTAGTTACAAAATCTCCACAATCAGGCTCTCTTTTCCTGTCTGTCTATTCTAGTGGTTCTCAAACTTTTCAAGGACCCCCAAAATTCAAAACATTCTTGATGAAGGTTCAGAGGGACTGAAATGTCAATGCTTGAATCAAATTTATTTAACCAGTAAAATCACATTGAGACCATAGTCTCTTTTACGAGTGTGCACTGGCCAAGAGAAGAGGCAAATATATGTTACAAAGCTCTGCCAGTAACAACAAATACATGACATGACAAAGACAAACAAATAACATCCGTAATACCAAGAAAAACCTACTACCAGGGAGGCTCAGAGAGAATCTAAATAGCTAACCATTAACACTGCCCTGCCAAGGTAAAGTGCAGTAACTACGTTTTTGGACACACCGACTTATTTGTGTATGCCAAAGGTCAAATTAGCCTTTGTGATTTTGGGGGATAAACAATTGCCTCAAGAACAGATGTAAAATTAGTGTAATATCACTTATATGCCGATATCTCATTTGGCTGACCAGTTGAATCACTTTTAAACCCATTTTTCAGTGATTTTTCTTTTCGTAGTTACTGCACTTTACCTTGGCAGGGCAATAAAAAACTAATAAGAACAATATATCATGAAACTACTAAGCTAATATAAACTAAGATCACAGCGTTTGCTACTCGTCAAAGCAGGAGCAATGGCTGGAGAGTGTGTGCCCATGGCAATCCTCTTAAAAGTCACTAGGGGGATCAAAGAAGCCAATGTAGGTCATTCCACGACCAGGGCCCAAAAAATGCAAGGCTTTTTTTCCCTGCCTCAGATTTGGTATTGGGTACGACGTAGCGCATCCAAGCATTTGATCTGAGGTTAAGCGAATTTTGGACTAGTTCAAATTTTGAACAAATATAAGAAGGGAGATTACCAAGAATGGCTTTGTAGATAAAAGTGTACCAATGTAGCAACCTGCGAGATTCTAAGGAGGACCACCCTACTAAGGAGTACAGAATACAATGGTGTGTCATGTAGGTAGAGCTGGTAATAAACCTCAATGCAGCATGAAAAAGGGGATCAAGTCTGCCCAATGTTGAGGAACAGGCGAATCGGTACACAACATCGCCATAATCAAGTTGCGACATAAAAAGTCTAGTGACCAGCCTTTTCCTTGAGGCAGAAGAAAAACAGGACTTAATTTGATAGAAGCAGCTCAGTGTGAACTTTAACTTCTTTGCCAAGGCATCAATGTGGTGATTGAAGTTTAGCTTGTTATCCAACCAAATCCCAAGGTACTTGTAAAGCGCCACCCATTCGATGGTTACTCCAATACTCCATCCAAAGTGGTGATGTTTGGGGGGCTAATGACAGTACTATTTGGAGCAAATAGCATGGCCTTGGTTTTTTGTCCGTTTAGTAGCAATTTGCTGTTCACCAATTCATGCTGCAGAGAGACAAAATCTGAGGCCAAGTTTGACACGGGAGGCATGCGTTAATCCGACAGACCTTTTCTCCGACTATGTGGCATCCGCGTGCGGTTAGGGTTAGGGTGCGGGTTTGGTTCGGGTTTAGTATTGGAAACGTCGGAGCGCTGCGCTGTCGGAGGAATGCGCTGTCGGACTAACGTACTGCACCCGTTTGACACTGCCACGTCAAGTGAAGGGGCACAAGAATACAGAACTGTGTCATCAGCATACATGTGATACTTACAATGCTTAGATTGACTGCAAATATGATTGACATACAACAGAAAAAGCAATGGACCAAGAATGGAACCTTGAGGGACTCCCTTCTCAAGGGTGATGGAATCGGAAACAGTATCGCCAAATTTAACACACTGTGTGCGGCCAACTAAATAGTTTTTGAACCAGCCTAGCACATTGTGACAGAAACCAGCATTAGAAAGGACCTTGAGCAATACATGAGGATCCACGGTGTGAAAGGCCTTGCTCAAGTCAATGAATAAGGCAGCACAAAAAGATTTTTTACCCAAGGCTGCCCTGATGTCATCAATAACATTAAGGCACGCCGTTACAGTACTATGTTTTGCTCTAAAACCTGACTGCATGGGATTTAAGATCGAGTGCGAATCAAGAAAACCTTTTACCTGTTTTGATACTTGACCTTCTAGGATCTTTGTCAAGGCAGAGAGGTTAGAGATAGGTCTATAATTGTTTACGTCACAAGGGTCACCAGCCTTGAGAAGAGGGGAAACATTTGCTTGTTTCCACGCTTCAGGTAAACTTTGAGTGGATAGAGAGATGTTGAACAAATCAGTAACAGGTTGAGCAATGACAGCCGATGATAATTTTAAGAAGAAAGTGTCAAGGCCATCTTGGCCAGCAGACTTTTTAGGGTCTAGGGTGGACAGGGCATGCACAACATCCGAAACCAGGATGGGAGAGAAGTCAAAATTAAATCTGAAACAACAGATGAACATTTTTCTCATCAAAAATGTGTCCCGCCCTTTTAAAATGCAAGTTAAAAGCATTAGACATACATTTTTTGTCGGAAATGAAGGAATCACCAACCCGAATCTTAGGCGGTGGGCCTGCTGCTCCTTTCTGTTGAAGGGTTTTAACTACTCTCCAGAATTTACAATGATTACTGGAGGTGTCAGTAGTGAGAGATAAATAATGTTCCGATCTCAACTTCCTGGTGAGGACCGTACATTTATTTCTCAATACACGAAATAGAAGCCAATCGTGAGCCGATTTTGACTTTCTTGCAAGTGACCATTGCCTATTTCTTTCATGTATCAGATCAGCCAGGTTCCTTGAAAACCAGGGACTTGCTCGGTTCTTAATTCTGATTTTTTTGAGAGGTGCATGTTTATTCATCAGATGGAGAAACTGTTCGTGAAAGAACCGAAAGGCCTCATCCATTGATGGGATTAAGGACATGCGAAACCAGTCAACGGCAGCCAAATCATGAAGGAAGGCTTGTTCCGAGAAGTGTTTAAAGCAGCGCCTGATAACAGCAGATAATGGTCAAAGGAGAGTTAGCCACCACTATCTGGACGGCTAAAAATTCAAACTGCCTAGGTATGGTTACAGAATGTAGAACAGACCCAGCTGTGCGCTGTGTAGCGCCCAGGATTACCAGACAATTGGGGTGTCACTGGGTGAAAAATGGGTTACAAAATCGTGGGATAAAACAAAAATAATAATTCAATAAAATAATTTAAAAAAAGAATAACAAAAAAAGTGAGTAGGCTATACGCAATATGGGCAACATGGCTGACCCCTTATGCACCATACACATTACATTACATTTACATAGCGATTCTTTTATAATTTAGAAATGTAAAATATATTATCCAAATTCAAATTATATTATCCTAATGGGCTATAAAGGTGAACAAAAACGACAGGTGAAGATGTGATGTGAATCAATGTAGAGTAGGCATCTCCTCTGGAGATACCTCAGTCAGATGGATGGATAAGGGACAGACATGGTCTGGAGCCAGGCTAGGACAGACAGCCAGCACATATATTTTAAATCCTCGCCCCATAATAATAGTTTACAGTATAGCCTATTCTAGGCTGCTAGATGTGAGGGCCAGGCCAGGCAATGTGAGGGCTGCGTAGCGGCCTGAACCTCTAGTCTATTCAAAAACCCTTAAGCCCATTTGGACAATGACACATTGTGAGCGTGTAGATCTGCTATTTCCTATGCACGACACAATGTGCGATAAAAATCAGGCATTATGTGTCGATGCATACAGAAATGTAATATATTAGTCCAACTACACATTGATTTGTCCAAATTGTAGACAATCATAGTCTGTCTAGTGATTAGAGCACTAGACAGTGAGGAAGTGAGCCATTGATTCCCTATTCCTGCAGGAGATCACATTTGTATGTGTGTGTACATGCGTGCGTGTGTGTGTGTGTGTGTCTAATTGTATTTCTATACTTGTTAGGGCCACTGAATATAATATATAAGACAACTCACATTTTATTCTCATCCAATTGAAAGATGCTCTGTATTAACCCGCAAACAAGTGTACTGTACTTCTCCCTCCCACTCAAATTATTTACTGTCTCCCTTATTAAATCAAAGACTGGGTTCCATCCTCTCGATGCACTGATGTTAGCATTATATTCCAATGTCTTGGTGCTACTGATTTCAGTTTCAACCGTATACTAATGAGTAGTCATTTACTGGATTAATGAACAAACATAAATCTCCTGATGTGGGCATGCCACAGGACTAGTCTGTTACAAACTAACGCAATATCCATTGTACACATTAAAATGCTCATTAGCATTTGATATTCATTAAACTTCCATTTTCAGCTCCAAATACTGTATGCACTGAAATAATGTTTTACCGCTTGCCTATTATCTACTTCTGTCTGAAGAATAGGCGTAGGCGTAATACTAGATAGTGGAAATCGTGAACAGTAAACGATTTTATGGATTTCATTAGTTTCAGATTTGTTATCTAGTTTTATGGACTATGTTCCTTCGAACAAACCAAAATAATCATTTAAAAGCTACACATCAAGCAAACACATTTTTTGCCTTGAGATACTGAAAATGTGTTAACACAATCTTTAATGCAAGGTAATGCAAGGGAATATATACCAAACATGGTGTGTACACAGTAAAATCCTCCATTGTTATTATCAATGTTATTATTAAATGGATCTATTTGTATAACTCAGAGTGTGCAAATGTGACCAAAACCTTACAGGTAAATTTGGTTACATTTTGTGCCCTACCCAGGGCCCTGAGAGTGTACAGCACAAAGCGACGCTAATGGGTGCTCTTAAAATGGGAAAAAATGCTCCCTGCACAAAGAGCCATGAACTTCAGGTAAAAAACACCACTAGTAGGCTGATGTAGCCTACTGTATCCCTGTCTTGAAGTTCAAGTGGGGCCCACAGGAGGTGCCAGGGCGGCCAACTGAAAAGTAGAGGAAAATGAAATACTACTGATAATACTACTACTAATGATAATGATAATGATAATAAGATTAATAAATGCATAATTATTTTTTAAGCAGTTTTGCAATAGGTCACAGCCAGAAGCTATGGTTATTTGCCTGTCCTTGGCATTGAAAGGTTTGGGAACCCTGACTCTAGATTGCTCTTCAGGGATGGTGTAGCTACTTTTATTCCAGCTACTGTAAGCTCTTCAGATGTAATAATCTGCTGTAATGTCACTAGCTGACAACCCATAGGGTGACCATACAGCAGCATTTCCCTCTCTTGCCTTTCACAGGTTTCAGATGATTCTTCTGATCCATGGCAATGAAGGCAGAGCATTATTCCTGTTAATCATTTTACATTGTAGTTGCTATCTTTTCAAACCCTATACAGTCTGTCCATGTTTGCCTTTATTCCAAAATAGCAATATTTCATTTTTATTATAGATTTCCTTTGGACAAATGTGAGTAGCGTATTCCTATTCATTTTTTAGATTAAATGTTGATTGATTCCATCCATCTGATTAGACACACTCGGAAAACTGCAGTCACATTTGATCAGTTGATTTAAAAGATAGCAGGATGAAACCATGCATAATAGGTTGCAGTGTTCCCATGACGTAGGTTATTATGTTTAATTTAAGGTGCAGTCTGTCTAGGAAATTGGGACAAGGGAATCCTAATTTAAACATATTGTAGACTAGAGTAGTTGAGATGTGCAACGTAAGCTATGCCATGGCAAAGGATTTGATGTGATATTGGCAAGCCGGTTCTAACAGTTAGATTTGGTTTCGGTGTAGAGATCATTATCATTATTGATTTTTAATAAAATGTTTAGAATTGACATTACATTCACTACAAACACAATCCGTCCTTTTTTCCCTCTACAACAAATCACTAGTCGCAAACAGCAAATCTATAGGCTCACACCGCAAGAATGTAGATCTGCTATTTCCGCTATATGACTTGCCCAGAATAGGGACACTATAGGTTTCATTTGTTTAAAAATGTGTTAAAAACTCAGGGAGTTTGAACTTGCTCTGCCTCCACTCGTCTGCATTTGGTTCAATTTGGTCCCTACTTGCCTTGCACTTAGTGTAATGGGATTAGCCTGTATTTATCTGAATAAAAACACATACACCTGGGAAATTATCATAGCAAAGTATCTGAATCACTATTTGCCTTCCAAATATTCTGCTATTTCGTGACAGGTATTAGAAGCCTACTGTAGGCCTATTGTTAACAGGCTGGTGTTGAAACCTGCAAGGCATCTCTGCCTGACGCACCTCCGCCGGTACCTAAACTTGTCTGGGAGCTGGCAGATTTTTATATTTCTATAATTGTGCCTACGTAGGTAACATATCAAGGCTGGTATTGCGGCCGCATGATGTGAACACTTAACAAATGTACGTATTAGCAGTAAATGTTACTTATTAGCAGTAAATATGTTACTTAACTTAATCTATGCAAGTCGTAGTGTGGTCATTAAATAATATATTTACGTGTTGCAGTCGAGACCAGGCTGTCTGCTGTGGTCTGCTACACTCCACTCACTTCTCCAGTCCTCTGCTGTTACCCCTGGTGTATAAAGAAAGAATCATTTAGGAGAGGGCTTACATTGCTTTGACAGTGTTCTTGTGCCTGACACGTGATGTACATTAACAGCTGTGAAATAATTTTGCCAACCAATTATGCCACCACTCCTGGGTGAAATGACACTTTCAAAAGGGATACTGTATCATCAACCTCTGACATGCTTTGACATAATGTGTCTCTGAGATTTCGTCTCCCCGCTATAATTGCCGTCAGGTTGTTTTCTAGGCACTCAGAGAGGGATTGAGGTGACCTCCTCAGACATCATTTATTCAAAACTGGCCATGGTACGTTGCAAGCATATTGCAGATATAAAACATGAATCACAAGCACATTGGGTTTCTGACCACACACAATGTTAACTCTGCGGTGATGTCCGGCTATATAGTCAGGAAGTCTTGTAGAATTGCAGAAACAAACTTTGGCCATGCAGAGACTGCCAAAACAAATTCTGGCCATGCAGAGCATTTGTTGCATTTCGATCTTATTTATCTGCAAAAGCCAGGAAAAAATTAGACTTTGTTTGGAGTATGCTTCAGCCTTAAGAATACATTTAATAATCATATATTATTATGTCTACACTCACGAATCACGAATAAGATGTCTTATTCAATGCCACTACTTTCCTTGAATATGTTGTTTCTGCCTCTGGTGTTGTGGTGATCTTAGTTTTATAGCAATTATGGGACATACAATTGGCAAAAAAAGAAATATAAGAGAGCTCCTTTTGAAGTCTGCCTGTGTGTAAATGTCTTTTTGTCTCCGCCAGGCCGAAAGGCATGGCGAGAGAGTATGTTTTCCACCCCGTCCGTCCGTCCGTGTGTGTGTCCGTCCGTGTGTGTGTCCGTGTGTCCGTCCGTCTGTGACCAGTAATCTCCGGCACCGTTGTCTTGATCGTAGCGAAACTGTGCACACACACTCCCTGGATGCCAATTCAGAACCTTTGCCCCAAATTTTTCTCATGGGCCTTTCATAGCGCCACCAGGAGGCCGATTTGTGCAAAACATATTTTTTGACAGCACTCCTACAGATTTTGTCCAAAAATCACGCAAATCGGTATACAGTATCTCTATAATCATTCAACGAAACGGGTCTTTCAGATTTCTCATATTCCATCCTGATTGGCTAAAAATGTCTTCCAAAGTTTGCAGGAGTGCTCCGTTTTGAACAAAATGCCTCAAATCATGATTACAGCATGCAATATCCGTGAAATTTTGCACACACATTCCCATTAGGCCGAGGAAGAACTACCATTTGAAAATGTTCAAATCAGCCTCATGGTGGCGCTATAACAGGCCGGTTCGTGTTTTTACCTATAATTGCACCGATCTGTGTAAAACTTTGTATGCACACTCCCTAGAGGTCAAGGAAAAACCTTTGCCCTGCATTTTTCACATCTTCCTTTTATAGCGCCACCAGCAGGCCGACTTATGTAAAACACATTATTTTATACTACTCCTTCCAATGTTATCCAAATTTGACGCAAATCGGTACACATGATCTCTATAGTCATGTGATCACGACGGATGTGTTTGATTTTTCATATGCCATACTGATTGGCTAAGATTAACATCTAAAGTTTGCATTATTGGCTTGTTTTGAACAAAATTCCGCAAATCATGAACGCACCGTTCAAACTTTGCACGCACATTCACACTATGTTGAGGAACAAATGCCACCCTTTTAACATTGGCCTGTTATAGCGCCACCAACAGGTCTAATTTAGCGAAACATGTTTTTAACAAAATGCCTCAAATCATGAATGCAGTCAGTGTCCGATCGTCGTGCAAGGCCTAAGAAAAAATGGCAACCTTTTCACGTTGGCCTATTATAGCGCCACCAGGAGGCCACAATAGCCTACCTGACCTGGCGGAGACCTGTGCTCCGAGGAGCACTTTTTCTAGTTTTTTATGTTTCTTTTCAATCTGAGGTTCAATGAGCTTATGCAGGGAAACCCTTTCACCGACTTGTTTGCTTTGTTTCTGTTTTTCATTTTTGTACAGACTTGATTGTGCCTATGCACATGTAGTGTATGTCTACTGCACAACACACACTCAAACATTAAAGATTTGTATTTGTTACATCTTATGAGTACACAAGAGTTCCTCAACATTGTAGCAGCAATCACAACAGTAACATACAAAATAAATAATTGAGAATAGCAATTAGTAAGATAAAGAAATAGCTACATGTACATTATTCATAGCACCCTTTGAGCTACTTCCTATTACATATGCTGTCAGAATATGTAATACATCATTTAACTAGTGAGTGTGTGTGTGTGTGTGTGTGTGTGTGTGTGTGTGTGTGTGTGTGTGTGTGTGTGTGTGTGTGTGTGTGTGTGTGTGTGTGTGTGTGTGTGTGTGTGTGTGTGTGCGTGCGTGCGTGTCGCACAACTGCATTTCCTGTTCAAGTGTGATTTGTTCTATTTATAAAATGTCTTATGGTGTGTTAATTGTTACATGTGATATTTAGCCATTTACTGTAGCAGGTGCTCTTATCTAGATTGACTTACTGTACATAAGCTCCATCAGTATTTGTCAAAGTGCCATTGTTGTCTCCGCTAGGCCGATGGCATCCGTCCGTCCGTCCATCCGTCTGTCTGTCTGTCCGTGCGACTGTGAACAGCTAATCTCCGGCACCGTTGGCCCGATCGAGTAAAACTGTGCACACAGTCCAGTGTTCATTTTGACAGCAAATTCTGATTTAGTCTTAAGGCCTTTGCAAACAGGATGCGATTAGTCAATCAGTTTTTACCGCATGCGGAAAGACGCACGCATCGAACTGCGTTCGATTGGAAAAAAAACACATCGCTGCATCGCATCGCCGCATGGCAAATTCGGAGCCGGTGTGCATGAGGTCATAGAGAACCATGTGTTCATTCAAAAAATGATATTGTCCGTTTTTTCCGTGCGAAAAATCGCACCCTGTCTGCAAAGGCCTTTAGTCTTTTGAATAACACACCATTTACTTCTAGTCCTATTTTAGCCTTCTGAAATTGTTTAGTCTTAGTCTAGTCTTAGTGGACTAAATATCAAAATCTTAGTCTTTTAGTCTTAGTGAACAAAATTAACACTTGCTCACAAACTCCCTGCGTGCCAGAGCCGAATCAGCCTGTTATAGCGCCACCAGGAGGGCGATTTTGCAAAACAATTATTTTGATATTACTCCTAGAGATTATTTCCAAACATCACGCAAATCGGTACACATTATCTCTATGGTCATGTGATCAAGACGGATCTGTCCAATTTTTCATATTCCATCAATTCCAAATATTGCTGGCCCACAATAACCTACCTGACCTGTGCTCCGAGGAGCACTTTTTCTAGTTGTCTCCGCCAGGCCGAAAGGCATGGCGAGAGAGTATGTTTTCCACCCCGTCCGTCCGTCCGTGTGTCCGTGTGTCCGTCCGTGTGTGTGTCCGTGTGTCCGTCCGTCTGTGACCAGCTAATCTCCGGCACCGTTGTCTTGATCGTAGCGAAACTGTGCACACACACTCCCTGGATGCCAATTCAGAACCTTTGCCCCAATTTTTTCTCATGGGCCTTTCATAGCGCCACCAGGAGGCCGATTTGTGCAAAACATATTTTTTGACAGCACTCCTACAGATTTTGTCCAAAAACCACGCAAATCGGTACACAGTATCTCTGTAGTCATTCAACGAAACGGGTCTTTCAGATTTCTCATATTCCATCCTGATTGGCTAAAAATGTCTTCCAAAGTTTGCAGGAGCGCTCCGTTTTGAACAAAATGCCTCAAATCATGAACACAGCATGCAATATCCGTGACATTTTGCATACACATTCCCATTAGGCCGAGGAAGAACTACCATTTGAACATTTTCAAATCAGCCTCATGGTGGCGCTATAACAGGCCGGTTCGTGTTTTTACCTATAATTGCACCGATCTGTGTAAAACTTTGTATGCACACTCCCTATAGGTCAAGGAAAAAACTTTGCCCTGCATTTTTCACATCTTCCTTTTATAGCGCCACCAGCAGGCCGACTTATGTAAAACACATTATTTTATACTACTCCTTCCAATGTTATCCAAATTTGACGCAAATCGGTACACATGACCTCTATAGTCATGTGATCACGACGGATGTTTGATTTTTCATATGCCATACTGATTGGCTAAGATTAACATCTAAAGTTTGCATTATTGGCTTGTTTTGAACAAAATTCCGCAAATCATGAACGCACCGTCCAATTGCGCTCAAACTTTGCACGCACATTCACACTATGTTGAGGAACAAATGCCACCCTTTTAACATTGGCCTGTTATAGCGCCACCAACAGGTCTAATTTAGCGAAACATGTTTTTAACAAAATGCCTCAAATCATGAATGCAGTCAGTGTCCGATCGTCGTGCAAGGCCTAAGAAGAAATGGCAACCTTTTCACGTTGGCCTATTATAGCGCCACCAGGAGGCCACAATAGCCTACCTGACCTGGCGGAGACCTGTGCTCCGAGGAGCACTTTTTCTAGTTGCTTATGCTTTTACTTAAAGCAGATGCGCGAGCACGCAGATGAGCAAGCGCGCAGATGCGCGAGCACACATGTACAGCACACACACACACACACACACACACACACACACACACACACACACACACACACACACACACACACACACACACACACACACACACACACACACAATATTCCCTCTCAAGAATGTTCTCAAAGAAAACCTGACATGAATCGTAAACTATGCGAAAGTTTCTCTTTGTTCTGTAACCCCCCACTGTTCTTTCATTCCTTGCCAGACCATTGCTTACATCAATATTCATAGGTAGACCATTGCATTAGCAATATCTTAAACCCATACCCATCTCTTCTTCCCTTCCTTGCCTTTTACCCGGATGACAGATAAGATGACAGCACCTATTGTATATATAGCTTTGTGAGCCAGATATCACTGGCAGGTATATCATATATATATTTAGTCCTATGTGTGAAACACATCTGGCCACCCTGATAGGAGGCTACACTGTCAAATCTGTACTCGTCATTTAACTCAGGGAGTGTACTAATGGAACCGAATGGACCCATAATACTCAGGATTTTGCAGTGAAGCAGTGAGGCGGGCCCAAAGAACAAAAGTAACGTTCCAGTCCAAACAGCTCTGCAGGATGTTCCATTTGGCAGCTTCAGTTAATGACACAAGCAAATGACACCGCAGTGAAATTATAAACAACAGTGTCAGTTATGGATCATCATCTGTAATACCTTGTTGTTAGTTGTGCCAGTACAGCCATTACTGTACATTTGCAATAGAAGAGACACAAGGCTAGACAGATTTTTTTTTTTTTTGCTGACATCAACAGTGAAAATCTCTGTCCAAATAGACTAATGTGCACCTTACCTACAATTGCAATTTAGGTATTTAGCAGACACTCTTATCCCGGGTGACTTAAAAGTGCAAAATCAATGTAAATGGTTTGAACCCTGGTCAACAAACGGGAGGGTAAATAGTCAAATACGTAGAGTGCAAAGTAAACAATTTAGTGCTTCAAAGAAGGTAGGATACCAGGTAAATATCAAACTTAGCAACTGTCTAAACAACATACTATTTAAATAACATTCTTAGCATTTGTGGTCAGACATTCCATTTATGTTATATAGATGTTGTTGGGTTTACCTGGGGAGAGGTTGGATTGGTTTGCCTTATGCACAACTGGAATTCATGTCTCACTTCAATATATCCTTTCAATGGTCAAAATATTGGATGAAGCGTCTCACTCTCGCTCGTTCGCTCGTTCGCTCACTCACTCACTCACTCACTCACTCACTCACTCACTCACTCACTCACTCACTCACAGACACACACACTTTCAGTTAGAAAGGTACAGTAATAATCACACTCAAACTTGATTACTGACACCTAATTAATGACCGTTTCACTATGTTGCTGGATACGCTGAAGCAGCCGATGGCCTGCTGCCACATTCATTAAACCCTGTAGGTAGTTGACATGAAGACAGCAGGGTTTTCTCATAGGCGTCTTCCCATACTGTGAAGCAATAGTGAGTATGCACATGCGTCACTTTTCCACCGGGACACACCCACCTCATCTAGACTAAGTGGCAAAACATTGAGCAGCATGGAGCGTTGGCGTTTGGAAGTGCTTGTTGGAAATCACTCAACAGTCCTGTGTACCACCTGTTTCTATTATTGTAGCCAATAATTGAAAATACACTTGATATCCTGGTTATGGTTAAAATAAGAAAATAAATCGGAATATTTGGGAATAATTTCACAGTTTCCCAATCTGTATATACTGTAGATCAGCTAATATGTCTCTGGTGGGTGTTAAAACAGACTCCTACAGTAAATGTTTCATAAACCAGGCTCATGTAAAATATATGTTGTATATACACAATGTGAAATGTATAGCTTGCATACAGTTGTATGGCAGACCAAATATGGATGCTTGTTGCAACCAAAACACAAGAACACTAAGTGAATGTCATTCTATCTTTACAACACAGTATTTATTTAATTGACTTGTATTTTAATGTCTGCTTGGCCAGCATGAAGAACTGACACATACTCATGTCAGCCAGTGTGCTTATTCAAAGTACTCATTATATAAAGAAGTTATCTAGCCAGCAAGGACTACAGAAGTCTTACGCAGATCTCAACATTATGTCAGCTACTTAGCTACTTGGTGTCATGTCAAACACAACTGTTGTCACGTTACTACACCAGAAACAAATTCTCTGACTGATTGTTATTTTCACTTAAAATATTGTTTTTTCTGGACATTTAACCACTAAAGAAAATATCTCAAATAGCCAATCTATGAGCTCACAATGCATTGTGAGCATTCTGAGCTTGCAGATATGCTATTAATTCATTCATTCATTCATTAATAATAATAATAATCTTACAATAAATGCACAGAATCTCTGTAGTACGTCTGTTCTGATTCAGGTGGCATGCTGAACTTTTTAAAAACAAGTACATTCCTGCTCTTTTAAGCAGTTAATTACTGCCCACCATCTTGCCCATTTCTCAAACTCTTTATAGTGGAGGTCGCCATAGATGGCATCACTAGCGGTGAGGTCCCTGTATAGAGGTCAATCAGCCAGGGTCCTCTGAGAGTGTGGACAGGACCAGAGTAAGTGGTTAACAGTTTTGTCCATATTACAGTTCACTCTGGGACATTTACTGCTTCTGGAGCATCTCCTCCCATGCAGAAAGGCCCTGGGGGAGAGGCAGTTGTGTACTGAACTCCAGGCCACATCTTTATGCACATTTAACAGGTATTGGGAGTTTACATTTTTCCAGACTTGGACACACTGGTTTTCGCAGGGACGTGCACAGATAGACTCTAGGTGGCCCTAGAGCACCGGCCCTTTGCCCTCTTGACCAGAAGTGCCCTTTTGAAAAGAAAAAAAAAAAACGTTTTTTTTTAGTTTACAGCAGGGGTCTTCAACAGGGGGTCCGGGACCCCTAGGGGGTCCTCAGAGTTACTACAGGGGGTCCGCCAAATCTTTATGTGATATGATTTTTCTTTTTACCGTAACCACTCGAAACCTAGCATCCCTTTTCTGAGGAGAACTTTAGCCAAAAATAGCAGATCTACAAGCCCACAACGCCTCGCGCTGCGAGGCGTTGTGGGCTTGTAGATCGGCTATTTTTGGCAAAGAGGTATAGGTGTAGAGGGAAAAAAAGAGCAGACCAAGTAAACAAAAAAA
This sequence comes from Gymnoscopelus microlampas, assembly GCF_963454915.1. Lineage (NCBI taxonomy): Eukaryota > Metazoa > Chordata > Actinopteri > Myctophiformes > Myctophidae > Gymnoscopelus > Gymnoscopelus microlampas. Next base: position 27,006,350 of record NC_139939.1, read on the forward strand.
AGTGTAATTTACCTGAGCACCTGCCCCTCAAAATGTCTGTGCACGCCACTGGGTTTTCGATTAAAACTCCTACTGGCACTAGCCTAGTCGTCTGTGGTGACAGGCTCTTCTCAACAATACTCCTGTTCACCACATGTCTCGGCATGTGGTGTGTCTAGGGGGAGTCTTTTCCCAAATCTGCTTGAGATTGTTTGTCCCACCCAAAACCTGGGACTTAAACAATCTTGAGATTAAAACAATCGCTGTTAAAACAAGGTTTCCAGCTCAGTACCTCATTCTGACACTGCTTTCCCCCCTTTTCAGTAGGCCGATACATCATTTCCCCTTTTGTCTCTCTCTTGTTGCGAACCCCATAAAAGCTGGAACATTGCTCTAGCCCTGCGCCATCCCTCCTTTTCACATGTCCAAACCAACTCAACCTCGATTCCCCCCCCCCCTGCTCAGTGCTCCCGCTGACAGCCTGTTAATGGCTACAGTGCAGAGAGGCTCCCTCTCTCCCAGCACTGATTGGCGGTACTCAACTTGCTCTCTGCAGTCTATTAAACACTCTATCCATGCTACTCGTTGCAGGCATGTAGCTCACACAGGGATAGGCCTAACATGAAGAGATAGAAGAAACATTTTTGCTGCCCTTACAGAGCGAGTAATGTAGCAGTTTTTTTTCCAATTAAGAAGAGCATGGTAAAGCTGTGTAATCCACTCAGTTGTTAATATAATTTCTAGAGTTACAAAATTCACTTAACAATGTAATCTCTCTCTCTCTCTCTCTCTCTCTCTCTCTCTCTCTCTCTCTCTCTCTCTCTCTCTCTCTCTCTCTCTCTCTCTCGCACAAACACACACACACACACACACACACACACACACACACACACACACACACACACACTCATCATCTAATAGCTTAGATGATGAACAAAACAATTGTAGCTCAATAAACAAATTTAAAAAGATGTACAGATCTAACATAATAGATAGATATAGAACATTGGAATGATATGACATATATTTTATATATATTATATGCCATAATATTATTTTACTATGACATAGAATATACTTGACTAATATTATATATTTTAGAAAATCCAAATGATTTGTTGTTGTGATTTTGTTGTTTATATTGTTTTGTTGTTTCTTTGCCTTTGTGTGTTTGCTTGTTTTGTTTTTCTCGTTTGCTTATTTGTTAGTTCTTTTTGGTGTTTTGTTATATTTTCTTACCTATGATAGTTATTCAAAGGTTAAACGGCTCACAATAAGCTAAGGTTTCAGCCTACACTCTTTTGGTCTATGTTTCCAATGATAACAAATTAAGGCTTTGTATTAACTTTCTTTTAATGACCAAAATAAAACTACTACTACTACTAGCTGCCAGCATAGCTAGAAATGAAAGAAAACAAATCTGGATGCATTCTACCGGGACCGGAATATCCAAACTGCACTCTATAATTGCTCAGACTAAAGCAAAGAAATGTCTGGTGTCTGGAAGCAGCAAGTGAAAAAGAAAAGATCAAAATTGCATGCTGGCTACCCATGTAAATATACCATTTTGGCTATTTAAAAAAAACTCTAATAATAAAAAGCTAATTTGTGTGTTTTAGGTTGTTTTAAAGGGATTATTTTATGAAGTATTGAGTCATACTATTGCGATTCATTGACATTGACTGAATATTCCTTATTATCCTTATCCTTATTCCGTTATTGGTCATCACTTCAATAAAAAAGACTGAGTTCACATGTGAAAAAGGTTGTGTAGCCATTTACTAGAGGTCCAGGCCGTGTAGAGTTTGGGGCGCTACGTGGCCCTCACACCTACGTCGCACCGCCGATCTGACCAATATGTCTGAGTCATAGTTTGGGGGGCTTTGTCAGAGTACCCGTTGTACCCGTCTGTGTCCCTTTTATGCCAATATATGAGATCTCTGTATGTGTCAGTCCTTGTCCCTTGTCCATAATGGATCCCCCTTTTGTACCCATATATGATTTGTTTGCGCTTGATGCCATGACGACACATTGAGGTTAGACAACACACTCCATATTTGGGCGTAGCTGCATTGGGGACTCCTTATATGGTTATGGCTGAGTCTTAGTGACATGAGTGTGATGACGTGGTCCGCCGGCCCGGTCCTCCCTTAAGCCAATTTTAATATTTATATATGTATATATTTATATATTTTATAATTTATAAATTAGTGGGGACAGACAGTATTTGGAATCGAATTGTTCTATTTTTAAATGGTTCATTGGGGCTCCTTAAACAACAATTGCATAGTTTTTTTCACCAGCTTACATACCCAATTTCTTGTAGCCTACAACTGTATACTAATAATGAATTCAAGTCAACAATTAATAAACAAAAATGTGTAAAGTGATATAGGCTACTGTAGTTATAGCAGTGACTGAGACAACAAAGCCAAGTGACAGCTGTGCATGTGAATGTGCGTGAGCGTGTCGACAACTGTTCATGGCCCTCATCAAGTCTCCTTTGGCACAATGTGAGTACCCACACCCCGAAATGAGTTTCACGCCCCTTATAGCAATGATTACTATCAGAATTGTGCTCCAGGGTGGAACAGAATGTATTAGCGGAACAAAGCCTGACCAACGTGCATCACAGCAGCCACTTCTCTTTCTCATACCTTGTAGGAGAAAATCCATTGTTATATGATTTCAATTTTCAATTTAGGCATTTAGCAGACGCTCTTAATCCAGACAGATTTACACCAAGCAGGTAAATGCGAGGTAATACATCAAATGCATAGAAGTAGTGATCTAGGATCATAGGTAAACCAAGAACCTATCATCAGTCTAAACAGTATAATATCCAAAAATGTATAATTGAAATTATACACACTTTAGGATGCCAGGTCTACAAATGAACCTGGCATCTGTCTACATAATGCTATCTAAATGACATTTTAGCCTTTGCCTTTGAGACCACCTGGGTGCCTATCAAGTTTTAAAGGTGATCACTGTTACGGGGCCTAGATCGATGAGATAGGCCATCACTGTTGTGATGACTGTAATGTTGGCACAGGATTTAAAATACATGCTGAATGCCAGTACTGTGTCTGTCTTTATTTGAGCGTTAATAGCATGCTGAAACATGGTGACAGAAGTGGGGCTTAAAATGCGTTTGTTGTTTTTAATTAGTCAGCCAGCCAGTTGAGTATTAGTATGTTACAGGCGAAAAAGGATACTAGCCTGAGTGCTGCTGCATCTATACAACACTCGCTACCTTGCATGGCTAGCTCCCCACCACCGGCTCAGATGAGCTTCACTGTAGAATGGAGCAACAATTGGGATGTATTTCGAGAAGAATATGAAGATTACGCACTGGTCTACAGGACAGGTCAAAGAACGTTCAAGGGGCAACTCTGAGAAGTGTTGGGAGGTGAATGTCGGCACATCTACCGACACAATCTGAATCTCACAGCGCGGGAGGAAGACGATCCCGCATCTATTATGAATGCTTTGGAGAAATATTTTAAGGCTGCAAAAGAAATGATCTACGAAAGGTCTTCAAGAGGACGGGGAGTCTATAGACAATTTTGTTACCAGACAAAGAGAGAAAGCAGTCACATGTGACTATGGGGAACTGAGAGATGAAATGATTCATGAAAAGATTGAACTGGGCGTTGCAAACGAGGGCACTAGACACAGGCTGTTTAGGGAGAAAGATCTCAAACTAATCTCTGCTATAGAAATGTGCCGTGCAGCTGAACAGGCTGTTCATGAGGTTCAGACCAAACCAATGGAAACAGAGCAATTCATCCACAGTCACAGACTCAGACAGTACTGTACATGCCGATATTGTGGCAATGCACATGCAAGAGGCAGAGAACGCTGTCCGGCCTATGGAAAGCAATGTAAATCATGTGGAACTAGAAAAAGTGCTCCTCGGAGCACAGGTCTCCGCCAGGTCAGGTACGTTATTCTGGCCTCCTGGTGGCGCTATAATAGGCCAATGTGAGAATGGTGCCATTTATTCTTAGGTCTTTCAGGGCAATCAGACACAGCATGCATGATTTCAGGCATTTTGTTCCAAAAATGTGTTTTGCTAAATTAGACCTGCTGGTGGCGCTATAACAGGCCAATGTAAAAAAGGTGGCATTTCTTCCTCGGCCTAGTGGGAATGTGCGTGTGAAATTTCACGGAAATCGCAAGCTGCCTTCATGGTTTGAGGCAGTTTGTTCAAAACGGACCAATCCTGCAAACTTTGGATGGCAACCTTAACCAATGAGGATGGAATATGGGAAATCGGACAGATCAGGGTTGATCACATGACTATAGAGATACTGTGTACCGATTTGCATGACGTTTGGTTAAACACTGTAGGAGTAATGTGAAACAATGGGTTTTGCACAAATCGGCCTCCTGGTGGCGCTATAACAGGCCCATGTAAGAAATTTGAGGCAGAGGTTCTGAATTGGCATCCAGGGAGTGTGTGTACACAGTTTCGCAGCGACCGGGCCAACAGTGCCGAAGATTTGGTGGTAACACGCGGACAGGACGGACGGACCGACGGACGGACGGACACACGGACGGACGGACGGACGGACGGAGGGTAAATACTCTCTCGCCTCGGAGACAACAAATAATCACTTTGCAAAAGTTTTTATGAAGAGCAAAAAAAGATACAATGAAAAGAAGCTGCACTGTGTGGAAGATTCAGCTGAGGATTCAGAGTGCGTACAGTGTTGAAGATAAATACACGTACATGCATGAGACAAATGGGCCAGTAAAAGATAGGGGGAAAAATGGTTTATCACATTACGGATGCACGGCAAGGCACAGAGGTGTCAATTGGACTGCCACTTGTGATGTTATGAGCTATGAGAACAAAATGAGGCTGGCACCAAAAGCACCACTACGTCCCGAGCGATGCTAAGCTGAGGCCGTATTCGGGTGAGTCATTGTGCTCTATGGAACTGTTTGACATGACTGTGTAGTTATCGGGCAGAAGTACAAGCTGTCGTTCGAGATTGTGAATACTAATCGCCATCCTCTCCTGTCGGGAGAAACCTCTGAACGCCTATAGGGCTCATGCATTTCACCATATTACACCATACGGAACACGCGCAGTGTGGAGCTCTAACCAGAGAGCAACCGGGGTGCAATGCTCATGGGACGGCCTTGGACGCCGTGCAGGAACCTATTTTACCAGGAGCACGTGCAGGCACACGCATAGATTTAAAACTACTTTAAATTCACACCTCAACAAAGTTTACAAAGGCTCCCGACTCACGCCAGATAAATTAACATAGAAATGAGCCTAGATGCATATCAATTGTCCATTGTGTGACCTGTTGTAGGTGTTAAGCGACGTGAGCGTCACGTCATAAAATACAATGCAACCACATACCAAATCAGCATTGCAACACTGAGAGCAACGGATCAACAAATATGAGGATGTGTTCAAGGCTCCTGTGGAAGCTGTGCTTTGCGGTTCAGACTTTGTTATTAATTTTAAGCCCCAAAGGGGCGGGCCTACGCAGGACTCTTGGCGCTGATTGGATTAAGACATTCAGTAGGTGGTTTGAATACACCACTTTTGGTATAACACCATACAGTGGCTAGTCACTGCTTTTAGAGTTACACAGTGGTAGAATCATCATTTTCTCTTTTTCCCATTGTTTAAAATCTCCTCTCGACGGGTAGCGTGCGACGTGTGTGTGTGTGTGTGTGTGTGTGTGTGTGTGTGTGTGTGTGTGTGTGTGTGTGTGTGTGTGTGTGTGTGTGTGTGTGTGTGTGTGTGTGTGTGTGTGTGTGTGTGTGTGTGTGTGTGTGTGTGCAGTGTATTCTTTACAATAATGGATCTTATGTTGAATCACTGATCTCTTAAATGTTACTTAGTACTTATAAGTACAGGCGGCCAGACTCTTTTCTTTTATAATTTTCACATGTCAATCTTATTTTTTATTGTTACAGTAATATTTGTATCTCTCTGTATCTGTGTTTCATGCCTAGTGGTGCTACTATGACAACTGAATTTCCCCCTGGATCAATAAAGGTCTATCAATCTGTCTTTGTTCAGGTGCGGAATGAAATGTGTAGACATTGCAACATGGATTGTATCACAAAGTTATGTGTGTATGTGCCAGGAAAACACCCTGGATATTCAAAAAAGGTCCAGTGCAAACAGTGCAAGTTATTATCATTCTCTGCATGACATTTGAGTTTGAAAGCAGCTCACAACCTTTGACATGTCCTCTCCCTTCTCTCCCATCCTTCTCCATGCTCTAAATGGCCAAGCAGAAATGCCATTCAAATTGTTTAAATGTTAAAGTTTGCTATTGTAAAGAAACAGTTGGCAAACAGTGACCCTTGTTTTTTGTGCAAGTGATGTCACCACCACACGTATTGAGATGATGGCTGTTGATTCATTGTCTCCGCCAGGCCGAAAGGCATGGCGAGAGAGTATGTTTTACCCTCCGTCCGTCCGTCCGTCCGTGTGTGTGTGTGTGTGTGTGTGTGTCCTGTCTGTGTGTTAACAGCTAATCTCCGGCACCGTTGGCCCGGTCGCTGCGAAACTGTGCACACCCACTCCCTGGATGCCAATTCAGAACCTCTGCCCCACATTTTTCACATGGGCCTGTTATAGCGCCACCAGGAGGCCGATTTGTGCAAAACCCATTTTTTCTCATTACACCTACAGCTTTTAACCAAACGTCATGCAAATCGGTACACAGTATCTCTATAGTCATGTGATCAACCCGGATCTGTCCGATTTCCCATATTGCATCCTCATTGGCTAAGGTTGGCTTCCAAAGTTTGCAGGATTGGTCCGTTTTGAACAAACTGCCTCCAATCATGAACGCAGCTTGCCATTTCCATAAAATTGCACACGCACATTCCCACTAGGCCGAGGAAGAAATGCCACTTCAACATTTTCAAATCAGCCTCATGGTGGCGCTATAACTGGCCGATTTGCATTTTTAACTATAACTGCACCGATCTGCGTGAAACTTTGCACGCACACTCCCTAGAGGCCAAGGAAAAACATTGGACTGCATTTTTCACATCTGCTTTTTACAGCGCCACCAGGAGGCCGATTTATGTAAAATACATTTTTGGAGATTATTCCTTCAGATTATGTCCAAAAAACACGCAAATTGGTACACTGCATCTCCATAGTCATGTGATTCTGATGGATCTGTCCGATATTTCATATTCCATCCTATTTGGCTTACAGTGGCCTCCAAAGTTTGCAGGATTGGTCAGTTTTAAACAAAATGCCTCAAAACATGAATGCAGTGTGCAATTTCCGTGAAAGTTTGCATGCAGATTCCCACTAGGCCGAGGAAGAAATGCGCCCCTTTTCACATTCACATTGGCCTTTATAGCGCCACCAGCAGGTCTAATTTAGCAAAACACATTTTTGGAACAAAATGCCTCAAATCATGAATGCAGTGTCATCCCATTGAAAGGCCTAAGAAGAAATGCCACCCTTTCCACATTGGCCTATTATAGCGCCACCAGGAGGCCACAATAACCTACCTGACCTGGCGGAGACCTGTGCTCCGAGGAGCACTTTTTCTAGTTTGTTATGAAACTTTTCTTAAGTCCAAAATGTAATTGTCTAGTAGTGCACCAGTCTGAATACCTTAAGCTCTAGAATCAGAATCAGTTTTATTTGTCACATCCATAGTCAAAGAAAGAAAAATATGTACGAAGGGAGCCGCAACATCACCCATTGGTTTCTACAGACCCGTTTTGAAGACACTATTTCAACTAATTCAAATCCTGAACCTAGACATTTTTGGTCCCGAAAAACAACCGGAATGAATGCTATTGAGTGGAAGGGCAGCGAGGGTGGGTCTTCACTTAGTAGAACCAGTAGAAGCACCAGAAGCATACGCATACTTTATCATTGATTTTGAATTGGGGGAGCACAAATTACACATCACAGTTTTACAGATGTAAAGCAGTGGGTGAAATTCTCTTCTGTTTTTGTGCGCGCTCCATGATTTTGTAGTATTCCGTGAGAAGGGAGAGGTCTTGTCATTTGGTCAATAATAACAAGATTAACTGAAGTAGGCTGTATTGCATTATACTGTATTTTACATTTATCATGTCTCTATTTGAAGTGCAAGAACCGCCAGGTAGGCTACAGCTCAAAATCACTCTGAATAAAGGAATAAAACAGTAGGAAAGTATATTCGTTGTTTAATTACAAAACAAAAAACAACAACAACTTCTGGCTGCGTATAGTCTGAATATACAGACTCTATGAATTTTTTATTTTAAAGAAACTCTCAAAAAGACTGAAGTGGTTGGAATTCAATATGTAGAAAGATGGACCTTTTTGATCACTGTGGGGGAATTCAGGTATAGTGAGATGAATAAAGTCCATACTCCGGACTTGTTTTAAAAAAAAAAAAATTACAGAGCAAGGACAAAAGCCTGTTCACGTGACAGGCTGGACTGATTAGATGTATTACTGGTACATCCAAACTCAAGCTGAGGCATACTTTCACTTTGTAGAGATCAGATTGAGTAGCATTTTATAAATGTGGTTTGTTATGTTTGCTCCATTGCTAGAGAAACGACGGCACCCTCTGACGTCTGTGCTCAGTATACAGGAAGAGCAAATGCTTTTAATTTGAGCCCTGGAGTTGATTTGGGGACAATCCGGTTCTTTTCCTTTTTCCTCCACTGAAATGCCTTGAACACTCACTGAGATAATTGGAATGGTAGTGTGATAATGATACAGGGGTGTTGTGAGGATGCTAATGCGGTGCCATGTCATTATTCCGACAACCCATTATTCCGACATCCCGTTGGTCTGACTGGCCCCATTAGCTAACCCTCCCTATACCTAACACTAACCTCACACTAGTCTGGGAGGCATCGGCTCGAGCTTGGACAGCAGGGGCGCCGCGCGCGGCCACTGCGTTTTGATTCAAATCAACAGCCAATGAAGAAAAGGGGGCGGGATCCATATTCAGTGGGTGTTGCATGTAGGAGTGACGGGAAGCAATTTCCCCTCGAGAAATTGCGGCCGCCATTGTTGTGTACTGCTGTTTGCCTCTCGTCGGACCTTTTAGACGAGTTGCACAGCTCTCGGACCGGTAAGAGGCGTGTCCGCTCAGATTCTGAGCGTAAGTTACATCCCGCCCACAAATACCAGGGCTCTTGCCCAGAAGTTCCTCGCCCCTCCCGTCTGTATGCGAGAGCTGGCGAAAACTTCTGGGAACTCAGATTAACCTCACACTAACCCTGCTTATGCTGCGTCTTCTCAGCATTGTGGATGATTTTGACAGACTTGTACTGACTTTCTTGTCAAGGTGCCATCTTTAAGATTGAAGTCTGGCTACCTTTTGTAAATTGAGATAACAAAGACAAGAGACAGTGTGTAGGCAGCAGATTGAATGCTGCCCTCAGAAGGCATTCCAATGACTATAAGTCACATCTGCGTGTAGGCATCACAGGTACTACTTTAAACCTGACAGCTTTTCTGTGCAGTAGGGGCATTTTCATCAACTGAGGCCACTCTTACCTGCGGGGGGTCCCTATGTCTCCATTTTGAGCTTAATCATCTCTTTACTGAACATGTTGCCCTTAGAATCAATCATTGTCAAACATGATATTGATTTTCAGTTTCGCTGACGGAATCCCGTTACCTGTCTTTAAAAGCAAAAAGCAATGACTATAGCCATTGCTGGGCTGCTTAAAGGACACATTTTCTTAATCTTAATGAAAGTAAGATAGAAATAACTAGAAAAATGTGCTCCTCTGAGCAAAGGTCTCTGCCAGGGCAGGTAGCTTAATGTGGACCAGCAATGTTTCACGGCAATTGGACGCTGTGTTCATGATTTGAGGCATTTTGTTCAAAACGGGCGACTCCTGCTAACTTTGGAAGCCAATATTAGCTAATCAGGATGGAATATGATCCGTCTTGATCACATGATTATAGAGATAATGTGTGTTAGGACAAAGTCTGTGGGAATATTATACAAAATAAATTGCAAAAATTGTCCTCCTGGTGGCGCTATAACGGGCCGATGTGAAGGATTTGGGTCAGAGGTTCTGCTCTGGCCTCCAATGAGTGTGCTTGCACAGTTTCATGCCGATCAGTCCAACTTTTCCGGAGATTACATACAGACAGAAAGGCAGACGCACGCACGCACGCACGCACGTACGGACAGGGGCGAAAACATAGTCTCTGCCGCCTTCGTTCTGGCGGAGACAATCATATTTGGACATGATAGGACATGATGCCCATGCCCCTGTATGTTGGCATTGATCAGTCGTTCCTTAGGCACCTGTAGCTTGTTCAAAATTCCGGTGCTGCCCGCCTCCTTACTGGAAAAAAGTTGTGACCACATAACTCCAATTTTGGCCTCATGGCTCTGGCTACATGTCCGTTTTAGAACATAGATGAACCTGATATTGGGATTGCTAGACAGCATTTATTTTGTATTTTGTTTTTTATTTCTTGGAATGGCTGTACTGTTGTTTTATGCTGTATGCTGCTTTGTACCACTGAAGTTACATTTTGTACCATATTGAAAAACAAATAAACATTTGAATTACAAAAAAAGAATTGATTTTAAGCTTTTAATGTTTGTTGAAGCTCTAAACGGGGCGGGCTGCACTGTTCCTTGCTTCATTTCTTCATGGTTACACCCCATCCAGAGCTCGAAGGTTGGCTGACCAGCTGCTGCTGGTTGTCCAACATCCAGGCTAAAAAACAGACGTGCCTGCCCCCAGGCTCTGGAACAGCTACCCAGTCTATAGATATGTTTTGGCTCTTTACCAAAGACCATTGTTCTTTTTGTTCTCCACTTATATGTATTGTTTTTCTCGTTCGTAATTTATTTGATCACTTTGTCTATTAATCAGTACATCACTTTGGTCAACCATGACCATTTAAAATGCACACTATAAATAAAGTTTGAGTTGAGAGTTGAACTGAGTTCAGATAAAGCTGATTTGTTATCTTATATCTCTCACAGGTGGTAAAGATGATGATCATCGTAGTGGTGACGTTTGCACTCTGCTGGCTACCTTATCACATCTACTTCATAGTGACAGGCCTCAACAAACAACTTAACAAGTGGAAGTACATCCAGCAGGTTTACCTGTCAATTATGTGGCTGGCCATGAGCTCCACCATGTACAACCCCATCATCTACTGCTGCCTCAATGGCAGGTGAGTTACTGTGTTATCAATAACTTTAAAACCGAAGAGTTACAGTATATTGAAGAATGAGTGGTTGGATGATAGTTAGAAATTGGGAATTATGCAGATATTTACCAAATTTACCAACTGAGCACATCCTATCCTATGTTAAAATTGGCTACTGGGAGGACCGGCCGGCCGGCGGACCACGGCCACGTCACTCTGACTCAGACATCACCATAAACAAACCTGATACGCCCATATGTAGGCATGTCACTATGATTCAAACATAACCATAAACAAACCTGATATGCCCATATATAGGCATATATAGAGATCCGGTTATCCAGAGCCACAGATCCGACCGCTATACCCATATATGGTCATGTGCATATATGGGACTCACTCGAGTCCGCATCGGCAAGGACCCGAGCCCACCGTTGAGTCTTTCGGATAAGCGGTTGTACAGAACAGCCGATTCCAACCGAAATGTCCATATATGGGCATATATGGATATTCAGTTGTCCAGAACCGCCGAAAAAAAGAAACAAAGGACTGGATGGCTGTTCTTTTATTCATATTTCTAGAGTTCATCATATAGGTGGACGTGAAAATGATCCATGGCATCATTTTCAGTGGAACAAATCTCAATATAATTGATTCTTTGTCCATCACGCCTTCAAGTGTCCTCAGCTGTTTGTTGTCAGTGCATTGAGAAGTTGATCTGAAGCATTTATCTCTATAGTCTTAAGTAGGGTGCTCTCATTTTGAATCCAGCCCAGACCTAGACACAGACAAACACTTGACAAACTATTAGCAATCATTACAGCTTAAAACCTTGAGGGGATCATGAAACTCTGTGCTATAGTTGATTTCTGCCTCACATCAATTTGAAGGACTATACTGCAGCTACCACAGTATAATAAAAAAAAAGTGAATATAATATCAGTGGATAGGACAAACAATACAATTCTTAAACAGAATCACCATGCCTATTTAACTACATCATTCCCTTCCCTCCTTCCACAACCTCCACCCCATCCATCTTTCTGTTTGCTGTTCCCCTCCATCTAACTGTCCTCCTATATGTCACGTTGACACCAGGTTCCGGGCAGGCTTCAAGCGAGTGTTCCGTTGGTGTCCATTCATCAAGGTGTCTAACTACGATGAGCTGGAACTCCGCACTACACGGCTGCACCCTGCGCGCCAGAGCAGCATGTACACGCTGTCACGAATGGAAACCAGCATGGTGGTCGTTTATGACCCAGCTGAGGGTGAGGGCGGCGGCGGTGGTGGTGGCGGCAGTGGCACAAAGCCAACATCTGCGACTGCTAGGAAGAAAAGCTACATGACATTTCGCCATACAGATCAGATCAGCCCTTGTAATGGGGGCAGTGTTAAAACACAGAGTGGATAGCATAAACATTGAAACACCTCAGGCTACGGAGTTTTCCTACGGGGCATATCCACAGGCATGCATGCAAAGAATTTTATTTACATGCACTATACACAGCATGGAGAGTGCATACAAACAATGCAGTGCGTACTATACATGCCCATTTTACTGCTACTTTATAGAAAAATCATCAGTTTCAATTGAATTCTTAGAGCCCAAAAAATTACACTTACAGGGCCATTTGGGTCAATTATTACAGTCAGTGTTAAATCAACTTTTTACTGTGATAGATTGGAGACAGAAGCAATGTATCCAATCCGGAAAGTGGTTATTTGAACACATGAAACAAGCAACAACAAAATAGATGGTGTGATATATGTTATATTGAGGTATATTGATTATATTAAAGGTGTTACCATTACAAGGCAACAGCCTTGATATATTCTATTCTTTATGTGTGTATTGGGGGGGGGGGGGGGGGGGATTGCAGGCTGAGTGATGATTTATTTATTATTTCTTTGCTTGGGTTTATTATTCCCAAAGGCGAGGGATTATGTTTCACTCTGTCCCTCTGTCCGTCTGTCCGTCTGCAAACAGCTAATCTCAGGCACTGGACCGATTGGCATGAAACTTTGAACACATCCACCACCCCACATTTTTCAAATCGGCCACATGGTAGTGCTACAACAGGCAGATAATTTTTTTGCTACTACTCCTTGTCCAAAACTCATGCAAATCGGTACACCATATCTCTGTAGGCATAGGATCAAGATGTATCTGTTACATTTTCCAATTCCTTTCCGATTCAAATTTCAAATTTGCGGCAGGGGCCGGTTTTGCCCCAAAAAGCCACAAATCATGAAACCATCTGCTGAATCACATATTTAGGGGCCTCTAAACAACGCAGAGCTAAAAGAGATTTTTAGAGAGAAACAGAAGAGTGCTGCTCTTCTGCTCAGATGTATAGCACCAAAGCATGATGACATTACCTTCTGTTTATAACACAATACAGATTACTTTAAACAACCTTATCCTAATTGCACTCAATGAATAGAGATTAGGATTGAATAAATTGATATCAATTGATATGTAATCCCTTAGTGTACGTATTATCTGTGAATCTTATGTAATAACCACAATGCACTGAGTCTTATACCCTGGAGGCGTTTCCGCAACCACTGAGAGATTGCCAATGGAATAGCTTTTGATTGAACTAAGCTTGGTGATGAGCATGGATTTTGCTCTGAAAGCATTAGTTTGTATTTTTCCTTACATAACTGTTACATGACATGTTTCCTATTAGTTGCATGGCAAAGAGCCAGAAGCAACAGTTTATATATACAGAATGTCAATAACAGGCAGTTTGCCAATACATTATATTTTATGTGAATTAGCTACTGGCTGGCAGTATGTCTTTCTATTGTATATTTTCAAATAATCACTATAATGAGCTGCTACAATGAAGAGCTAAAAGATGTGTCATATTAACATACGGTACAGCAGGCATTTGCCTTTATTGCCTTCTTTATCTTAATACATGCCCTTTAAGAATGTTCAAACCAGGGTCTCTGTAATCAAACGGCATTGGCCTAATGCCATTGTGAGCAGCTCTATACCCTGAGCTTTTTCAACAATATAGGAACCAGCCTATGCCATGTTCAGTTTACACATGACAAGAGGCAGCATACTCTGTTGAGTATGTTTATATGAACCACAAACAGCACCATGGCCCTCTTAGCTCGCCACCCAGTGACAACACACAGACTTGAGCTTGAGCTGAAGGGTTGTTTCGTCGTCGTTGAGGGTCCACTGTGAGTTCCACAAGCAGCCAAGATAACTCAGAGCTTTAGGCAGCTAATAAAGGTGGTCTTGGGCCCCCCACATGGGACATGTTTTTTTCGTAGCTGGGGTTCAAGTGCAATTGATGTTTTCCACCTGTGATGCTTATCTTGCTTTTAAAGATAACGCTAAAATAGCATTTTGTAACTGTGCTTTGCTTACTTGCTTTGTGTGTCACAGTGGATGGTATACTGGGTTTATGACGACTGCGAAACCATTGTTTCCCATGGGGATTCTGAGTCAGTTTTTCATCAAGAAGGTTAAACGAAATGTGAAATAAAGCATTAACCATTCAAACTGATCCTTGCGTTCTGACCCAATGATTCTGAAATGTATCACTGACCCTGTTAATAAACCAACAGAATGTTCTAAGACTTCATGAAAGTATACATTCAAGAATGTAAAAGAAAACAAAATAAATAAAACTACACGTTGTACTTTTCTGTGTTGTCATGTCAAGCCTTATATTTAAAAATGTAATTAACTGGTCTAGGAGATTTTGCTGGCTTTGTAATAATGTTAGGTAATGTATGTGTATGTTAAGATATGAGCGATATAGCTATTTTTGTGTTTAAAAGTATGTCAGTGTATTCTATGAATGTACAGTATAAATGACAGTGCCTCACTTTTTGTGAACTGGTGAATCTATGCTTTCATTTTTGTTGATTGTTTGTGTGTGTTTTAATCTTCTGTGACTTAATAAGTCATATTTCTGTTGGTAAGACATCCTAAAGCGTAATGAGTCTGACTTTAGGCTTGAGTCAATATTGGTGTACTGTACATGTATTGCATACTGTTAATGTAAGAGCCTGTCTTTAGTTGTATTGTGTGTTTTGACATGACCAATAAAGTATAATGAATGATATTTCAATATGTGGTGAACGATGATTCACATAACATAGCCTCATGTGCTTATGATCATTGCAGCTTCACTACAGCAGTGGTTCTCAACCTGTGGTAGGGACCCCCAACCCCCAACCCCCAAGCTCTACAAGCTCACAACGCCTCGCAATCTGCTATTTTCAATATTTATCTGTGGAACTGAGTCAAACTAAATGTAAGGCCTCAACAACTACAATTCCAAGTGCTTGTCAGGGTGGGGGGGTCCCCAGTTCAAATATGATTATTGTGGGGGGTGGCGGCCTGAAAAGGTTGATTTTCTTTTGTTTTTGTCGCATTCCTAAACCAATAATTTGATGACCGATTACCCAGTCATCAAATTATTGGTTTAGGACTGTGACAAAAACAGAAACATATTCATGAATTCAAGGCTTCATGGGGTATGTAATTGATAGAAAATAAGTATTTTTTTGGGGTGAACTACTCCTTTAAGGTTATTTCTTTAATAGAACGTTATTTCTCTTCTTTTTTTTTGTTGAAGGAAGTGATCTCACACACCTTTATATCGAGCTGTATGATATACTGTAACAACCCACCTCAATGTACTAATCAAATGAACCAATGAATCAGTCAACAGGTCAAGCAAAGATACATAATAGAAAATGTAGAAAATAGCAGCCAAAATAACCTAGAAGTAGGCTACAATACACAAATATTAATGGGATAACGAATTTGCCCATAGACTATAGATTAAAAACTTTATGGTGTATATGAATAGAAAGAAATTGTTGTAGGCAATCATCTGTGATGTAGTAGCCGGCACAGTCTATTAATGTGCTGAAAGTTAAACAAAAATAGTCAGTCAAAAAAACGAAACAAAAAAAAACTGTCCACATGTTGAGATGAAAAATTGAAAAAAATCTTAATTTAAGACATCTGTGTGTCAAACAGTGCTCAAGAAACATGAGTAGCTTATACTGTATACAAAAATAAAAATAACAAACAATCAGCTAGGCTAATCAGTCATAAGATTGTCAAAACTATGACTATGACACGACTATTTACATACAAAAGAATCAGGGCAGTCAAAAGATTTTAATTATACTAAGTACAGTGCTCAATTCCATATTTTCATTCAAACCATTGAGGTTGGTGCATTTTCCTGAAACATTAGGCCTAATCAATTAGCAGAAATATTTACTCAAATGTAAAGATAAGCCGAAATCACTAGAAATTGTATACTGCTTCAAGAAATTAAGGGAACAAAGTGTTCCCTTAATTGTTTAATAGTAAGTAAGTAAGTAAGTAAGTAAGTAAGTAAGTAGGCTAAGTAAGTAAGTAGGCTAAGTAAGTAAGTAAGTAAGTAAGTAAGTAAGTAAGTAAGTAAGTAAGTAAGTAAGTAAGTAAGTAAGTAAGTAAGTAAATAAGTAACTTACTTACTTACTTCTACAATGAAAGATGTAATTATAGTGTTGAAAATGTGGTTAAGACACAAATGCACATCACATTGTCCTTTTGGCTTTCAGTTAGTCTTGACCTGTAATGCTGAAATGCATAGAAATAGTAATCTAATAATAAACCAATAATCTAATAATAATTAATACATATGTAAACCATGAACCTATCATCAGTCTACATTTAAACTATACACACTACTATAGGATGCCAGGTCAACAATGACCTGGCATCTGTCTACATAACATGCTATCTAAGTTACAATTTAGCCTTTGCATAATCCTGCAAGGTCGTCGAGGCTAGGGGGAAGTGCTACGGGCTGAGATGAAGTCTGAAGAGGTGAGTCTTCAAATTATGGCAGAAGATTGGGAGTGAGTCTGCAGTTCTAATTGCAATGGTGAATTCATTCCATAGTTGGGGAGCCAGAAGGGAGAAGAGTTTTTTTGCTACTACTCCTACAGATTTTGTCCACAATTCACACAAATCTGTACACATTATCTATGGGGTCATGTGATAAAGATTTATCACTTTTTTGTGCAGATAAAAACTAAGAAAAATAGACACACAATCCACACACTGGATCATATTCCCTTAGTTCTTTTATTTGATTACCACCAAGGTGACAATCAACTAAACGCAATATGGACATCCATTGTGTGGACTATACTTTTGTTCTTCTGTCCAGCATCTGGGATTTTGTCTTTTGGATATGTGTGTGCTTGTAAAATAAATAAATAAATAGGCTAAATAAATACATAATAGATATAATACTGAATACACACAAGGTTTAAACATGTGTTCTTTTTTTTTACACAACAGTAGGTTCTACTAGGGGTTGTGCTAAGAATTAAGTGTTCTTTCACTCTTCAGTCAAGCATGGAAGCCCACCACTAAATAAGGCAATTGGTATGTGTGTGTACTATGCATGGTTTTGGAGTGCAGTCTGCTGGTCTGTGTCAGTACACTTGTCAGTTTATTCATGTTTAGAACAGCCGCTTACCCACCACAGTGGTGGATCTGTTTATTTCCTTGACACTGTTGCCAACGCAATACACACAGTATGTGTGAGGTAGTTAAACAATATTATTACGTCTGCCCTCCTCAAAGGAATGTCATAATATTCATTCGTAATTATGTTTTATGGGAACACTATTCAGTGGCACTATACAAGTGGTCGCCTTCCCCATGTCTCCTACTCTCCCAGGGAGGCTACTGCTATTGAGAATGAAAAACACCCATCATCACCTATTGTGGAACATTATTCATAACAGGGGTTCTCAAAGTGGGGTTTGGGGACCCCCAGGGGTCCTTAAAAGGGTTCCAAGGGCGTCCCCAGCTAAAAATAGTTGGTAGGCTACAGCATAGTTTAACCACTATAAAACTACATTCAGTGGCTTTTATGATGATTATGGGACTGACCTTTATCTGCTTGACCCAGTAGGCTGTACATGCATTGAATCACTCTCATCTGCGTAAGCACATACTGATACCCTTGATAACATGACCATCAACTACTCTATCAGATAGACTGATGTCTGTGCACAATGATACAAGAGGCTATTTTCAAATACTGTACTCTTGAAAAGTCTACTGGCACCGACTCGTCAAATGGGGGCTGTCGTGGAATTGTTGATCACACAATAATTGATGAGGCAAGAGCAGTCGGAGACAATATTCTAGGTAGTGACGTTAAAGGTTATACTTTGATGTACATGATATCATGGGGAGAAGTACGTCTGTGTCAGACACACAGTCTGACACAAATCGGTGGTAAGGCAGTTCTGCCAACGAGCACAGGGATCAGATCATAGTTATACTCGCTGCTACAAGGACAAGCTGAACCATAACAAGACAGGCTGTACCAATCAGGGCTAAATTCTTCCTCAGGGTCCGCAACCAAATACAAATAATAGATTTGTGGGTTCATCATGACATGAAAAGGTTTGTTCATTAGTTTCTCATTTGAAAGCGCTGACTGTGAGGTCAGTGCGGGTGGCTGTGATCCATAATGTATGGCTGCCTCTGCAAGGCTATTTTTACTTCTTCTTTTATTCTGAAGGGATTTTGAATGCTGTGAAGCGCACATAATGTATTTTCATGGAAGCAGTCGATGCTTTTGGAAAGCATCAACAGAGCTTTTCTGACAAACTTTTCTGCCAAACTGAAAATGAGAAATGAGGCACAGGGGAGGGTAACCACTGGCACACTGGCATGTGTGAGAGAGAGGATTACTTTTTTTTATATAAAGATCTGTATGCAAGTTACATACTGCACATACAGTAATTCTACATTCATACAAACACTGAACTCTGACTGGGGAGGGGGTTTGGTAGATAGGTGTGGGGTTAATGTCTAATGATCATTCAAATGTGCTGATAATTTCAAAATAAAAATTAAATAAAGGTTATTAAGTACAATATATGGACAATCAAAATCTGTTGGAAATATTGTATTTTGATGTAGTGTCATAATCACACATATTGATATGGCACACTGACTATCAAGAAAATAAAAAAGATGGCACTTCATGTCAAAAAGGTTGATGACCCCTGCTCTATAGGAAAGATGATAACATCCTTCAAATGATTCCTAAGAATGTGAGCACAACACATCAGTTTAAATTGATGTCAAGCTGCAAAGGAGTCCTTGCATGATCATCAGACAAAGATAATGTATTCTGTGTTTGCTGCGGTTGGCATTCATCTTGAGACCCTTCCATGTTTTCGTATTTGCATATCTTAAAAATGTCTCCCTCCATATCTTGTAATGTAAGCATCGTGGTGAAGTAAAAAGGTTGGTCGGAACCATGGTGTTGCTATCTACAGTAATCTGCTATCTTTTCAGTTAAAATATAAGGTTTTATGTATAGTGAACTTATATAGAGCACACGTGCCTGTGTGCAAGCGCATGCACGAACGCATGCACGCACGCACACGCGCACACACACACACACACACACACACACACACACACACACACACACACACACACACACACACACACACACACACACACACACACACGCGCGCAATTTCATGGTAGCAAAAGTGCCTACAGGAGAGCCTTTTAACTGCATTTATATATGGTTGTATTACGGCAGTGTGTGCTGCTGAGTGAGACCAGATAAGAGCTTCCCCGCAGGGATCTCTGGTTCACTACCCCTGTTGGATGTCGAGAGGGCTTTGAGTATAGCAGGTCATGGTGGAGGCCATGGACACACTGAACGGGAGGCTGAGTGGTTAAGGTCTGGCTCTGCAAGGTAAAGACAGAGGAGTGCATGAAGCCCACAGTAAGCTCAGTGGTGGAAAGTAACTAAGTACATTTACTTAAGTACTGTACTTAAGTACAATTTTGAGGTATTTGTACTTTACTTGAGTATTTCCAATTTCCAATACTTTTACTTCTACTCCACTACATCTCAGAGGCAAATATTGTACTTTTACTCCACTGCAATTATTTAAAAACTAGTTGCTAGTTACTTTTCAGATATAAATTATTATATTATGAAACATACATTAACCACTTCAGCCCTATTTCATACATACAGTAGGCTATTTGAAAATAGCCGATCTACAAGCTCACAACGCGTCGCATCGCGACGCGTTGTGAGCTTGTAGATCTGCTATTTTCAAATATTTAGTACTTTTACTTTTGGTACTTTAAGTAAATTTTGATGCCAATACTTTTGTACTTTTACTCAAGTACATTTATAATTCTGGACTTTTACTTGTAACAGAGTATTTTTATATTGCAGTATTGGTACTTTTACTTAAGTAAAACATTTGAGTACTTTTTCCACCACTGAGTAAGCTGAACCGAGGTGTTCTAATACAGTGGCTCTCATTTTTACCTTTTCATGTCAAGGAGCGGCGGCGGACCCCAATCTGAAAATGTTTGGTGCCAGGGACTGGCAATACAAGATTTGTTTAAAATGTTTAAAAAATATTCCAAATACGTTAAACATTTTCAAGATAGTCTGAAAATAGCAGATATACAAGCTCACAACGTGCCGCATCGTGGCGTGTTGTGAACGTTTAGTCTATTTTCAAATAGTCAATGTATGTAGGGCAAAGACTGTAAAACAATATGGACGAAGGCAGCCGTGATGTCACCCGATTGGTTTCTCTACAGACCCGTTTTGAAGCCTCTAGTTCAGAGAAAAATGGCCACGACTGCAACCGGAAACGGTGTGCACACCAAGGCACGTTCCTCACTCGTGCTCATCACGGTTTGCACAGGAAGTGTATTGAAAAGTACATTTTCTTCAGGTAAACACTATGCTTCCTGTTTTGGAAGTACCGACATATGACTGGACATGACACTAGAGATTATACTGTGAGCATTGTTTTGGAGTTTATACAGATTTTATTACTATAGTTTTGCTGTCTTGGCTGCCTATTTACTTCAATTCAGTAAGTATTTTCTTAGTTTTTGGATTCTTCATTCACTGTAAAGTATGTTATACAAACCTTGTATTCAAGCCATCACGGGGTGAACAAATGATTTGAGAGAGTAAAAAAAAGAGTAAACTACTCCTTTAAATGGAAAATGACTTACTTTACTTGTAGCCTTTAGTGTATTTCTTTTTTTTAATCTTTATTAAGAAAATGAGATATGGGTAAAATCAGTTGTTGATACTGTTTGCATTCTTTATCAAATGTTGCCCTCTTACTCTGACTCAGTTTCTATTATCTTGCACACAGAGCCTTTATCAAAGCATTTTACAATATGCACTACATTCACCCTTTCACACACACATCCGTGCACTGATGGTGGAGGCAACAATCCAAGGTACCACTCTCATTGGGAGCAGTTAGGGGTTAAGTGTTTTACTCAAGAGAACTGGGAACCGGTTCCGAAATGGACACTCTACCTCCTAAAACACAGTTGTCCCCTGCTCCACAATTTACATGGATTAATTACCTATCAACCAAAATGTTTTTATCATTTCTCAAACACCCACCATTGTGTTCATTACATTTGAAGGCTTGGAAGAATGTTGTCATCGAGCCGTCAAATCTAATGACAGAATGTTATCACATGCTAAATGGGGTGGAAAGGTAAAAAAAAACAGTTGAGCTGTTGTGAAATGCAGTATGCAGAACTGTGTGTGTGTATGCACATGCAAATGTGTGTACATGAGTGAGTGTGCATGTGGAGACTGTGTGCACAGGGGATGACATTTAGATTTCACTGCAAGGGGAGAATGAGGCACTTCCCAATAAGGACTTGCCCTTTCTTTTAAATAAAAGAAGGGAAAATAATCATTAGAGAGCACTGGGAGTTGAAATGAGTGAATTGGTACTGCTTATCTGAAATGTTTTTGGTCAAAGGTTTAAAGCTCTATATTCTGATACTCAATCGTGGCTAGAAGTGTTTGCTCATATTCAGTAACAGAGTCTCCCTGTCTCTCCAGCTCTTTAATACACAGGAAATACATCAGGTAGGTGACAACATTTCAGCCAATCAGGAGAGAGTAGACCCATTTATCAGCTTAATTTTCATAGTGTTCCAGTTCCAATTTTGTCTGCTCATTTCTTTGTGTCATCACTTCCAATTCAACTGGAAGTGATGTATCCTGACTGAGTTCTCAATCCTGATTGGATAAAATTTGTATCCCGATCTGAAAATGCATTTTCTGTTTAATAAAAGAGCTGGAAAGATGGAGCATGGAGACTCCAATCCTGTTACTGAACAAACACGCTATAGCAATGAGTACAATCAGAATATAGAGCTATTTAACACTTATTTTAACCAAAGAAAATCCCTTACCCTATACCGTTAACATAGTTTTTAGTTTAGTTTAGTCATGTTTATTTCGAATATGTTAAAAAAACATAATTTTTTTTTTTTGCACTGTCGAAATCACAACAATGTGATGAATATCAGATTAAAATATAGCAAAAAAGAAAAAAAAAGGGAAAAAAAAAGATAGAGAAAGTAATCAAAACATATCCGAAACATAAAATTCTAAATTATTTTGAAAATAGATATTCTACAAGCTCAGAACAAGTTCTGAGCTTGTAGATCTGCACTTTTTAATTGTTTAGATTTTCTTTCCGCCTGTAATGACATGCCCAAAATAGGGACGCCAGGTTGAAAGTGGTTAAGACTCAGTTACCAAAAGGGAAATCCATCAGCGATCTAGGTCAAATACCATCATTGCCAATATCATGTATTATGGGGAAATAATTTATTGTTGTCATTGGTTTTTAAGTGTATTTCCCAAATATTCTGTCATCCAAGCAGGTATAAATGCTAACATTTTGTGCCAACAAATCATTCTAGATGGACAAGACTCTATAATTCTAGTGTGTATTTTGTAGTGTGTCTGCAATGGGTCCACCTTAACATTGGCAATTGATGAACCCAGATAATGCTAACCCTAACCCTAACCCTAACCCTATGCCTTACTTACCCTATAAGTAATTCAGCAGGGGTTCAGAATCTCTCTATTATGCATCATGGCAGACAGTGAATGCTGTTGTTCACATCTCCTGTACCGATCTCTGAATTCAATCACTGCACTGACGCTTCAGTGGAATGTGGAATATATTCTCAGTGGTGTGTGCATTGACCTCCAGATCATCTCTCTCTCACACACCCACACACCCACGCACGCACGCACGCACGCACGCACGCACGCACGCACGCACGCACGCAAGCACGCACGCACGCACGCACACACACACACACACACACACACACACACACACACACACACACACACACACACACACACACACACACACACACACACACACACACACACACACACACACACACACACACACACACACACACAAACAGGAAGATCAGGGATTCTTGGCGTGTGAGAACTTTGCAATGCCTTTGGGTGTAATTGTATTATTCAGATGACAAGTGAACTTGAGCAGTAAGTAAACACCTGATCTCATGACTCAGAAACAATATTAACTTGTAACTATTAGCTGCAACACTGAAAGTGAACTCTCTCTCTCTCTCTCTCTCTCTCTCTCTCTCTCTCTCTCTCTCTCTCTCTCTCTCTCTCTCTCTCTCTCTCTCTCTCTCTCTCTCTCTCTCTCTCTCTCTCTCTCTCTCTCTCTCTCTCTCTCTCTCTCTCTCTCTCTCTCTGTAGACTCCTGTGGAAGATTTAGCAAGAGGCAACCATGTTCTTTACGATCCAATTATTCCTCAACAGAGTAGAAGCCCACCAGACCCCAAGAATGAACTGTAAGTGATTAAGGCGGGATGCATGGTTCAGCTACCTCAGTGGAATGAGATAGGCTGACTGCTCAGGGCCTGTGAAAATCTCACAGAAAACCTTTTTCAGCGTGAACATAATAGGCACCCGTTTCACACTTTTAACAGACACAAATATTTCATTAAAGGTATGTTATGGTATGATATCACACAAGTTTTCATGACCAAAAATATAAAATTGATCAACTGCCGTATACTTAGGGCTTTTATGCTGGCTCGTCGATCAGGGCAGCTAAATTTCCCACAAACTTCCTGCTTAAAGGGAAAGTTCACCCAAACAATGCCTTTATTTCTATCTTTTATTCACCCCATGATGTGTTGAATACAAGGAGAATTGTTGTTTGTATATTGGAGAGGCTTATTGTCAGTATCAGCCGAGAACGAGGGAGTCAATCCCTGTTTCAATTCGCAAGTGTTTGGAGATGGATTGCTGAGGGGGAGCGCAGCACCTACCATCAGCTCCGGATACTCATGCACGACTTGCCGCACCCAAGCTGTGCTACTCATATGCTGAGTTGGTGGTGCCCAGGATCAAACCCATGACCTTGTGGTCCAAAGGCGAGTGCTCTCGGACACAATACATTTTGTTTGTATAACATTTCTTTACAGTGAATGAAGAACCCCAGAAATACTTGAAACAGAGTGAGAGATTAACAACTGCAATTCTATATAAAAGTGTTTATTATAAACGCCAAAACAACGGTATCATGGTATCTAGACAACGAGGGCACAAGGCGTGTGCGTCGGGGGGAAGATACTGAAATGGGCCATGTGCCTTCTCCCTGGCCTTCAGCGACAGCTGATGTAGCACTGTCTTTCCCTTACTGGTGCTAATGTTTGTTTGCTTGTGCTCACTTCATTGTATGCTAGTGTCTGTTTATATTGCATTGTTTGCTTTTTGTTTTTTTTCTACCTGTACAGCACTTTGGTTGACCTGGTCATGTTAAATGTGCTATATAAATAAACTTTGATTTGATTTGATTTGTGCTGGGTCTAATGCGTCATTGAATCACAGCACTTTGTGCCGGCCGGATGGAAGATAGGGCCCTATGACTTCATGTCATATAAATGCCTAAAGTTATGGATGTTAAGTCACTGCCTCATAAGCGTGAAGATTTTAAAAATGTGTTTTGTTGCTGTTGTTGTTTTAACGAAACTATGCTTTTGCAAAACTCTCCATCCATTCCACCACGCATTCTATGTTTGTGCAGCATGGTTTGAGCATATTTAATGCTTGATAATCTTTTGCCAAGTGACACCATACTGTATCAATCAGATATGATGTACTGTAGTATTGTAGCATAATACTTCTGTTCTGTCCTGGCCACAAGTCATGTTCCATGATTTGGCAGCACAAATTAATGTTTTCTTTTCAGATTTGATCATTTCAAAAACATTAAACACAACTCCATATTTTATTTTCATACGAGTTCAAAAGGTGAACAAGTCATTTTTCATATACAAATTACACTGCATATATAGCTTACCTATTTTGTGGGCAAAAAAATCTTTTTCATTTACATACCTTATGTCACATACCAAGATGTTCATTCTGTCAGAAGAATTTTGCCAAAGAATGATCAAAGACCTCCTTGGCTTTTCATCCTGGTTAATGCTTTGTCCCAGAAAAAAACATAAGAGATGACAGAGCGAAGCCAAGTGAATGCCAATAGGGCATCACAGTTGCGGCCACTTCCGGGTTCCACTGCAAAATACTTAATGCATTTTTCCCATTGACTGAAGTGGGCGGGAATTACGATGCCCTATACTAGACTATACTGGATTTTGCGACAAGTTTTTTGTATGACAAATGAAGTGTTTAAAATCCAGGGAAACTAGAGGTTACGAATGTAACCCCGGTTTTAGTAGGTTTGGAGTTTACTACTCACTATGGGATATCAGCGCCCCCAGGCGATGTACAGAGCAACACACACGCTCCCGATGCCAATTCACTGATTGGCTTAGGGTATGTCACGAGTCCGGAAGACCCGGGAGTACAAAAGCTCCACGTGACATAGGCTCTTCCTCTTAACATTCACCTCTCTGCATGCCAAATGCGCACAGAAAGGGGTGTCTGGTGAGTAGTAAACTCCAAACCTACTAAAACCGGGGTTACATTCGTAACCTCTAGTTTTACCACGGTTTTCCGTTTACTACTCACTATGGGATTCATAAACCCCCCTTGAGGTAATGAGCCACACAACCCTGACAGGCCCGCACGCCCCTCAGCCCCTAGGTCCCGCCCACACGGACGTGACCTACGGCCCCACGGGCGCCCCCAACCCACCGGGCTGGGGCGCGGGATAGATAATAAAGACTAGGCCCTGACAGGCTCCAGAGTCCGCCTATTTACTAACAGGCAGACACAGGCCTGCCTCATAACTCAATATGAGGAACAGGGCCCCATCTCCTGGGAGCCAGCCCAGCTGGTCTCATGGAAACCCCAGAGGAAGTCGAGAGATAGGGAGAAAAGCCCCAAGCCTACTCCCTTCCCTTCACTGGCCTGGAGGCATCTGCTACACCTAGGACCGCGCGCGCCAAGGACGCCGCCGCCACGTCCAGGCTGTAAAAGGCCGCAAAAGTCGAAGGAGACGACCAATTTGCCGCTGCACAGATCTCCTGGATCGAAGCCCCCTTGCAGAGAGCCCAGGACGTAGCCATGCCTCTAGTAGAGTGGGCCCTCAGACCCCCCGGGACTGGGGCCCCACTGCTGACATAAGCTAGCTTAACGGCATCTCGGATCCATCTAGAAAGCGTCGTCTTAGTGACCGCCTTCCTCTGAACCCCCACGCCAAAAGAGACAAAGAGTTGCGTCGATGAACGATTGGCCGCTGTCCTCTGACAATAGAGCTTCAGGGCTCTCACTGGACAGAGACAATGCAACCGCTTATCCTCCGCCGAAACGAAGGGAGGCGGATGAAAAGCCACCAACTCAACCGGGTCTGGGGCCACCACCCCGGTCTTTGTAACGAACGTCAGGTTGGGTTTAAGCAAAACCCTTCTGTCGTTGTTCAGGAACTTCATGCACTCCGGACTCACCGAGAGCGCGTGCATGTCGCTGACCCGTTTAGCCGTAGACAGGGCCACCAAGAGGACCGTTTTGAGACTGACGATCCTCAAATCAGCAGACTCAAAAAGCTCGAACGGGGGACGGCACAGTGCATCCAGCACCACCGTCAGATCCCAGACTGGGAACAGTGGCCTGTTAACCGGTCTAGCTCTCCTGGCGCCGCAACCGGAGCACTAATGGATGCTGGCCCACCGTCTTGCCATCGAACGCCTCGTGGCAAGCCGAATGGCCGATAAATACACCTTTACTGCTGAGAAGGATAAATCCCGGGCTAACCTTTTTTGTAGAAAGTGAGAATGCTACACACCGAGGCCTGGAAAGCCATCACCACCGGTGACTGCTCCAGACACCAAGATGCGAACATATTCCATCTAACATCATAAGCATTCCTCGTGGACACGGCCCTCGCGCCCTGAATGGTAGCCACCACGTCAGCGGGGGGGCCACACGAGCTTAAAATTGCCCTCTTCACGGGCCAACCCACAGGTCTAGGTCCTGAGGGCGTCCGTGG
The DNA here is from genome assembly GCF_963454915.1 of Gymnoscopelus microlampas. Classification (NCBI taxonomy): domain Eukaryota; kingdom Metazoa; phylum Chordata; class Actinopteri; order Myctophiformes; family Myctophidae; genus Gymnoscopelus; species Gymnoscopelus microlampas. Next base: position 27,033,828 of record NC_139939.1, read on the forward strand.
GACACCTCGTCCCCTCCCTGCCGCAGCAGGTCCACGAGGACAGGGAGGGCCAGAGGCACGTCTTAAAGGAGCGGAGTTATCTCCGATCTCCACGTGCCCCACGCTGGGACCACCAGCAACACCGACAAACCCAGGAGTCTGATCCTCTCCAACGTAGGAAGGATCAACTCCATTGGCGGGAAGGCATAAAGCAGTTCGCTCGGCCAACTGTGTGCCAAGGCGTCCATGCCCATGGAGCGGTCCCCCGCCTTCACTGAGAAAAAACGAGAACACTTCGCGTTCTCTTCGGAAGCAAACAAATCGATCTGGGGGCGGCCGAACCTACACCAGATTTGGTCCGCCACTTTCGGATCGAAAACCACTCTCCGTAACGGAGACCGCCTCTGGACAGCAGGTCCGCTCCGCGGTTCTGGAGGCCCGGCACATGAGACGCCTGTATGGATGCGAGTCGTGAGTCGCACCATAGCGTCATCTGCGCGCTAGACTGTCCAACACGAAATCACAGCTCCTATACTGACCCCCTGGGACAGAAAGGTTGCTCGTGACCATGGTCTGAGTGCCTCCATGCACCATGGAGACACCGTCACTGAGCGACGACCTGAGGTGGGCGGGATCCGAAGAGCCCTCAGCCACCTCTGAGCAGGTCCCATGTAGAGCCTGCCTTAGCGGATTAAGTGAGTGGCCGAAGCCAGAAGACCCACCGCTTAAATGCATTGTTTGTAAGTAACTTGACGCCCCTGGCGGAAAGACCTCACAAAGCCAAAACGCTGTCTATCCTCTCCTTGGATAGGCGTGCCCTGAGCGTGTTCGAGTCCAGCGAGATCCCCAAGAAGGTGGCCCGCTGGGACGGAACCAGAACGCTCATCTGGGCGTTGATTGTGAAACCCAGTGACGTCAGGTGGGAGATGGCCACGGTCGTGTGCCGCGCCACCTCCCACTCCGAGCCCGTGGCTATTAACCAGACGTCGATGTAGGTCGACAGACGGATTCCCTGTCTCCGTAGTGGAGCAATGGCCGCATTGGTACACTTTACGAACACCCGCGGGCTCAACGACATACCAAAAGGGAGAACCATGTACTCGTACACTTCCCCTTTGTAGCCGAAGTGCAGGAAATTTCTGTGTGGAGGCCAGATTGGAACGTGGAGGCAAGCAACCTAGAGGTCGATGCCCGTCCACCAGTGCCCCTGACGTACCGTTCGCAACGGCTTCACGGTCGTCAACATTGAAAAGGAACCCATAAGGCACTTGTTGAGGCCCTTCAGATTCAGAGAGGGCCGTACGCCCCCCCCCCCTTTTCTTCTCATCAGAAAAAAGTTTTGAACAGAAAACCCCAGTTGGTTCTGATTCGTAGATATTTCTCTGATGACGCCCTTGCTCAGGAGAGAGGCCTCCTCTCTCAGAGTCAAGGCTGCTTCTATCTTCCGTTTGAGAGAGAAACACTCGTCAGACATAGGAAGTAACACAAGGCATATGGAAAACACACCAGTGCAACCACAATGTGTTGTTGTTGTTGTTCAGGGGAGCTGATCAGTACAACCACAGTGTGTTACTGCTGTACTGAGCTTAACCAGTAAAAAACACAGTGCAACGCTGATGTACTGGGAAAGTAAACAGATTCGGATTGCAACCCTCCCAAAAGCTGCTCACCGAGCGAGCGAGTCGGGAGGGGGCGCCGCTGTTATCAGTCCCGTGGACAACGTGCCCGTTTCCACTGGGACCGATGACGTCGCCACGCGGTCCAGTGGACTCGTACTGTGGCGTCCGCTAGTGTCTACCATGCTGTGAAACAGGCCTGACAGGCACAACGGCTCATAGGAGGTCATCGACCCGGGGACCCCCTGGGACCCCTAGCGTCGTGACCTCCTGACCGGGACTGAATAATGTGCTTGTGTATTTTAGGACATCGTTAATGGAACAAAATAAAGCACAGAGACAGTATAAACAACATAAACAGTTTCAACATACTCTTATGAAAAACCCCTTATGTGTGTCTCAAAGCACAATGTGCTCATAGGAGGTCATCGACCCGGGGACCCCCTGGGACCCCTAGCGTCGTGACCTCCTGGCCGGGGCCGGATAATGTGCTTGTGTATTTTAGGACATTTTTAATGGACCAAAATAAAGCACATAGACAGTGAAAGCAACATAAACAGTTTTAACATACTCTTATGAAAAACCCTTTATGTGTGTCTCAAAGCCCAATGGGCTCATAGGAGGCCATCGACCCGGGGACCCCCTGGGACCCCCAGCGTTGTGACCTCCTGACCGAGGCTGGATAATATGCTTGTGTATTTTAGGACATTTTTAATGAAACAAAATAAAGCACAGAGACAGTGTAATCAACATAAACAGTTTTACATACTCTTATGAAAACAATTTATGTGTGACTCAAAGCACCCGATGAACCGGAGCCTCCATCGTGGTAGTGCAGACAAAGGGCTAACTAGCTTAGCTTGTAAGCTCATCCTAGCCTAGTCTAGCCTAGCTACAGGTCGCTTTAAGCCTTTAGCTGCTACCTGAAGCTGTTTGGCTAACCAAGAGCCATGGCCACCGCAGCGTTGTTTTTAGGGGGGGGCTGGCTAAGCGCTGCACCAAAACAACACTGCTCTTTAACTGTGTCGATGTTAGTGAGGCTAGTTAGCCGCTACGTGAAACAACAGCAGCCAGACTGGAGGCTATGCTAACCTAGCAGGTACCACAGTAGGTGACGGCTAACTCACCAGGAATGAGGAGACGTTGACATCCGTTTCCATGGAAACAGGTGACGTCGACACCTAATCCACCGTTAGGGACAGTGAAGAGAAGTAGCGCTGGTCCTGACGGTAAACGCGTGGGGGTCACGTGACTGAGTACGGAAGCATCCCACGCTGCTCCCTTGGTGTTTACAAAGTCCGTCGCCATCTTATCTAGGCCCCTTGGCCTGGCTGGAGGAGGCGACGGAGCCGCCTTCCCTGAAGGAAGCGCTCTGTCGCCCCCCAGAGGCTGGCTTGACACGGTACTCAACAGATTGTAAACACAGCGGGTCACTGGGTCCGACCCTTGACCCGGCGGCCATTCGTGAACCCTCCGTCCCACAGTGACGCTCTGGCGCCCCCTAGTGGACAGAGGGTACAAAACCGGCGTGGCCGGGCTACCTAGTTTAGCTTTAGCTTAGCCTAGCTTAGCTTATTCTAGCTACAGGTAGCACTTAGCTTTCAGCTGACCAGCTCGTAAGGTTTACATTACCTGCATTTTATTCAAGCATGTCTACAATGTATCCCAGCAGCGTTTGGAAAGTCGCCAAGGGACAGTCCAAGCGCTTTGGGCTTATAAGGGGAGGTTATCAACACGGGGACCACCTAGTGATCCCAATGAGTCGATGCCCCCGACCGGCGTGGCCGGGCTACCTAGTTTAGCTTTAGCTTAGCCTAGTTTAGCCTTTAGCTTAGCCTAGCTTAGCTTATTCTAGCTACAGGTAGCACTTAGCTTTCAGCTGACCAGCTCGTAAGGTTTACATTACCTGCATTTTATTCAAGCATGTCTACAATGTATCCCAGCAGCGTTTGGAAAGTCGCCAAGGGACAGTCCAAGCGCTTTGGGCTTATAAGGGGGGGTTATCAACACGGGGACCACCTAGTGATCCCAATGAGTCGATGCCCCCCGACAGTGAAGTATCCCATTAGTGTCTATCATGCTGTCAAGTCAGGCCTGACAGGCACAATGGGCTTATTAGAGGAGGCCATCAACGCCCGGGGACCCCCTGGGACCCCTAGCGTCGTGACCTCCTGACCGGGGCTGGATATTGTGCTTGTGTATTTTGGGAATTTTTAATGGAACAAAATAAAGCACAGAGACAGTGGAAACAGCATAAACAGTTCAACATACTCTTATGAAAACGTTTTATGTGTCTCAAAGCACCCGATGAATCTTTTCGCGGTTGCTCTTCATCCAGGAGCCCTCACGCTGGATGTCGGCGTATAGTCTCGTCCTTCGTGGTACAGACGCCGGCCAGAGGAGGCTAACGAGCTGGTGTTGTCCTAGCGAGCAAGCTAAGCTAGAACAGCGCTGCTAACAACCTGTTGCTTAGTGAGGCTAGCCATCGTTGAAACCAGCCGCCACAGGATCGAGGATCTCTTCCTCGGTTGAGGCCTCACCGTTGTCTCGTCTAGTCCAGCCGACCAGGGTCCTAGCCCTGACAAGCCGAGCGTTGAGTTGAGGAACGGTGAACATCGCGCAGTTCGGGCACGCATCTGGCTCGCCCGGGTGGGTCCCGGCGCAGAACGCGTGATCGACCCCCCAGCAGTGGATGCAGACGCGGTGGGGGTCGTCTGCGGCGACGAGGAGGTCGCTTTCCGCGAACCTGCCACTCCACGGTGGTTCCATCTTGGTCCTCGGTCTGGGAAAACAACAGGCTAAAGGCCTAGCTAGTAGCCTAGCTCCTAGCGTTAGCCTAGCAACTCGGTTAGCTTACATAGCCGCTAACCGGCGTTTTTTCAAAACAGACCAAGAATGAATGAAAACACTTAGAAGATAATTCAGGAAAATTTTTATATAAGTCTCGGGAGATGACTTATAAGTAGCAAGATTTTTCCCGTGGGGAATACTCCTTATTCCCGCTTTGGGTTACGTTGAAAAAATCTTTATACTTAACTGTTGTGTGTGATAGCTGTCTGCGCATTCGCATGCAGAGTGGTGAAAAGAGGAAGAGCCTATGTCACGTGGAGCTTTTGTACTCCCGGGTCTTCCGGACTCGTGACATACCCTAAGCCAATCAGTGAATTGGCATCGGGAGCGTGTGTGTTGCTCTGTACATCGCCTGGGGGCGCTGATATCCCATAGTGAGTAGTAAACGGAAAACCGTGGTAAAACCTTGTTTCTTCCCTGTTGTGCAGTATAGCAGTATGACTGCTGATCAAAATACATGGCTATCATAGGCTTTCATGTAGCAATTGAGGACCCTCTTTTTACATATTGCTGCCTGACATACCAACATGTTACAGTATATGCACTTGGAGCATGTACAGTAATAAATAATACAATATGGTAAATAAAGGTTTCTTTGGTCTATAATTCATGATTTCTCAACCTTTGTCACATGTACCAGCAGGCTTGGTTTGACAGCACCAGATGTTACTTCATACATACAGACCTGTGATACCTGTGAAATAGATGTTTGGCTAGAGGTATACACTGAAGCATAATCCCCATACTGTATTTCAGGGAAGACATCCATATTGTCTGAAACTGTCAATCTTTTTTGGTATTTGAGCACAACTGCTTTCACCTGTATATCCAATCTTTATGTGTCAAACATCATAGAGATAAATGATATTGGATGGATAGACCACTCAATCAGTTTCAACCAGTTTCTTGCCAAATGACTGAAAAACTGACAAGACATATAGCCCTGCACTTTCTTGAACTGCCTGCATGGACTCTTTCCCAGACCCCATAGGGACCAATTAGAAAAAGACAACATCCAAGTGTTGTGGCACTATAGTGCAGGGGTAAAACAATCCGCTGTCTTGGTCGGACGCTCCAAAGAACACAATGGGCCATGTTCGAGGGTGGGAAGCTGGCAGATTAAGGTGATCTTGGTCGCTGCACTAGCGACTCGTAGGTTGGTCTTAGTGCCTGTTTGTTAAGCAATGAGAGAAAGTGGGTTGGATAACGTATTCCTCTGCACACGCTACGTGCTCATCTACACCTTCCCACAAGACCAATGTTGGTGTATGTGCATAGATGTGTGTTTATGTAATGAATGTAATTAGTGTACATTAGTGACTGGGGGGGTGCAGGGGGGACAACTTGTGGGCTGTCAGGCACAGGAACAATTCTGCATATACCATGTATGAATTTGAGAGGCAGAGCGCACCTGAGCAAGGACAAAGAGAATAGCCATATCAATTGACAGGAGGGGAATTGCAGGGGAATCTTCAAAGGCTGCGGTAGTGGAATTCTGTCTTTTGATATAGAATCAGAATCAAAGCTTTTCATCTTATATTATATTTCTCAGTGTTGTGAAGCACCTTGAGCTACATCCTATGAAATGTACTCTACAATGTTACATTATTACAGCAAAAATAAATAATAATAATAAAATAAAAAAATAAAAACAGTGATTTAGCAGAGAGAGCTTACTGGAATATCAGAGAAAGTCGTACACCGTTCCTTTAAAAACCTATACCTCACGGTAAGGCAAGATGACAGTCACAAGACAGTCGCCTTGCCACCCCATGAAACCTCTGTGGTTATTATTTTGAAATGACCTGACCTGAGCAGCAATAGCCAAACACCCTCAAGGCAGATGTCAGAATAGGTTCTCTTAACAACAGACACCCTATAAAGAAAATGGAACTTATTAAATAGTGCTATTTGTACCATAAGCTTTCCATGTTATTCCTATGGCCAGCCTGCATGAGCTTCCACTCTGGTCTCGGGGGGGGGGGGGGGGGGGGGGGGGGGGGATTTGTTGAATTCACAAGATGCACAAGGCCATACAGAGAAAAACACATTTTTCTATATTTAGTCTCATATCATGGAAAAGCTCAGTGTTCCAGGATAATATCAGGAGATAGGTGGACGGTTCAGAACTGATATTGTGCAAATTAGTTTCACAGGCTATAGAGGCTTGCTATAGGTTATAGCCTTCGTAAAACATACACACATTTGACTGCTCAAGTCACTATAACATAAATTAGACACGATCATACAATAAGCCTATGTGCAACACATGATAAGCAGACATTACACCCTTAAGTCCTCCAAGCAATGCATTATCTAGTCCTTTTCATTCACCTTCAGGGAAAAAGTGTACTAATTAACTACTGGTGGATGAACCCTTCTGTCGATACTGCTAGCTGCAGATAAGATATGCAGTCATCAAGGGAATTCCTGTGAGCAATGTCCTGATGTGATCAAAATCAAATCAAGACGTAATTATGTCTCAGCAATCGCTCAGCGCAAATTAATGTGACAATAAGTATGTGTTATAATTGAATGATGGAAAGAAACACAGAGGGACTGTCACAATTTCCAGTAGTATGTGCTAAAGCTACTTTAAAGTGGTCATCCACTCCATTGCTTTGTAGATATTGCACCTCAAATATTGACTGACATATATTCTATGCAGCTTTTACACCTTCTCTGCTAATAACATTGACTTGTTCACCTTGTTGTCACTGCACAATGGATATGCACTTGGTTGTAAAGAAAAAACAAAGAAAATTAATGAAAGATACAACTCTTGTAATCATTATGTTGATATTGATCAAGTTGAGCTACTTAAGTATTTTTGTTTAAAAAAACATTAATTGTTTATTATTACAGGGACAGCGTGATTTAAAAAAGGCACCAGAGTTATATAACATCTGTTGTTACTGGGCAGGGAGACAAAATCAAATACAAAATAAACGCTACAAAAAAACAGCACAATACTTTACAGTCCAATGTGAGATGAAATAATAAATGTGTCAAATACAGTGAACATAAAGCAAACATTGGTGGTGGCACATTTTTAGCTGCCTTTAGCTCAGAAGTCTATAGGCTACACTGCAACACTTCCTGAGTAAGGGATGTAATTCTTCTTCCCTACTTACCAAGAAGGCAAATTGACCAATGGCCGTCTTTCTGAACTGTCACCCCTAAATTAGCTACATTGCCTAAGTAAAATTATGATTTGTAAACTGATTGAGTTCAGTCAAATAGTCTATGTAGCGATAACCTATAGGCTACTACTGGTTTATTTGACTTCAGAAATTAATATGCCATTAGACAAATACGTAGGGTTAGAAAAATAACTATTGTTTGTCATTCCTGAAAATAAGTATATTCATGTCTCTACATTTTCTTTTGAAGGGAGTCCATAAATGGTGTTCCAGTCTACTGTAAGACCTGGCTTTAGGCCATCAAATCCAATCAACTATTTTCAGCAAAAGCTTTCCCCACAATAACAGAAAACATGAAAGACACTATAGAGCACTGAGGGATTCCGCTCAATGGGGTTTAAGTGGTTAAATCCAACATGTGTTTAAAATGTTATGGCAAATGTATTTGCTTATGTAGTTGGAACAATTTAAATAGATCTGTTAAAGGTCTTGACAAGCTGTTTTGAATCAAATGAAACATGGCCTTAAGGCAGAGAGTGCTTTCTTCTGACTCAGTCAATAAGTCATTAAAGACTGGCTCCATCCATTCATTACACTCACTTCAAATGCAGAACCAGTGCTAATGCATTGTCAATTGTATATCTAGCAGGTAAAATGAAATATGTTTGGTTTGTTGTCAGCACAAATTAACTATAACTACAAATTATTATTATATTACCAGTTTGCATATAGGGAACTGATCAACACAGACTATTTGATTACGGTCTGGCATAGGCTGCAGCACACAGCTGGGTTCTGGATTCAAATATGTGTTAACAATCAAGAAAGAATGATGTAGTGTTATCCAGGGCCAATAGCAGAAGCCTACCATGGTTCAATTGGACAACAATAAATCACATTCACATGACTCTTGATTGCTTCTTGGGTGTGTGTGATAGATAGCTCCCATTTCACTCTCATGTGTCAATCTAGTTAATGATGATGATCTCATGCAGAGTATGATCCATTTCAAGATATGATTATTAATCTTCTTGAATGTCTCCTATAACCCCAGCACAAAATACAAAATTAATTGGATGGCATGCAGGCTTGTGACATCAAGCATGGAGAAGCCTACCCCAGAGAGAACGACTTTCATTGTAATTAAGGATTATAGGACACACATTTTATTAAATCAATCCATATCCTCCACTTCTATTTGTAAATTTGCCACTTCCGACCATATATATTTCCTTTTGAATATAAAGGTTGCAAAAGTACATGCAGTTGGAAATGTTGTTGGGTAGTATGGATCTCAAAGCTGCACTGAATTTTATTTTATTTTTCAACTTTTATTAACATTAAGAAAAATGTCAGTTCTATATGGGCCAGACCACCATCAAATATGACAAAACATGGGTGCATAGTACCAGTTAAGTTACCAATCTGTTGTAATGAATGATTACTCAAAGGAATAGCATCTGACATTCTGAATGAATCTGCGCTCCTCCACAGCGCACACCAACGACGTCTAGCGGCAAAGACTATATTGCAGGTTCATTGTAAAACTATGGGAGAGACACTTCCTGGTCAGGAACCAATAGAATGTTCAGAAACGAGCATGTGATGACATACATATTTATTGTTTTGGACTTTCTACAACCACTCGTGACAGAAGTGAAGGTAAGTAGGACATCTATGAGTCAATATGAGTAGGTATTTGCTCTTGCAAATTAAGAATGTTTTTTTGCAGAATGGTACAGCTAAGAATAGACAATAATAACTTTCCATGAGGAACAGAGGAAGGCTAAAGCTCATGCTACAAATTCTACCACGAGTTCAAAGGTTTCACAAAGCAGTCACACTGACTAACTTTAATCATAAGCAGGTCCAACCGTCCATGCAGACAGAACTTGCTCTCTAAACATTCGATCTGGTAGCCTCTCAAAAACCGTGGTGGTAAAAGCTACTCATATGTTTTACTTAAATAAAAGTATCAATACTACAATGTAGAATTACTCAGTCTCTTGTCTGTTACAAATAAAAGTATTTGAGTAAAAGTACAAAAGTATTGCCATCAGGTTTCAAATGTATAACATGTATACAAATCGAGCTATTTTCAAACAGACAAAGTTTAAACAGGGCTGAAGTGGTTAATGTATGTTTTGTAATAAATCATCAAAATCTACAAAGTAACTAGTTACTAACGTTTTCTAATACGCAAAAGTACAGTATTTGTCTCTGAGATGTAGTGGAGTAGAAGTAAAAGTATTGAAAATTGGAAATACTCAAGTAAATTAAAGATACCTCAAATGTGTACTTAAGTACAGTATGAGTAAATGTACTTAGTTACTTTACACCATTGATCAAAATCCTATGCTTAGGGTTACAGTCATTCATAAATAATATTTCACACAATGTGATAAAAGTTCAGCAAGACATTTACAGAATACTACAGGGTAATACAGTACATTAAAGCTATAGCTTACTCATAATAACTAAAGCAATGGATGACTAGTTGATTTGCTAATGTGAACAGGAATTCAATTATAATACATCCTGCATTCATTCATGCATCATGAGTCATGCATTAGTTAAAGAACCACTTTGCCCATTGTCAACCTTAGTTCATATAATTGCTCCTCACTAATGCTTATTATAATATGTTTTAAAAAAAATCCTACTTGGTCTGTGTCTCAGAGGAGGGCTGTGTGGACAGTTCAGAAACCCGGCGCCTACCAGTGACATCATCGACGGGAAATCCAAGCTAATAGAAACTGCAGGCTTTCTCCTCCTGGAAAGTTAGCATGTTAACTTATAATAGAAGCAATTGGTCTCGCATTAATACAAACTATAAATGTTTGAAATGACCAAACCGGTCTACCGATGAAGTCACTGGTACTGTAGGTGGGTTTCTGAACTGCCCACAGCCCTCCTCTGAGACACAGTAGACCAAGCAAGCATCATACCATATCGTACCATAATAAGCATTAGTGAGGACCAATATATGAAGATAGGTTGAACATGGGTGAAGTGTAGCCTTGGATCAATGTATTTTATCGATTTTCACATTTGCATATCATAGATATGTAAATGTAAAAATCTATAAAATATATCTATGATAGTCTTGATCCAAGTCGAGGTGAAGTGGTCCTTCAAACTTTACTGAAGTAAGATTTTGTACCCACACTGTATTTAGAAAATCGTCATTCTCTAATTTGATTTTCACGTGATTAAGCATTCAAGTCATCACACATGTATAAATAAATGTATAAAACAAAAATGGTTAAACTGAATCAGATGACAGCATTGGCATTGGCATCGACTGTAAAAAAGAGTAAACAATGAGGTATGTGTGAACTGTTGCATTACTTAGTTTATCCCTTTTTTGTTTAGATCGACATTTGGTATGACATACAAGGAATTTTATTTGAAACAAATTTGTAACAAGATCATGGTCCCATATTATTTATATTCTTTATTTTGTTTGATCACAGAAGCTGTAAAAGGTACACAATGGGCCGTCTGGATGGGAAGGTCATCGTGTTGTCCGCAGCTGCACAAGGGATCGGACGAGCAGCAGCAATAGTAATAAACCTTCATAACTACTTCATACTGTTACATTTCATAACCCAGAGGTTCTCAAAGTAGGATCCGGGGGTTCCAGGGGGTTTTTACTTCAAAAACATCTTGAACAAATGCGAAACATTTTGAATATTAATGCTTTACATTTTAACAACTAAAATATTTATGGGGGTCCCTGTCACACATTTTTTTCAGATGGGGGTCTGCGGCCAAATACAAATCAGTTTGTTGGTCCTTGACATGAAAAAGTTTGAGAACCTACTGTCATAATAACCACTATTTAGTGGATATGTTACCTGTATCTCAGCCATGATTTTGCTGATGCCATTAGCAGGGTAATTGCAATGCTGACTGAAACTAATTCATGATGAATGAACTAATAATGAATGAAACCTACTCAGACTGTTGCTCCAAATGCTGCAGAGGCATAGCAGACAAGCAAGGTTAACCGCAAAAACGTCCATATTTTCAAAATGGAAAAGAGAAATCAGATGTTTGCTCACAACGTGTCGCTTTGCGGCGCGTTGGCGTTGTAGATCTGCTATTTTCACAACAACTTCTTGACCGAAATTTGACTGGGGGTGAGTAGGTATTGGTGCCGGTTCGTATAGACACGTACAAAACTAATCCCTCTCAATAATTACTTATGACTAGGGCTGTCCTTGACAAATCTGTAAAATAGTGTTTTCCGCATACAGTCATTGTAGACCAGCCTTTAGTTTTCAGTTTGGTGACGACCGATTCATCGATTACTCGACTATGGGGGGACAGCCCTACGACTCTCTAAATGTGTTTGTGGTGTGTGCATCGGCACCCTTCCCTCTGCCTGTATTTTCTTATTTTACTTTGGGACTTTTCGGGGCATCCAAATTTGGGAGGTAATATTTGAATGTTGTGTTTATCAACTGCAACCACAAACCAACAAATCCTACACAAAATGTTGCATTTAGAAGTACATTTATTTTCTCCTTCAGCATATGACTTCAGATCCCCGTCAGAGTAGTATTGGATTTAGCTTGGGGTTCGGGTTTCATCTTTACATGGCAGGGCTATCATATTGTTGAATCTCTGTGAAGTGAATAAGAAGTATTTTATCCTTTTATAGAGAGGAAAGCCAAAATGATACATTATAATAACCAGTAGATGTTAGATCGAAGGAGTAGTCGTCATGGCAATGATTTTTTAGGAACACTTTTATTCACAGCGCAGCACACCAAACACCAAACCAACTCCACATGGAGTACTGAAGGCTCCCTGTAATTACTCCTATTAAAGGGTCTAGTCCACAAACACGCATGCAACATAAATGGCTAAATGAATGACACAAAACCATATAAAATATGAAGTACTGAAACACTTTCCCCATAGAAAATGATAGCACAATAATACAGCATTAACTGTAGTGTGTGCACCCCAAGGCATGCTGGGAATTCTCCTCAGCCACTAACCACCGCTATGGTATTATGTCAATTTAAATATTTGTATTAGGAAACACAAATCTGCAGCATGAATGATCTTACAAAATGCAGAGTGTGGTGTTGTGCTGTTGGAACTTTCAGCTGAATCCTCAAAGGTTACTTTGACCAAGGAGAACATATTTCTATAAATTGGTCTTGTTGTCAAGATTGGGTCTTTGTCAAGTCGGTTTCCTTAAAAAAATGTTTTTGTCGGGGCTAATCAAATACATACTACCATCTCAGATCAATAGACTTGGAGCAATTGCATTTTCTGTTGAGAGCTGTGTAGCTATATACCGAAGAGCTTGCTGTGGTGTTTACACTTCAAAAGGTACTTCTGCTGAAAAGGTCTACTCTACTCTATTATGTGGTTAATGATGCACTCACTTTTGGCTTCTGACTGTGGACCGTATTATCGTTTAAAACCCAATGGGGACAATGATTCTATGTCCACAGACCAATGGAAATGGGATCTTCATGTTATGAACTGGATAGGCATGAGTCATTGTCATCGTCAGTCACAGAGTGGTTCATTTTCTTATAGGCAGTGATTCAATTTTGAATGGGAGGCAACCTATCTTTTCCACCCCTTGCCAAATACTCAAGGGTTTTATGTCAGTGTTTAATATAACACTTGACTCATCTTGAATTTAATCCAATGTCTTTGATTCATGGCATCTTTTGGATACATATTGTCAATTATTTATTTGCTTTATCAAATATTAGGCTTGTGTGGCAGTGTATTTTATTTTGAAATGTTGGATCCATTTTGAAACTCATTTTCATTTTCACATGCAGGCATTTGCTAAAGAGGGAGCTCAGGTCACAGCAACAGATATCAATGGAGATAAGCTCAAGGAGTTGGAGGGCATTCCAGGTACTGCTCTCCTGTTTTGGTCTACAGCTGCCATCTACTGGACAACACAGTGCAGTCAGGATGAGCCTATTGATTTTCATCATCAAACTTTCCTTGACATCCATATTATGTTATTATTACGCTATGTACACCTCTGTGGCAAATGAGGATGTATGGTTCATTGGTTACTTTTCTTAATTTCATATTAATAACTGGTGTGGGTCTGATGTGGATCTATTGGATTATGTAGATTGCAAATTGTAAATTGTACCTTTAAAGGATTAAAAAAACGTTTATATAACAAAAAAGGACAATACCATTTGTATATTGTATCGTTTGAGATCACCCACTATTGCATAATGCATAATGTTGGAATTCTTCTTGGGATACTGTAGCTTTGCCAAGTGAGGATGACCAGTATTAAATGTCTCAACTGGCCTTCATTATTACTAAATGTCATGCTCATTGATCACTGAGGTACTTAAGTGGTGCTGGTTTTGAACTCTACTACAATGGCCACTGGACCATAGTCTAAACACTAGATATTGTTAATAATACTTCATAATTCATGCTGTCCTTTACTATGTAAAGTTTAGACAGTGTAGGCTGTTCTATCTGCATGCTAAGCTTGATCATCTAGGTTCAATTGCTTCATATGAGAGGCCTTTGTCTCACTTAATAATACTGCTATAATACTTGATTAAAACCTTAAAAGACATGTTTTGGCTTAATTCATCTTTTCATTTTGGGTAGTACTGATAACCCCTATGTAATAATTGCTTTCATTTGACATGAACTATAGGAATCAAGACCAAAGTGGTGGATGTAACCAACAAGGATCAAGTTGAAGTCCTGGCCAGGGAACATGACCATGTAGATGTGCTGTTCAATGTTGCTGGGTACGTCCCCGTCCCCCCTCCTGCCACTTCATGCAATGCTGCTATATATGATTTCAAATGTATGATCAAATCACCCTATTACTTATACCAGTGTCTCCATGTTGAACACATGTTGTCTACCCATCCCCCACTCCTCCCAAATCCTTATACTTAAGACTTAACCCCAACTTGACCTTATGTCACCAATCACCTTAACTGGGGGCCTCCAAATTGACACCTTCATATTTGTCTTACAGCTAAATGGTGGGGGACACTCAACTTGTTTACGTTGAACAGCCTTCGTTTAAGATGCCCAATCTGTGGCTCACATGCATGTGCTCAGTGTTTAAATATTTGGATATTGATCCATTGATTCAGTATTTCACCAAACAAGTTGAAATAGTAAGCATATCCAGCATACTTTTGCATGCTCTTTTTGCTATGTATGTTACATGTCTTTGTCATTCGCCAAATGATAAATACAATATATTAACAATAAATACTAAGAGGTAGCTCATCCCAAATGTCAAAATTAATGTCATTAGTTTGTCCTCAATTCCTTTAGTATTTTGGACATGTACACTGGATTTTGGGTATAGCACTCCACTGAGAAATCCCACTTTTGATGTGCAACCCCTTTTTCTGCCAAACATTTTTAATGCTTTCAGGTTTGTGCATCATGGCAGCATCTTGGACTGTGATGAAGCTGACTGGGACTTCACCATGAACGTGAACGTCCGCAGCATGTACCTCATGAGCAAGGCTTTCCTGCCAAAGGTGACCTTTGCCATCCCACTACCGCCTGGGAAACTGGGAAATTAACCACATGAACCCTAGCGTCCTTATTCTGGGGTGACGCTTCGGCGGAAACAACCTATCTGTGAGCTCACAACGTGCCGCGTCGTGAGTTTGTAGATCGGCTATTCTCGGTGAAGAGATTTGGTGTTGAGAGAAAAAAGGAGTGGACCACGTATAGAGCCCTGGGTGACCATAGTCAACTAAGTATATAGGGTTTAAGTTAAAGAAAACATATGTCCTCTTTGCTTATCCTATTGAGAGAACAAGAGGTGCTGCAGTAAAAGCGACATATGTTTTTGTTCCCTTGCTTTGTGCTCTGGGATTAGTTGTATTACTTTGAGCCTGTGACACGATGGGGAGTAACTTCCCATCTGCTAATCCAGCTTTAGTCTCAAACTGTCTTGAAGATGAATAATTGCATTTTACCTTAGCCCGTTAATTCAGTTTTTACACATGATCATCATATTCATATTCCTGTATTTTTGAAAGATCTGTGAATATGACACCCTCCTGCATTCTCATTCTAGATGTTGGCAAAGAAGTCAGGAAATATAATTAACATGTCATCTGTTGCATCAAGTATCAAAGGTAAAGGATCTAACTATGAAAATTACTATTTTATTTTGCAATAAAATACTTTTGTGCCTAAAAATGAGCTGAACAAAGTTTGCCCCGTGTTCAGTGTAATCCTCTTATCTCTGATAATTGTTTTCTGTGTGCATGTGTGTGTGTGCGTGTGTATCTGTCTGTGTCTGCCTCTACACATGTTTTCCCTTCCACAGGAGTTGTGAATAGATGTGTCTACAGTACCTCCAAGGCTGCAGTTATCGGTCTCACAAAATCTATAGCTGCAGATTTCATTGAGCAAGGCATTCGTTGTAACTGCATCTGCCCTGGTAAGTATGTTATTGTTTTGAAACACCATGTGAAGAAAACCCCAGTTATTGTCCTTGGTTGGAACTCAGGGTCAGAAGGAAGCGCTGTAGTAGATTACAGTACAGACGTTGCTGAAGACATACTATGTGTATCTAATCTAACTATAATTTGACTAACCTCTGTGGCCATGGTGTCTCGTGTCTCGGTGTGTGCCCGTTTCTCCTCACTGGCTGGAGCACTTGATCTGATTTTGCACACAGCCATTGCCCATTACCATCTGAACTTAACTGCGAAGCCCGTTTCTCAATTTCATCAAATCTCAGCTTTTTATTAGCCATTATGTGTCAAACAATGGGAGATAACGATAATGGGAGATAACGGAGATAACAGGCAGCAAGGTCTGTACTTTCGCCTGCGCCCTTCACCGGGGCTTGGGTGCTCATATCCCCCTACGGGTATGGTCTAGTATATAGTAACAGGAGGAAATCATGTTTGAGTGTACTGTGTATTTTATCAGAAATATAGGTATTGATTTACTTTTAACCACATGAACCATAGCATACCTATTCTGGCGGGCAAACATTCATCGAAAATCGCTGATCTATAAGCTCACAATGTGTTGCGTTGTGACGTGTTGTGAGCTTCTAGGCTTCTGCGAAGACATTTTAGAGGGAATAAAGAAGGGAACCCCCGGGAGACCGCGGTCAATGAAGTACTGTATATAACATTAAGTGGTTAAACATCCGATTTTATAACCAAATGCTCTGAAAGTTAGTGAGGACTTTTCATTTTCACTAATATCATATCAGATGACTCTAAAACTGATTAATCGGTCGGGCCGCTGTTTTGCAGTGTACTTAAAATGTAATAGTAAACAAGTAATTCAAATGTTTTTATTTACCACATTTTGTTTGGACATTTATTTAGTTAATGGTGGTTGTACAACAAAGTATACATTATGGACTTAGCTTATATCCTTTTTAGACTTTGAATGTAAAGGTTGCTTTATGTTTCGTCAGGGACTGTTGACACACCATCACTGAGGGGTAGGATCCAGGCCCAACCCGACCCAGAGCAGGTACTTTTTCATTGTGATTGTATTTTCTACATTTTGTATTTATAGCAGATAATTTAACAGTTGTATGACGAGCAGTTTTTTTGTTTGTCTTCTGTGGCTTAAATACTGTGTGTGTAGGTGCAGGATAAATAAGTAACTATATATACAAGGAGCAATATTTGCACACTGGGGGAAAAAAAGCTCTCATTATTATATAACATATTCATGTTTCAGTCATGTCAGTCAAATGTCCATGGTCCATGTGCATAAGTAAATTAAACATTGGCAGCTTATTTTTCAGTGTGCACATATTTCTCCTTATTGGTTGTAAATATTTAGCAGACACTTTTACTGAAGATGGCTTCCAGGCAGTGGTTTGTTCACTGGCCAAAAAGGCTTGTACAATAAAGAAGCTTACCAGTTGCAGCTGTAATTGTCCAGGATTTTTCTGGTCTGGATCAACCAACCCTTTGATTATTCCCCCCTGTATTGTGTGTTTGGTAACTATGGTCTGCAGGCCTTTAAGGACTTCATGGCAAGACAGAAGACAGGTCGAATGTGCACAGCAGAGGAGGTGGCTTACCTGTGTATCTACCTGGCTTCAGATGAGGTATGTGTTACATACAGTAGTAGGTGACAAAATAATACACTGTATGTTAGGTACACTTTCTGTACGCTAATAATGCCGATGCCCAGATTAATCATGCTATTCTGATTACAGAACTTAATTACAGTTTGACTTTTACAGAACTTAATTACAGTTTGACTTGACAATATTTATGTGAGATTTATGATGAGTTGTTTTCCTCCCTTTAGTCAGCCTATGTGACTGGAACAGAGCACATCATTGATGGAGGATGGAGACTCTGAAGTTCCTGTTGCCAACCTAATGAGACAGTGCTGCTGGGCAACAGACGTCATTTATAAGACTGCACAAAAAACAAACAAATGAATGAATTATGCACCACTGCTTTTGAATTTGTGGTTGGACAATGTCTATATTTAATGTAAGCAAAATTTGTCACAGATAATCTGTGATCCAACATGTGATGTGCTGTCGTCATCATGATGATGGAGGAAGGAGACTCTCGAGGGCCCTGTTGCTGCCCTAATAAAACAATGCTGCCAGGCAACAGATGTCATGACTGCACACACACGATTCATACACTAAAACTGCTGATATGATTGTGTATAGGATATCGTCTACTTTTCAAATTTGTGGGAAAACGTCACACAGATCATCTGTTGTTGTGATCACTCAGATAAGGATGTTGTGCCATCATCGTTATTATTGGTGAAATATGTATGGTATTATTAAACTATGGAATTACAAGTTTCTTGTCATCCAAGACTGGTGCTTTACTGTATGTACTCCCCATCCAGTGATGGAAGAAGTACTCACATGTTTTACTTAGGTAAAAGTATCAATACCCTCTATTGTAGAAATGCTCTGTTAATAGGACGGTATTGGCATCAAAATGTACTTAAAGTACCAAAAGTTAAGGTACTCATTATGCAGCAGGTCCCATTTCACAAGTTTTCAAATGTATAAAAATCCTTTACTGTACTGAAAATTGGAAATACTCCAGTAAAGTAAAAAAAACAACTTATAAGTACAGTACTTGAGTAAATGTACTTAGTTACTTTCCACCACACCGTAGTTGCACTTCCACAAACTGTATGTAGGCTACATGCATGAACGCACGCACACATACAGACGATTGTTCCAACAGTTGTCTGGATGGACTCCCAGACCAGACACTCAGACAGTCTATGGAGGGACAAGGACAGACACGCCTGTCCTTTGAAGGATGCGCGCGGCCCCTGAATGGAACGGGACAGCTTTGAATCACCTCTAATCCCACTCATTCCCACTCGTTTAAACTGCCTGAACAACCGAAGCACCGCCGCTGTACTGTCCCGTGTGTCACGGATCTTAATGAATGTGTGATGACAGTCATTTACGACGAGGGTGAGTTACATTTTAATACAATTAACAGTACGGACATTCCCTTACGTTAGTCATTATGTGTTTTGTTGCTGGGCTGTGGTCCGTATAACTGGGTATTAATGGATAATGGTAATGTGTATTATTAGCCACCTATCCAAGTGTAGTAGTTACCTGTGTCGGGTTTTTCTTTTACAACGTGTTGTCGATGAATGGAACCAGGAAGACAACAAGACGATCCTTTATTTCATGATGGTACAGTATTAGCAAAGAAGTAGAATTCATTGAAGACGTGAATGGACGTTAATGCTAACAGTCAGCATGGCTGGCTGCTAGCTTAGGACAACGGTTAAGTTATTAGCTCGGTAATAAGTGGCATATGGTGGTGCTGTAAAGCATTGATTAGATGTGGGTCCCTTCCTCCACAATGGGATTAGCTAGCGTCTGTTGCTTTGCTGCTAACTGCTGTCAAAACATGACACATGGTCGTTTTAAGTCTATACATTGACTGACTGCTGGCACCCATGTTTATGCCTGCTGCCCGTGTGCCCTCAGCCCGCAGGACAGACATGGCGGCCTGTGTGGCATGATGCCCACTGCCCACTGTGGGCCCAGTGGGCAGTGGGCACCGTGCCATGCCACCAGCCAGACGACCACACGTGAATAAAGAGACCACACGTGAATTGAATTACCCTTGCATTGAATGACCCTTAATTGTTGACAAAAGGAAGCTGTAGTACGAAGTGGTGGAAAGTAACTAAGTACATTTACTCATTAAGTATGTGCTTAAGTACAATTTTGAGGTATTTGTTTTAGGAGAATTTCCAATTTTTTGTACTTTTACTTCTACTCCACTACTACATCTCAGAGGCAAATATTTATTTTCTATCGTATTGATACTTTTCCTTAAGTACAAACTTTTCCACCACTGGTAGCACGCTATTGTAACTTATCCAATAAGGTATATTGAATTCTATTTGCCTTGAAATAATTGGCTACGTGGCTAACTACAAGACCACTATGGCAATGGACAACTCATTTATTTAAAACACATTTTCACATTCACAATCTGCTTTGCACATTCTCTCCTAGTGGGTCAATAACCTTAACCTTGACTGAAATGTTTGCCTTTGGGACATAGGCCTATGTATGTTTTAAGTAAACTACTAGTGCATCACTCACTCTAGGGCATGTTTGCCAGCTGCCAGTTTTATCACCGGCACCTACAGTGTTATTCTTGTTTTATCACCGGCACCTGCAGTGTTATTCTTAATTCTATTTTCCCCACTGATACACAGGTGATATATGAATAGGAGCTTGTGGCCAGAGCCTTTTGTACAACACCGAAGGAACAGCCCATATAGATGGCCAACCACACCCCTTTAGTGGGTTTGCTGTGTTAGAAGCACAAGAGGACCAGAAATACTTGAGCTAAATGCCATGGAGGACACCCAGACCAAACCAGCTACACCTGAGGCCAGTCCTGCACCAAGCCCAGTGCCCAGTCCACTGCCCAGTCCCACTCCCAGTCCGGCAGGGGAAGGAGCTGCTACGACTGCTGCTAGTGCTAACCATGTAGATGTAAGTAGTACCATTGTGCTTATCTGGCAGGATCAATCAAAAGTCTTGAGGGACTTCAATCTGGACTTTGACAAGGGGTGTGCTTCAATAACGTTTATAAAAAAATAAAGAAAATAAAAATGTGTTCCTTGCTAGACATTTAAGTGCATTTTGTGAACATATATCTAACAAAGATATCCGTCCAATATGGGGAGATTCTAGACTTTGAGCCATTGTTTTGACCAAGGCAACAGGATGTCCAGGATACTATACAGTTCATAGGGTATTACGTTTATATCTTAATTCTAGACTTTGAACTATTGCCTTTACCAAGGCTACAGAGAATGTTCAGGATACCACACAGTGCATATACTGTATGGTGTGTTGTAATGTTCATATCTTCATCATATCTTCCAATTGATACGTCTGTATAACTGTGCAATCTGCTGACCAACAGCAGTAGTCTGTGCTCTAACCTTATGTCAACAGGGTAAGTCACTTCATGCGGGTGTGGAAAGCTTCCTAAGGAACCATTCTTATCATTGCTCTGATGTTTTTCCACAAGCAAAGCATTGTTTTGTTATTGTGACATTTTAGATTCTGTAGATGTGTCATGGCAATGCATTATTGATGCATAATTTCATGAGGCTGCTCAGCAACTAGGCTATTGTAGTTGAGTGATGCTAATGACCACGTGCATTTTACTAAATTGTAGTATCTGTTGTTTTATTTATAATGTAAAGATCTTATTGTGGGATATTTAGTGTTCAGCAACACGATGTGCATTTAAAAGTGGTGTAAGCGAGGGCAAATGTGTCTGATTTTAGTAATTGACAAAACATCCATTCTCCTACTCCAGCACCTGAGTCCGAACCAGATCCAGGTGGTGGTCCGTCGCTGCTCTACTCCAAATGTCACTGAGGAGACTACCTACTTCCTTCCTCGCAATGCTGCTATGGCGGATGCAGGCACCAACACAGAACCACCAGTGGTCTGCTGTCCGCTGATCCGCAAGTTTTGCCCATGTCCACCAAGAGGCCTCTTTGCCTCCCTTGTCACCAAAGGTAGGCACAGTGCAGAGGAAGACTATACAATATTGTATCTGAAAATATGATGCTCTGCTACATTAGCATTGTTGTCTTGCCAACTTGTTTCAACTTGTTTCAGAGGTGTTTTTGTTAGGGAGTGTTACTATGGAATAAGTAAGTAAGTAGCCTTGGGAACCAATGGTTCCTAAGCCATGTGGCCCATAGCTCAAGACCCTATCCTGTTACCATAGCATGAGGCAGCTTGATGTACAGTACACCCCCTGGACACCATGCTAGTATGTTGCAGGAACGAATACAAGAACACTCTCCCCAAAACACTCTCACCCCGGGTCAAATCCGGCGACCTCGGAACGGTCGTCAACAGGTATTCCTAAACATAACCTAAAACTATGCCTTAACCTGCCCTTATTCCTAAACTTAACCTCATTAAAACTATGCCTAACCCTGAACGTATTCCTAACCTTAACCACAGTAAAACGAAACAAGAACCGATGGGTGCGAGTGGTCCGCGAAAGAAATGGGGGCGAGTGTGTTTTGGGGGCGAGCATTCCGGTTACCGCAGGAACTTACACCCAATACAGCCTTTGATGCTGAGTGCCAAGTAGGGAGGCATTGGGTACCACTTTTATAGGCTTTGGTATGACTCTGCCGGGGATTGAACCCCGACCTCCTTGTCTGAGCTGGTTACTATGGGATAAGGGCCTGGAATTCTCATGTAAGTGATTTAAGTGGTCATTACTGTGTAACATTTAGCAGTCCTGCAATTTGTTCCCACCTTTCTACAAGCTCTGGATCTTGGAGTTTGGAGTAATACAAGCATGTTAGTGTTATAACTGACAGCCTCCACTTGGCTTTGACTGTCCATGTGATGTATTGTTGGGATGAAATAGTCAGTTCTGTGTTACATTGAACCAATTGCAAGAAGTACAATGTCAAATGGATAATGCTTTCCCTAATCTCTCCCTTCATCTAGTTCTTTTGGCTGGTGTGCTGTTTGGAGTGGTGTGGTCAATCACAGGGAAGGAGTGTCTCCCGAAAGGCAACTTGTTTGGCATCACAATGGTTTTCATCTGTTCAGTCACTGGAGGCAAACTGGTGGGCCTCATACGTTTGCCTAAACTTCCACCCTTTCCCCCACTTCTCGGTAAGGTTCAGATGACTGGCAAGGATATTTACGTGAAGATGTTAGTGTGATATTGTCTTCTTGCAAAAAACAAAAAACAAATCAGTGAGCTCCATATACTGTATTGGCACAAAAGGGGCACACAAATGTATATATGGGCATAAAAGGGACTAGGGACTGACAGATACGGATCGGCGGTAAGACGTAGGTGTGAGGAGGGCTGCCCGAACCTCTAGTTAAACTGAAAACAGCATATCTTCACAATATTTATTAATTTGTTCAAAGTTAGCATTGCGAAAACTTTGTACACGCTAACTGACTACTGATTCATCCTACTGTAGATGAAAGGCCTCTCTGTGATATCAAAAGGGTGTGATAGTATGCTAACAAAGGTGGGAGAAGAGTACTCACTGATTAATCTCTGATTCCATCCATCCATAATGTATATATTAGATTTAATTTATTTTATCAGCCTAAAAGATAATTGTCCTTCTAAATTGGACACGTTACAATAGTTTTTTTGACCAAAAATGTAATATTATTTGAATAACAAGTTATCACCAAATGTGGAAAAGGATGACAAAATACAATTTGTATAATGATAAGAATCTGAATTCATGCCCTGGCCATGCCCAAGTTAAATATTCCCTGTTTACCCAAACTGATAGGGTTCCACCAAGCGCTATTCATTGGATATTTGTAAAAAAAATAAAATAGATTTCAATAGAAGATGGTATGAAGGACTCCTCTTTTTCATTAACATTTTCCATGTTACACTTTGCACTGAGCCCCAGAATAAGCAGCCAACTGCATCACTAAAATGGGAATCAAAGCTGTGCTGGACCTGAAACTTGAACCTCACTTTGCGGTAGTTTTTGGCAAAGACTGCCTAGAACAGCGGTTTTCAATGAGACAGTTGGCCTCCACTTAGACAAAACTCAGGCAACTATCCCCCCACCAACATCACAATCACACAAAATGTAATAAATGTAACTACTTAAATGCAGGAAGTTACAGTTCAGCATGAAGTCAACATGCTCCTAAGAGTTGTGCCACTGCCAAGTTTAAGTTTACACACGTATGCAGAGTAACGGAAGATGAATGAGCACGAGAGTGCGCAGTAGCTGAGTTGGAAGTGCTCCTCGTTCCATTGTTGGTTTAGCCAAACATTTTCTAGATAATACCAACCGTCACAACCATTGTCACGTGACTGCGGGCCTAACTACAGTAATGTCTAGTTGATCATCTGTACCAGCTGTACTTAACCCCTTTCTTTTAATGCATCCATATATCATCATGGTGTTTCTTTATGCCTCACTGGCAATGCTCTGGCACCTCAGAGTTTGAAAATAAATGGTCCAAAGAATTAGCTTTTTATCTAGTACAGATAAAAAGCCTGTTTTTGACCTGCCTGTTGGTTAAGATTAGTCTCACATTTTTACTCCATCTTCCATTTCTCCATGTCTGTTTTGTTTAGATTTCAAACCCATTAAATATGACTTATTGAGAATCCATAACATCACTGCCTTGATCGTAAAAGGTTTCTTAAAAGTTAGTATCAGTTTACACACTTTACACAGTTTACACTCAACAGACATTTTTCCTGTTGAGGACATGGCAACTGGTATCAGTGCTCACAATTTAACATTAACAGGCATTTGAGTCTTGAGTACATGTTATCCTCCTCAACAGGGAAGTTCATTTTTGAGCAGCTACAGTACATGTTACCAGACATCTGGTGAAAGTTACACTGGCTCTCCGGCTGTGTGAGAGAGAGCCTGAAGAACAAACACCTGTGTTGTTGCAAAAGTATCACCTGTCCTCTCCCTCCCTCTTTGATACACTACAGGAATGCTGCTGATGGGCTTCCTGCTGAGGAACATCCCCGTGGTAACGGAGGCTGTGTATATCGACTTCCGATGGTCCGCCTCCCTGAGAAACATTGCCCTGGCTGTCATTCTGGCAAGAGCCGGCCTGGGATTGGATCCCTCGGTATGTCACTCAGATTTGGAGTGGACATTTTGCTTTCATAGTCCCCTACCCCAAAGCAAATTTTAAGTGATAATTATTATTATTTATTATTGCTGCTATTATATATATTTTTTTGATTGTTTTAGTAATGCTGCTACAAAGCTGTGTTGAGGAACCAAAACCAAAAAAGGACTCTTGTGTGCTAGTACATAAGATGTAACAACAAAGGATCTTGAATCTTATGTGCTGGTAAATGAAGTATTTGCATGTGTTCTCAGGCTCTGAAGAAATTAAAGGGTGTTTGCGTACGCGTGGCAATGGGGCCCTGCTTGGTAGAGGCCTCCGTCGTAGCCGTGGTTTCTCATTTCCTCATGGGCCTGCCCTGGGTGTGGGGCTTCATCCTGGGGTAAATACAACATTATGCTGATACTCTCTTTTCTACTTCTCATTTCTAGTGAATGCCACACTCTTGTGTTGCCATGTGCTTTAGTACATACTCTGCACAGAGTAAGTTACTCAGTTAAATATCAGTTAACCACATTAACAGTGGTGTCCATATTTTGGGCATGTGTCATTATAGTTTATGTAACTATTAATAGAACAGTTCAAAAATATTCGTCGTACGACAAACTATATTGTGCTTAGTGGTTAAATGAATGAATAAAGTGTGTGTTCAACCCTGTAGTTTTGTGCTTGGTGCCGTGTCTCCGGCCGTGGTGGTTCCCTCCATGCTGATGCTTCAGAAGGACGGCTACGGTTTGGAGCAAGGCATCCCCACCCTCCTTATGGCGGCAGGCAGCTTCGATGACATCCTTGCCATCACTGGTTTCACCACGTGCATGGGCATGGCCTTTGCCACAGGTGAGCAGGAGGAGGAGTTGTCTTTGTGTTTTTTCCATGTGAGAGAGTGAGAAGAGACGGTTCATTGAAATATAAGCAGGGCTGCATGCAATTCAATACCAGTTTATCTCTTGGGGGAGTGGCCTCCTGCAGAGCAGACCTCAGTGAAGTAGAGTCAGCGTTGACAAAATGCCAAAAAAACCACTGATATGAACTTTGTCACAAGCTCAGCAGGGGGAGTCAGTGGCTCACTCCTGTGAGATAAACAGTGTCATTGTTTCCAGGCTTGAGGACTTTACAGTTTTTTCTTTTTTCGTGAGGGCTGCACACAGAAAAAAGAAGAAGTCGGAATCGGTTTATTGGCCAAGTGTGATCACATTCATTCACCACATACAAGGGATTTGCCTTTGGTGCATTGCTCTCAGACACATACAGTAAGGGAGACCTTTGTTAACCCTGCAGGGCAGGGCCTGCACATTTTGGAAGTCAATCATAGCCAATTCGAATGGAATATGAAAACACTGACCGATACATATTGATCACATGACTCCAGAGATAATGTGTACCAATGTGTGTGAGTTTTTTTTTGACAAAATCCATTGGAGTAGTAGCAAAAAGTGAAAACAGAAAAAAGAACAAAGAATCAAGGGGGGGAACAATTGGACTGTACGACCTATGGTTCAAGAGTTATAGGTCAAACATGAAGTGGGCTGTTATAGCGCCACTATGAGGCCATTTTGCAGCCGTTCGGCTTGGCGTGGATCATTAATGCATTTAGGCCTACAGTATGGTGGCAGTACATGGAAAAGTGGTTTTACTTCATGCTGATACTGAAAACTAATTTTGCATTTAGGATTCACACTGATGAAAGTTGTCCTCATGTTGTGGCGACAAAATGTTCAGCGATGTCTCTGTGTACAGTATGCATAGCATGAGTGAAAGAAGTGTTGGTCAGTTTCTGGAAAATGCTGCTCCTCAGTTCTCAACCACTTTAAGACAAGAGTAGAAAAACTGTCAGTCCATAATCATCATGCACGATGAAGGTTGGATGGAAGAAACGTTGCATTAGTAAAATTGTATGTAAGTGAAGAGTGTGCGGGACTACTATAACGGTAACTCTCCTACGTACCTGTCCAGGGAAAGTAGGTGTGCACAAACACATTATCTATAAAACTTTTGCTATCATCACCGCTGTGTGTGCTGCTGTCAATTGTTGATTCTGAATCTGAAACCTTTAGTCTAGGTCTTGTTCTTTTTGATGGATTCATAAATCAATCAGAAATTATCTTTTGCGTGGCCATGTTGCTCTTGTGCTGTTGCATGTTGTTTTGCAACATGAAGACCAAAATAAATGTATCTCCTCTTTCAATTTCCAACTGGACTGAAAATATGGAGCCTAAGATCGACTTTTTTTTATTATTTAGAGCTGTGAACCTGCAGGTCCTCTACCGCTACAATCGGCCAACGGGTGCTGCAGCACCCTTCGCACCCCTAATTCCCACAGCCTTGCACACACTGGACAGAAACTGAGTTGTTATTAATGATGCATCATGCTGCTCTTTTCAACCCTTCAGGAAGCACATGGTACAACCTGCTGCGAGGCGTCCTGGAGGTAGCTGGGGGCCTGGTTGCTGGGCTTCTCCTTGGCTTTCTCATCCAGTATTTCCCCAGTCGTGACCAAGTATGTGAGCTCTACCCGACTACATTAGCTGGTTTGAGTATTATTTGTCCAGACCGTGTCAAAACCAAGTCTATATTGACATACAGTATACACCAGGGGTCTTCAACAAGGGGTCCGGGACCCCTAGGGGGTCCTCAGAGTTACTACAGCGAGGTCTCCAAATATTTGCGTGATAGGAACCTTTTTCCCCCTTTTTTTGCCACTTCAACCCTAGCATCCCTATTCTGAGGCGAACATTAGCCGATCACAACATCTCGCGCTGCGAGGCGTTGTGAGCTTGTAGATGGGCTATTTTTTGGTGTAGAGGGGGAAAAAGAGCAGACCAAGTACAGAGCCAAAGGTCAAGTTTACTAAATATTTAGGGTAGTTAAATATCTGAAGATACATATTAACATGAATCCACCCTATTAATAGAAAAGAAAAAAAAGTCAACAGTGATGATAGTGTTGTCAAACAAGCCTACGAAGCTATCTATAAAAAGTTGAATCTGCAACACAATAATATTGTGTACAATATGTAGTGTGGGTCCCTGCTTCATCTCTCTCAGCAAAGACCCCTGGTATACACTGTAATATCCTGAGAGTTAATTATGCACTAAATGTTACACGCTAAATGTACAAATGTAGTTACAAATGGATACATTAACTCTGTGGAATGGACTGTGCAGATTTGAGATAATAGTATTATGTTTTATATATACAAAAATGTTTTGTAGCTATATTTAGTTTTAATTTAGTTTCTGACCAATCTTTCCAATTTTGAATGAAGTGTGTCTATTTCAAAAGCTGATATTAATTAAAATTCAGTTGAACTGTTTCTGACAAATCAGTCGTACTGTGCGGATGTCATCAACTACCTAATCACACGCCTGTGGACATACAGTATAATCAATTATTGTATTGTTATATATTGTGGAATGTTTTTTTTTCCTGTTTTACTTTATTGCTAGAAACACTTGGTGATGAAGCGTTCCTTCTTGGTGCTGGGCCTGTCTGTATTTGCCGTGTTTGGAAGTAACCAAGCAGGGTTTCCCGGTTCTGGAGGCCTCTGCACCTTAGTGTTGGCTTTCCTGGCTGGCCTGGGCTGGGGTAAAGACAAGGTCAGCAATAACACATACTGTACATGCATACAGATTCAAAAGGAAAAGCCACATACCAGCACAAAATTTCCCTTCCTCTTATAGCTTCCTGTAGTCTCTATCTCTATGAAAACAAGTTCCTAGTTCATATTAGTTGTCAGTTGTTGTTAGCTTTCTTCAGAAATCCAACAAATTTCGAATGTCAGAAAAGGAACATTTTATTAGCCGTTGTGAAAAGCCCACTATATATTTTATCTGTGGCAATGGAGTCTGCTGGTCATCCTACCTAGTGTATATGGAGAAAAGACAACCTTACTATACTGTATGCTAAAGGTCCTTACCCACCGGGAGCATTTATTTTGTGCAATTAATTAGCATTAATTTAAACTGCTGTTTGTGTTATGAGTAGCCTACATCCACACAGAATCTAACAACCTTTAGTCTTCCTATCCACGCATGACCATGTCTATTGAGTCCAGCTGTGCTTTAATTGGTCTGTTACTTACTTGTACTCCCTGATAGGCATGGTGCAAATGTTGTTTTGTCAGCTTGTGTGCTGATCCTACTTACTGCAGGGGTTCACATCTTTATTTATTATTGCAAAGATCCAACTGTGTGTGTTTGTATGTGTACTGTGTAGGAAGCTGTGGAGGACGTTGTGGGGATGGCCTGGGATGTGTTCCAGCCACTACTATTTGGCCTGATAGGAGCAGAGATCACAATCTCACAGCTGAAGGGACACACAGTTGGTAAGATCATACAGGCAAACAAATAGACTGATATCTTAGGATGTCTGTGTGTTACCATTGTTGGAGATACACATATTTGTGTATGGATGCAAATCTCTTTACATAACCACAAAACGGAAGTCATAATGATTCTCTTTTATATTCACAATGTAAAGAAGGGTGCATAGTCTTACAGGCCTGTTAAAGCAAGAGCCAGGCCAGATATAACAGGAGGCTGGATTTGATCATAGTACACAACATAACAGAGATATAGATGGATGGATGGGTAGGTCGGTAGGTAGGTAGATAGGTAAGTTGGTTTGTCGATCAATAGGAGGGGTGGGACCAAAAAATCAATATCACGATATATCGTCGTACTCCCTCTTATCGCATCGTATTGATATGCTGGCGACAAATATTGATATTTTTACGATATTTTAATATTTAGAAAGCACTGTCCAGGTTTATATAAAAGAAATCATGCTATCGCTTTAATGTGTCCAGCTTTATATATTTTCTTCCTGTACATTTTATTTGCACAGGAGATTTTAGTGAGATAAATCTTTTACGATTTCAGAATAGATTATTCCAGATTTTTGCCTTTTTATGGGCATTTTATCTTCTTCAGTCTTCTTCATCTTCTTTCAAAGGCTAATGACAGCAACACAGTGCAATGCAAGTTCTAAAATAATTTCCTACCGTACAAGTTTATTCTTCATCTCCAAGTGGCACCAAACTCTTTAGGACAGGTGCTCCTCATGCATTTTAATGATTAATGGCATCGTTTTAAGTAACAATGTAAATGTAATTCAATGTAATGAATGCCTACTAGCAGAGGCAGTGAATAATAGCAGATGTACATGCTCACAACTCACAAGCTAGTAGATAGGCTATTTTCCATGAAGTGATTTAGTGTAGAGAGAAAAAAGTAGGGGGCCAAGTATAGACTTTCCCCTGGGGGACTCCGGTCAACGAAGAATAATGTGATTTAAGTGGTTAATGTGGTTAAGTAGGCGTTGTTTAGTTGGGGTCTGACCTTCATTTTGTTTATAAAAATAGGACCCCCCCCCCCAAAAAAAAGAAGAAAAAAAGAACACAATGTATGCAGACACTTAATCTATTACCTCTATTACTGTTTCCGTTCTTGCATTGAAGATTATTATAGTGTTGGCACATGTGTTATCGTTTCATTCATTCATTGTCCATCTGTTTGGATAAAATTATGACTGGACTCCTCTTATCCCTATGTCTTAGGTCTGGGCATAGCTTCTCTGCTTATTGCCCTGGTGGTTCGACTTCTCTTCACATTTCTCTGTGTGCTGTTTGCGGGCTTCAACTTCAAGGAGAAGGTGTTCATTTCCCTGGCATGGATGCCCAAGGCCACTGTCCAGGTTTGGAAGTTTATCGACTATGGCCCAGATTATTATTTCCGTGAATATTAAAATTTCATCTTGGCTATTTGGGATTGGCTAGCCAGTTAAGTATTAATTAAGTCTTTGTAAATTGATCCTGTTTGGCACAATATGTGCTAATGAAAAGCTTTCAGTGAGATAAGTAATCTTTTATTTTTTATTTTAGCCTATGATGTAAGTATAGCATAACTAGGGGTGCTGGGGGGTGGCCATTGAAAATGAATGAATATTGATGCCACGTTATTCATATAATGTAATTAAGTCTGGGACATCCTCTGGAACGTTCCCATAGTGCTTTCACAGAGGTTCAGTTGCGCCCTGCACCCCCTGGTCAAAACTACTTCCTGAATCAAATGTTTGACATTTTATTACACTCTGTTTCATGTTTCCTTTCCACCCTCAGGCAGCTATTGGCTCTACAGCATTGGACATGGCCAGGGCTAATGATGATGAGATATCGCAGGGGTATGGCATGGATGTGCTGACTGTGGCGGTCCTGTCCATCCTTCTCACAGCCCCCATAGGAGCCCTCCTCATAGGCCTTACTGGACCTTACTTGCTGCAGAAACCAAAGAACCAATCCTGGGGTGAGCCAGTCACTGTCAAACACAATTTATCAGCCTTTTTCTTAGGTAGGTACAAAACAGCACAATACGATACTATGACCCCACACACTCTCCCTTTCTCCCTAATATGTTTTGGATTAGTAAACGTCTCTTGCCCACCCTAGCTTTGTGATAGCTTTGTCCCATCAGCCTTTTGTTTTGGCCTACCATCCTTTTAAAAACATGTTAAATTAACATGACATGACTAAGCAGTCTCCCAACAGTCATCACGTCTGCACTCCCTGCTCTGGCAAGTCCCATTATTTTCATTTGATATGACTGTTCCAAAGCAGTAAAAAGCAACTAACATCCATGGGACAGCAAAAAGTTGAAAATATATTGTATTAACCTTTTGCCATGGCGTGGCATGGCGTCATTAATGCATTGAGTGCAGCATGTGTTAGTGACTTATGATTTCCATTTTTAAGAAAACATGGACAGAATGGGACATATTAAGTGATGTCATGTTATAAGGAATTTGGAGTTTTTATTTGTCTGTAGAGTAGACCATCCACCTCCTACACACTTCTGTGCCTTCCTTTACAGTCTCTTCCTTCTGACCCTCATCATATTAAATAGACCTACATATACAGAAATAAATATTTTGCTTAACAATACAAATGTCATGAAACATTGATAAACTATGAACTATACAAATAGGCCTATATAAAAATGTTGACAAAACGGTTGTACCAGCTGTTTATCATGACACGGCTGCAGTTTTGTGGTTATTGCCAAATTTGCAACAGCCCTTATGCTTTAGATTGGTTAGGCCAATAGGTGCTGGTGCTGCCATTACTATTGATGCAATATCTGTTTTTCTCCACCATCTTGAAATACAGGGACCGCAGCAGGAGCTGAAGGTGACAGTGAGACTCCCATAACCTATGAAAGTACCCTCTGACACCATTCTATCACCAACTGTGAAACCAAAAGACCACAGACCTTCATGTAACTGTACCATGTGGTTATAGTGGAGCATCTTCTAACCACGTAGTGGCCCCCTATGTTTCTTTATGTGTTTTTGACAATCACTTCTTGGTGCTTGACTTGGTGCTTGCTGCTTGACATTCTGCAGGAATACACATCTATTCATCATTATACCATGGCCATGCAAAATGCTATCCGTTAAAAATCATATCGAGACGCCTCAAACGTAGTTCCAGTCAACTGTTTAATCATTAAATCAACGCTATACATTAAACTGCATGCAACCTCAAGAAACCTCATGTCCTTTACCCAACGCCACCCTCAATCATGAATCATATTTCCACACAAGACATCTTATAATCTAATAGGCACTATTGATTTTGGTGCCTTTCCCCTAGCATCATCCTTAGACCAAAAGTTCCACTTTTCTTCTGTTTTAAAGGCACTTTGTAGCTTTTTAATTATGGTAATTTATTTTATTTAACTTAAAAGCTATTGCTATTGTTTGCAATAATATGGTAATCCCTCAGATATACAATATATCCCGCACCAACTCTGGAACTAATAATGACTTATTTATGTGTTATAAATGTCTACCAAATAAAAGTGTAAATGTTTGTTATGGTTTGTGTTTAAATAAACACAAACTCAATTTTCCCCCCTTTGGAACGGGGCCATTGTATAAGCGTTGCATTATGCACTCCGTCCTGAATCTGGTGTATGAAAATAATGGACTTGGCGGGATGGAACTCGATTCAAGTCATGGAGATCTTCACCTCTGCCTTGTGCGTTACATTCCTACAGGTATATCAGGACACCTTGTCGTGCATTATACACACAGCAGCTCTGGGTTGTTTCTAGACTTTGTGTACCAAATAAATAACACACAGTATGTACTTAAAAAGCTAGTGTATTTTGC
Organism: Gymnoscopelus microlampas; assembly: GCF_963454915.1. Lineage (NCBI taxonomy): Eukaryota > Metazoa > Chordata > Actinopteri > Myctophiformes > Myctophidae > Gymnoscopelus > Gymnoscopelus microlampas. The sequence continues at coordinate 27,066,746 of NC_139939.1, forward strand.
CCTATATGTGGTACTTTGCGGGATAACGTAACGTAATGCATCGTAATGAATGTAGCCATATATTCCACTTGGTTACACTGAATCTAAATCTAGCCAATTAGGCCTTCTGCAATTAGTGTGGTATTTCATCAAATGGTTTATTTATAAATAGATGCGTCCTTGCTATATATTAGCAGTATTTATTTTTACATGACATGGACATTATTTTTACAGTATAGGAGAGCCATATTGTGTACACTTGTTTTGTTCAAAATGTAATGCTTCGCTATACATGAAAGATTACTTAAGTTTCTCTGGCTGATGTTAAGGCCTCCCAAGAAGACTGGGTCAATAAGTCATTGAAGATTGACAATCTACAATCTGTAAAATCAAACTATCAAAATATGATTCAAGCAGTTCTTTTTTATTTTAATTTATGTTTTTCTATTTTATTGTTTGGATACATTGTGTAACTATTGTGAATTCAGTTGTTTGTCTTTGATTGCATTATAAGGCGTCCTGTTTTAGCAGTTTGGGATGGTGTGAATAGAATTCTGTTTAGTTTTATACATAAAGAAAAATCTTTTAGCAAAAAAGATCTTTTAGCAATAAATTATAAAAAATACATGGAATAATTTGTGTGTTTGCAATCTGTACGTATATTGAACCTGAGCACTACATAGCCATCAATCTCATTTACAGTACATTCAATTAAGTTGTATTTATCAGTTAGATTTGCATGTCATATTAAATTATATTTATATTACCTGGTCAAATTCTAAATGGTACTTTAATTAGGACTTGCCTCCAACACTGCTACTAGTCTGTTATTTGATTGAGTTGCAATTCTCCTTTGTCTCTCAAAAGGTTGAAGAACATAAACCAGGCCATTATCTCTTACAAAATATGACGAGCAACGAAAGGACTTTATTATTGTTCATTATGAAAATATAGATCTGACAGATTATTCTGATCTTTATACAATATTGTTCATAAATGAGGGTAATCATTTCAACAGGAAGGCAAATTAACAGTTGTTTTGACGTTGATAACACATGGGGAGTTAGGCACATATTTTGATGTTGAGGAAAAACTATTTTGTAATAATTGGATTCTGCTTAAGGGTGCAGTGGTTGAAATGTCTTAAGGCAAATAGTTGAATACAAGTAATGAACATAACATTGCAACATATTAAGTAGTTTCCCATGCACACAATAACTTAAAGAATATTTCATGACCTGTGAGTGTGCACAGTAATTTAGCACATGACAAGCAAAGAGATATGAACCAGAATATGAGTGAGGCTAAACATAGTTTAGCAGCTGAGAAAAATACACAATTGTAATACAGTTTAATGATCTAAAGCCCTGAACTGAATGGTTTATCAAATAAAATGTACGTTATGGTTGGAATTTTGTATTATGTCATGCTAAGCATTTTATTCTTGAAACCAGACAGCACTTGGAATATGTTGGCATATAGTACAGTACTGCACTATAATTAAAGCAAGTTGGCCATGTATTGCTATACATTTTATTCAACCGTTACCAAATGTTACTGTTACAAACATACTCCCTTTCTAATGGGGTTGCATTAGTGAGGTTACTTCATTGCTACAAATGCCATGATGTCATGGCAATTAATTTTTAAAAAGTTCCTTAAATGTGGTCCCAGATGGTTTTCAAAAAGGTGATTGAATCCAAGACTCCTAAATTGAGAGCTACAGTAATACAGTGCAAAGTTCTGTAACCACAGTAGAAATGGCTATTGAACATCAAGTGAACCAACACAATAATTGAACAAAGCATCTGAAAGGACCAGTAACACGTTTTAACCCAAGGTCATTGCACACTCACTATCATTTAAGAACATAAAAATACATTTTCACAATGCAGAACTGGGGAAATCTTGGATTTCAAGTGTGACCAAAATGGTATGCACTATGCAGGATCACTTAAAAATTGGAATTCTGCATTTTTGATCAGCACACATTAACATCTGAAAATATAGAAACCAAACCTTTTCTAAATAAACAAAAAACAAACAAAAAACAAACATTTTCATAAGAAAAGAAGGCGAAGGTAGTGGCAATGGTGTATTATAAAATCTTCTTTTTGAGTATGAGTGGACCCACGTTGTCTCCAGTTAACTCATTGTGCTTTATGTGCGACTTGTCACAAACAGGAAACTGAAACAGGAAATTCAACACAATATTAGTAAGAGTAATATACAGTACATTATTGATGTAAAGCGGTTTAATACTGTAGTAATAATGAATACAAACGAGTTCTAAATTAAGCAGAATATTACATTTTCTAAAAAGTATATTAAGGCTACAAATCTACAAAGTAAGGGCTACAAAGAAACAAATCTAAAAGATATACATAATATAAAAATATGCTTTAGATAGTTTTTGAGATGCACCTTCCCATGGTAGAACAAAGCACAACCATTTGTTTATTTGATTTGATTCATGGCTGGATCCTCCCCAAATATTGAACATTTTTGATTCTTCATAAGGGACAGTGTCTGCCTTATCAGATGTATCTCTGGGAATACTGAGCGGAAGGCAACCACATTTGGACAGATTGTTCACATGGAGTTATTGTATGAAGTAAAATATGTCATCAATACTTTTGTCCATATTTGAAATGTATTAACTTAAACAATGAACTGTCGGTGGAAATGTAATATTAAAATAAAGATCCAAAAGGTATGCATGCAGTATATACAGAGTGTCTGTCATTGTTAAAGTAAGGAGTCCAATCACCAAAATGTCATTTATATGTACATGAGACTGTTGTCTTATGATAAAAGTAGGTTTTTGTCTATTCAATTCATCACTTCAAACACACAAAATACAAAGGAGGCCTATGTGTGTAAATGTAAAGGACCAAGATGTGGAGCAGTGTTGGAGATGCAGGACCAATGCACCATTGCAGGTCAAAGTGCCAAATTACAGGAGGTACTTGAAAAGCAGTGGCAACAAGGCTGCACGTTCTGCTTTTGTTTGCAATTACCTAACCAGCTCTGTTCCACATAGACTAACTGAGGAACAGATGATCATATTGGCCAGAGGTTTTGAAGATGCACAAGAAACCAAATCCAACAAAAAGGAAAGAGTGGAGACTGAGAGCCTAGCCGACTTGATAAGTGACCAAGAAGAGACGGACACCAGGACAGTGCTACATGCAATTGACCTCTCCAAGAGACCCACGAGTCATCATGAAGTATGATGACCCTGATGTCATTGTGTTGCTATTGTATTATGCAAGTTGCAGCTTCCGCCCTAATGCACAATGGCCATACCCTAGAGGCAAAACGAGGTTTGTTGCCAATCAATACAATCTCTGAAATCTCTTGATACAATGAGAATGTTTTCTTTCTTTCAAAACAGGAAAAACAACTGCTTTCACTAACTTTTAGAAGTAATTGGAGGAACTGAAAGGTGTCACTTTCAGTTCCTCCGAAGTGTCACTTCGGTTTTTACATCACATCTTGAGGAGTGCCTGTATCAAGGTGTTAAACACTTACTTGCATGGCAACTAGAAGAATGAGAGTGAGACTATGAGAGAGAGAGGGTTCACTCTGGATGAGGGGGTGGGGAGATGATATGCGTGAATGTAAACACAGAGGCGTGGATATGGGCTTAAATTAGTGCCAATAATATTTTGTACTTGTAAAAATAATTTGTATTTGTAAACACATTTTGCATTTGTAAAAAAAATATTTGTACTCGTAAAAATAATATTTACTCGTAAAAATAGTTTTTGCATTCGTAAAAAAAATATTTGTACTCGTAAAAATAATATGTACTCGTAAATAAAATATTTGTCTTCGTAAATAAAATATTTGTATTCGTAAATAAAATATTTGTATTCGTAAATAAAATATTTGTCTTCGTAAAACAAAGTTTTGTATTCGTAAGATAAAAATGTGTGTTGTAATTGTAGAATTACATTTACATTGAACATTGTGACCAGAAAAAAACAGCAGCTTGCTCGCTCGAAGATCTGTTCTACGGATTGCAAAACTTTATTTTTGGCACTCTGCACTTCCGGGTCTGAGCCAATCACGTGAGGCCTTTTCCACTACCCAATCATAAAGCTCCATAGGTCTCCATGGCAACATGGCAAACGGGGTTGCCATGTTGCAACCCCAAGAGTTTTAACTGCAACATAATTCCATTGCTCAGGAAATAAACAACGGATTACAATAATATAACATTCCCTATAATCAGTAACATGTAGGTGATACCTATGTCTATCAAATATGGTTTTATTGAAAGGCAATCAAAGGCTAGATCGAGTTTAGAAAGCAAACAGGTCATGTCTGGGGGCCTCAGTGCGGCTGCAGAGTTTGATTGAGTGTGAGACTAGGACCCACATGCCATATGTCAAAATGAGCGGCTTCATCGGGAATCGTGCGTGTGTATTTTGCTAAGAGATTGGTTACACAGTTTAATTGATATTAATTTATTAGTGCATTAAATTTCCCCATCCACTTTGATGGGAAAATAAAAAAACTCGATTTCAAGTATTTCTTTTTCAGAAACTGTAAGGGCTAGAGTTACAAGACTTGGAGGGGAGGTTCATAATTTATGAACCTCCCCTCCAGTCGGCCTCATGGTGGCGCTATAAAAGCCCCCTTTACGTTTTGGCCTATAACTCTTGAACCGTAGGTCGTAAAATAAAAATCTAACTCCCCACATAGGCCACGCCCATTTGCGGCAGGAAAATGTTCTGCCATTTTGAATTTTCTTCAAAACACACTTTTAGCTCCTCCTCCCACATATTTTGTCCAAATTTCACAAAAATCGGTACACATGATCTCTGGGCCCATGCGATTAACATATCCAAACGGCATTTTCATAATCCTTACTGTTCGTCCGTAAATGGCTTCCAAAGTTAGTGGGAGGGGCCTGTTTTACCAAAAATGACAGAAATCACGAACGAAACGTCCGGTCAATCCCAAATTTAAATCACATGTCGAGGGTGGTTTACTCAACGAATCCCCAAAAGCATTTCCACTTTGACCCATAGGGGGCCTCACAAATGCACAAAACGTAACCGTTTGATGCAAAAACATGATTTTTGGGGGGAACAATCCTTTCAAAATGTAATAAAAGCGATATCAGGAGTGACGTGACAATATGATTGGCCCGTTACATTTGTGGGAGGGGCCTATTTATTTAGTGGGAGGGGCCTATTTCTTAAAATCAAAACAGCACGTATCACGAAGGCAGGATCCGATCGGCACCCGATTCGAATGGCACGTCGCGCGGCCTGCGACGGTATTCCTCCCGGCGTATCCCTCGAGTCCCGGCGGCCGAGACCCGCGACCGGCGTCGGTGCAACCACACTTTGCAATTTCCCAGAATTGCTACGCGTCTAGTTTTTATTAAAGTTGGAGACCTCGCACGGTAGTGGAATGTTCGGTCTATGAGCAGAGCAGCCCGCTTGTCAAATCGTTAGAGAGGGGGGAACAAGTCACTTAACACTCTGGACCACCCTATAGTTGCATTACCTAGTTACTTTTAGTTAGCAGAAACAAAATAGCAGTTTCATGTTTTTGGTAAAAAATGACCTTTGAGAAAATGACGTGAACAAACACGGCTGTATTTGGGTAGGTTCTTGAACGTTAAATCCTTGTGTGGTACAGCTGAGATCCAAGCCATACTACGTCTCTTGAATAGCCTACATTGTTAGCCTCACACTGTATTCAATCTTGAAGAGGAGAGCTGCGACAGCTTTCTCATAGACCAGCCACACATGTGCAGTGTGCAATGATCACTATGTAGTCGAAGTAAAGAAGTTAATGTTTACAAACACAAACCACCGTCACTCTTTAGTCTTAAGCGTGTCTCTATGTACAGTCTGACCCCTCAAGGGCTGTAGCATCGAAAAGGTGGGCGTGGCGAACTTTTGGTAACGCTATAGGTCAGTAGCAGTGCTGTCAAGCCTATAATGCTGGAGGAGGAGGGGGTGGGGGCTTTTTTGTAAAACAGGCCCCCCCCGCAAATTTTGGAAGCCATTTATGGAAGAACCGTATGGACTATCAAAATTCGGTTTGGAGATGTTTATCGCATGTGTCCAGAGATCATGTGTACCGATTTTTATGAAATGTGGACAAAATATGTGGGAAGAGGAGCTAAAAGTGTGTTTTGAAGAAAATTCAAAATGGCGGAAAACCTATCCTGGCGCAAATGGGCGTGGCCTATATGGGGAGTTGCGTCATGACCCAAGGAATCTAGGGGAAAAATAATTTTATTTTACGACCTACGGTTCAAGAGTTATAGGCCAAAACGTAAAGGGGGCCTTTATAGCGCCACCATGAGGCCGACTGGTTTATTTCTTTTTTTGATAATTTCGGATTAAATTATGAACCTCCCCTCCAAGTCTTGTAACTCTAACCCTTACAGTTTCTGAAAAAAAATACTTGAAATCGAGTTTTTTAATTTTCCCATCAAAGTGGATGGGGAAATTGAATGCACTAATAAATTAATATCAATTAAACTATGCAACCAATCTCTTAGCAAAATACACGCGCACGATTCCCGATGAAGCCGCTCATTTTGACATATGGCATGTGGGTCCTAGTCTCACACTCAATCAAACTCTGCAGCCGCACTGAGGCCCCCAGACATGACCTGTTTGCTTTCTAAACTCGATCTAGCCTTTGATTGCCTTTCAATAAAACCATATTTGATAGACATAGGTATCACCTACATGTTACTGATTATAGGGAATGTTATATTATTGTAATCCGTTGTTTATTTCCTGAGCAATGGAATTATGTTGCAGTTAAAACTCTTGGGGTTGCAACATGGCAACCCCATTTGCCATGTTGCCATGGAGACCTATGGAGCTTTATGATTGGGTAGTGGAAAAGGCCTCACGTGATTGGCTCAGACCCGGAAGTGCAGAGTGCCAAAAATAAAGTTTTGCAATCCGTAGAACAGATCTTCGAGCGAGCAAGCTGTTGTTTTTTTCTGGTCACAATGTTCATTGTAAATGTAATTCTACAATTACAACACACATTTTTATCTTACGAATACAAAACTTTGTTTTACGAAGACAAATATTTTATTTACGAATACAAATATTTTATTTACAAATACAAATATTTTATTTACGAAGACAAATATTTTATTTACGAGTACATATTATTTTTACAAGTACAAATATTTTTTTTACGAATGCAAAAAATATTTTTACGAGTACATATATTTTTACGAGTACAAATATTTTTTTTACAAATGCAAAATGTGTTTACAAATACAAATTATTTTTACAAGTACAAAATATTATTGGCACTAATTTAAGCCCATACGTGGAGCTGGGATCTCGGGGGAGGGGTTCGGGGGGACAAGCTTGGAATCTGTGTGTCTGTCTCACGCATAAAGCACCATCCGACCGGTCGACTTCAAACTTTTAGTGTGTACCGTATATTGCTGACGACATGCAAGAGCTAATTCAATCAGACTGGCAGTCGTCCAGAACTGAAAATCCAAATATCACTGTATCTGTCTGTCTGAGTGTGTCTGCCTGTATGCCCATTATAGGAGATCTCCGTATCTGTTTGCCTGTCTCTCTGTCAGTCTGTCCATATTATGCCCATGTATGGAGATCCCTGATGTCATCAATATTTCGTCATATACTGTAGTACTACTGACATCATAGACTGGCCTGGCTCCAAGTACTATAATGGGTGCTGCACTAAGATCTCTGACGGATATTGCCTTACCGGAGAGGCATGCGTTGCCAACAGGCATCGTTCCCAACGGGCATTGCACTAGTTGATTAAATACTTTATTTCATGCAATAACTGTGTATGGACAATACTGTATGTCAACATCTTTTTGACATTCTGGTCAATATAGAAGAAAGATAAGCAGATGCTGTCTTTTTTGATGAAGCCTACATTTTCATTTCATTTTAGGTTTTGGGGAGGACTAAACACCAACCAAATAAACAAAATATTTGTATCCAACATCAATTTAAAGTTCTGGGGAAAAAAACAGCAAAAAAACATGGTTGTGGTTTGTTCTATAGGGGCCTTAGCTCCTTTGCTAGTTTTGTCCAATATATTTCACACTAATGGCAAGATTAGTGTGGCATTGACCAACTATGTAATCAATTGCAAGAACACTTTAATGCTATCTAACGTTCTGTGGAACTTACAGTTTTGGAGCGCCAGCAGCGACAGTAGCAGACGTTTGCGCTGTTCAAGTCCTCTATGTCAATCTCATTAACCACTTTGGGGTTCTCTTTCTGGATCTTCAGGTTGATAAGGCTATCCCTCTGCTTCTTTTTCTTAGGCAGGAAGGGTCGAATGGTCAGGTAGCCCAGCAAGGCAAGGATACCCAAGAGAGGCAGCAACCGGAGCCACTCTGACACTAAGAAAGATAAACAAGGACATAATTATGTTTACACAAACAGATAAGTTAAAGCTTTTTTTTTAACATAGCTTTATTCTATATTCTTATTAAACGTGAAAGTTCTCGACCAAACACCGTCATGTTTCCCAGGCCAGCAACATGCATGAGGACCTACAAGAACAGGGTGGTAGAACATGCTACACGAATTTAGGATGCATGATCACTGTGTATGAAAAATGTCACCGACCACAGACCTGTGACCAGCAGACAAGTACATTTCTGGTGATGCAGACTTGCAGAGGATTAACCATTGTCATATGATGTTACAATGTTGGTTGTGAGTGGGGTACGGTTCTTTGAAGCTTTGATTATATTCTTATGATCACTTAAATACTTTAATTAAATGGCATTTGATGCCAAATCAAATGAGACATTTCTAATCTCATTACAGATTTATTTCCATGTGAAAGGCAAAGTATTTGTCATGCCCACGCCTGTCGCCCTCATTCCAGAGATCCACATCTCCAGTGTATTAACCACTCAAATCTGTCCTAATCATTCCCTACTCACCTCACATCTTTTCCCCCAGAGACCTGGTCACTCCACATTCCTCTCACTTGTCCCTCATTAGCACTCCTTGTACTAATCATCCACTCCCTTTACAGTATACTGTATACCCCACTGTTTCAGTTCACCTCAGGCAGTATCGTTTTAATTTGCTTCAGGTAGTTTCTAGCCTCCCCTCATGGTTCTGCCCATAAATAACTCTGTACTCTGACTTTTGTTGCCGAATTCTATTCTTCCCTTTTCTTTTGAACCTCAGCTTGGACTTGGAGTAAAATAAACTGTTTGCCTGCACTTGAATCCTGCCTACTGAGTACGTATATCATTACAGTATCATCACATTAATATAATATTATAATCATATTACAAGCTAGAATGGATTTGTCTAAAATTGCCAACGGGCATTTCAATTAACTCATCTAGAATTAAAAACACTCGTGACTAGCCTATTACTCACATCCAATACGAATAGCACTTCAGGCAACTTCTAACTTCAAAGCCATTGGAATTAATCCTTGCACAGCAATTATTCAAGCATTTTATGTTTCCAAAAACCTTACATGCCTTAAGTTGTCTCAAACAATTTTATGATGCAACTAGAAAAAGTGCTCCTCGGAGCACAGGTCTCCGCCAGGTCAGGTAGGTTATTGTGGCCTCCTCGTGGTGCTATAATAGGCCATTGTGAAAAGGGTGCCATTTCTTCTTAGGCCTTGCACGGCAATCGGACACTGCATTCATGATTTGAGACATTTTGTTCCAAAAATGTGTTTTGCTAAATTAGACCTGCTGGTGTGGCAGTATAACAGGCCAATGTTAAAAGGGTGGCATTTGTTCCTCAACATTGTGTGAATATGCGTGCAAAGTTTGACCGCAATCGGACAGTGCGTTCATGATTTGCAGAATTTTGTTCAAAACAAGCCACTACTGCAAACTTTAGATGTCAATCTTAGCCAATGAAGATGGAATATGAAAAATCAAACACATCCGTCTTCATCACATGACTATGGAGATCATGTGTACCGATTTGTGTGGAATTTGGATAAAAAGAGTAATTTAAAAAAAATGTTTTACATAAGTCGGCCTCCTGGTGGCAGATATGAAAAATGCAGTACAAAGGTTTTCCTTGACCTCTAGGGAGTGCGCATAGAAAGTTTTACACAGATCGGTGCTGTTATAGGTAAAAACATGAATCGGCCTGTTATAGCGCCACCATGGGGCTGATCTGAAAATTTTCAAGTGGCATTTCTTCCTCGGCATAGTGGAATTACGCGTGCAAAATTTCACGGAAATTGCATGCTGTGTTCATGATTTGAGGCA